>NC_048416.1:25786984-25848156 GCF_013103735.1 Etheostoma cragini
TACAGTATGATGGCTCCTCTCTATTGACACAGCTAGCTTGACTATCGGTCCATTCTGACTTTTCTCTTTCACCACTATTTTGCAGCGGTTCTGTGCGGATTCAAGCACTGCTCATGACGATTCTGATTGGTTTAAAGAAATGCCAACAAACCAGAGCACGTTTTACTCTCATCCCCTAATGCTACGTTGAGCAGCCAGACCCTCATTCAGCGTGCTTTGAAGGAGGGTCTGGCAAAGCGGCACTATGGTTACTGTGATGGAGATACTAATTTGACGGACTATCAGACAGTTAATATGCACTGCAATACAGTATAAATAATTTACTTTCAAGTGGCATACTTACGATACAGTCGTCACAGAGCTTCACAATCAGTTAAATGAACCAGCCAGGAAGTGTGTTAACGCTTTTTTTTTCTAAGAAAGGGAGACTCTTGACACCCTGGATCATTTGAAGTTGAGGAGAAGGAGCCTCATTACTGCCGGAGCCCACACGGGGAGGGCGGGGGGACTTCCAGACACTCCCAGACACAGTTTAATGGCAGAAAAAGGAAAAGGCTTCAAGGTTATGAGACGCTCAATAGCTTTGGGGTAGACGGCCTGCTCTCTCTTTGCCCCGTATCCCACGTCACTGGAGCCAATGGAGTCATAAATTGCTGCTAACACTAACAGTAAACGGATATAAAAAGACTCCCAGTTTCCTTTATAGGACCCATTCCCCATTGCTCAGGGGGCTTTGTTGATAGGAGCCGGGGGTGTCATGAACAAAAGAGGGTGGATGGAGAGTGTGGACGGAGGAAGAGCAGTGTACTTAATCAGTGCATTAGAGGTGTTTGGGTGGAATTTGGGAGACATTCAGGCAACTTTTCTGACAATAAAAGAAAGGACAGAAAACTTGATGTTCATGTTACTCACTCAAGCTTTAATGTGTGCACTATTCTTTAAAATGACATCTTTAAAGTATGCATAGTGTGCAATATTATATATTAAATGTGATTTAGATTACGGCTTGAGCTACTACGTGCCGTAGTTCTCTGCTTCACAGGATGGCCCCCTGACTAATTGGCATGACAACAGCAAATACTGTAAGGGATGATGTCAAGAGTCATTCATTATTCTGAGAATAAGTGGAAAAATCTGAGTCATTTAGACAAATAAAAGTAATTCATCCCGAATCCCGTTTTTTGAAAGACTTTAATAAGCAAGATTTTAAGAGTGAATAAAAGATCAAAGCACTTGTTAAGATGTACAGAAGAGTAGCTTCCTGCCTCGCTGTCAGCTGCTGTGGAAGTTTGGGCCAGTCAGGGAACATCACATAGATTTGTAGGAATGTGAGAAAGCTTGCAGTTAAACGGTCAACCAACATGGTGTGTATAAAGCACAATTAGTACCAACAACTCAAAAACCTGTACATTAGATTTACAAAAGTAGCTGTTACCATCTTCTGTACAAATGTGACACAAATTAATTATAATACATTTTATTTAAAGCGCCTTTCATAATACGCAAATGCGTGAGTCCAAGGAGGGACGTAGGCTCCTCAGTCCAGCAGGGAGTTTTCTACACTACAGATGGAAACAAATCCATGCCTTTGGGACCGCTTGGTTAAAGGTGGAAGAAATCATCACTCTACTGCCATACCTCTGCAAGACACAGAAAGTCCAGTCCAAGGTCCACAACGAAGTCGCTGATGAGAGAAGCCACTTCTTATGTTGAACAATCCAGCTTTCAGTCGGTTTGACTGAGCGTGCATATCCGATCTGGGCAGACAGGCAAGCACAGTAAGGTCAACTTGTTGATCAGGCTTCAAATGACAGAGATCAACAGTCCACAGAAAGGAGAATATTTAGCCATCCTTGCGAGCTATGTAGATTTTTTTGCGATGACCCCCTCGGTGGGCATACTTTTGGAGTTGGAGAACGTCGCTTTGACAGAGGTGCACAGCTCACCCATAGGCTGTAAAGTTCACTCATTAAGAATTTCCTCATTCTACTCCAGAATATGTAGCCTATGCATGAAGTTATAATAGGTAAGTAATCCTAGTGGCCTTGGCTTTGGGCTAAGGCTACTGCGGTAGACTTAACTTGCACCCTCCGGTCACCATGGCATCCTCCGGTCATCAGACATCATGTCAGATTCCAGCCCCTTATAAAATCAAAATACGGGGGAGAGATGATAAAATATGTAGCTATAAATATTCAGATTCATTCTTTGGGCGGCAGCTATGGAACAGCGCCACCATACGCTTTCTCGAAAAGAACCAATGCTGATTAGTTTCTGTAATTTTAGTTTTTGGGGAATTCATTCCAGGCAGACGCGGCTGCCCACATGCAATTAATGCAGCCTACTGTATAACAGAATGTCTAACAAAACTCCACATACTCATTCAGTCACTTCCATTGTATGTAGTGGAAACTTTTGACCCCTATTCATGTCACATGATCATGAACAAAATGTGTCTCTCTCTTATCGCAAAGCAAACACACCCAGGACCCTAAGCCCATATTCAGTCTCTCAGCACCACAGATTACTGTAGCTTGCCTTTAGGTGGTACTTAGCGTGGCCCTGAAAATTGATATGCATCAGCTCTATAATTTAAAGATAGTTTTCATGAAGGGGGTCTGCTGCTCATTCTCCACCAATAATGACCATAATGGCTTGTTAACCCCTTCACCAGAGCTTACATACCACTATGACGTTTGCCTTAAGTCATCCAAATGTATCCAGTTTGTACTCTGTCAGTACTCACTGTGCTATACAATAGCTTTAAGAAAGTAGTCACCTTTTGGATGGTAGAACCACTACTATAGTGACATTTCTCAAAGAATAAGTATGATGACATTGCGAGAATACCGAATGATTCATGGATATTTCTGATACTTTTTTAACCGTGAATGTGTAGCATTTGGAACTTTTCTATGCTAATGTTTTAAACAGCCAGATATTTGATGGGTTAATTAACCATCCAAATTAAACACGCATAAACAAGTTAGTAATTTTAGGAAAATGTATTCTCCGTGACCTTTCCATGCACTTTATGCTGAGGTCTTCCTCTCACCTCTCTCCAACCAGCTCATTTTGGGGGCCCCAGGCCTGTTGCATGAACTCTGACCCCTGAACTGGAAAGGGAGAGGCTTATGATAGCTAGCTCGGCTGATGGGAAACCCAACACTGGCACCCTTTCGATACTATTTTTAAGCTTTGCATTCATGTCCCTTCCATTACCTTTATCCCCTTCCTTACTGTTTTCTAATCCACTGACCCACCAAAAACACATCTCGTTAAGACTTTCAGGGGCAGATGGGAGTCTCAATTTATCTTTGAGATGACATTGAATATATTTTAGCTGTTAAATGGGTGGGAATGCAACATATTAAGAATACATGTCATTTTTTTAAAGCTTTTTTTTCGACAATTAAGGTGATTAATGTGTCGCAAAAAAAATGATCTTGGCCAACAGGCAGAAATAATAGCTTAAAGCATTTTCTTTCCTGGCCTCTTGTGTTAAGTCTTGTTGATTTGAAGCCAATTGTTCCAGGTCACTTCCTTAAGAGGCAACATACACAAAGAGAAAGTAAGGCCAAAACATGGTCAAGTACGTCTGCGGCCTCAAGAAACAACAGAAAAAGTATGCGGTTGTTGATGACGAGAATGCTACCTATGTTAACCTAGGCATGTGAACTCAGAGATGTGCTGGTTATCTTACTGAATAAGTGGTAGTTTGAAACTGACCTGGATGCTTTTTGGATGGTGAAGTCCACAGGTGAAGCAATGAGAGAGTTTATAAACAGAACTAATAAATAATGGACTAGTGGGACTTTACTTATATAACAACATTAAGCACAATGTATCACAACAAATCTAGAAAATCATTTTAGATTGCATGGGTGAGGACAATTTAGCATTTACACCTGTAGGACAATGGTGTCAAAATGTGACACGATTGAGAGGTCACAGGGCACCATATCACGGTTGGCTTCACATTTATATACTTTGCAGTGACTAAGGGAAAGAGAACAGCTGCAATATTGCACGGGAATAGCCCTCATATGCTGAGGCATCAATGTTATTAAAAAGCTACGAAGCATGTCTCTGTTACCAAGTGTATCCACAACATTACATGTTTCATGATGAAAGAAAGCAGGGCTCATTTGCTCGGTAGCAAATCAAATTAACTTTGTCAGAAGTTTCAGTGGGTCACGGCTCATAAAACATCACAAAAAGATGAAGCAAAGGCTAAATTAATATTAGAAGAAACGCTTTAAAGATTTTCAACAACAGCAGCGAGATGTTTAAGTGGCTATGAGCTGTTGGCGAATGTCTGCCACTGTAATTGTGATACCTGTTAAACCACCTTATTTTGCATTATAACTGCACATACAGTGCAGACGTTCCCACTCTCTGTCGCCTTCTCCCTGACACATGGCACACACAACCAGACATCAACTCAATGTTCTGTTCTTTTTTCTTTTGGGTTTCCTTTTATGGCACGTTTTCATGCTTTGCCACACATGCACCGAGGTTTGACAGACTTTATGGGCCATATATTTCCAGTGCAATTTGTCTTTAGAGCAAATGTGACTTTGCCGTAACATTCAGAGGCTGAAAGCCTCATAAAGCACTCTCCTTCTATTTCTAATCATACCCATGTCCTGACTTCCATTAACCTCCACCTCTGTGTCCAATCACCAAAGACCCCTTCAGTTGGAATTGCAATTGTGATCATTTACATTTCACTGATTTTGTTCTCACTTCTATCCACAAAGACTTGCAGAATGTGCAACCATAGAATGGGGATTAATTCCCCGATCACCATTATATTACATAATAAAGAGTAGTAATATTTTGGTAATGGCATGGTACATGTTGCATGGTTACAGTACATGTAACGCTCTAGGTCCCTTGAATGTTCCTCTGGCAATAAGCTATTTACAATTTATAGAGGAATACAAGCCAAGAAAGCAAACATTACTGTACACAATAAACTGTTTTCCTTTGCAATCACAATTATTTCAGTCAGCCTACTGTATTTTGTTGTTGTTATGGAGGTACCTTGCTGCCCTAGTTTTAACACACCTTGACAGAGACCCAGGTAAGACTCCTAGCTCACACATAGTGAAAGCATTACAACCACAAAGATTATCTTCCCTACCACATAGCAATACACAATATTTTAGCTGCCTCTATGTTTGTGTATTAAAGAAGTGCAGGACAACTGTCATTCACATCACCAGGAGCGAATGGAGGACTGTTATAAACAACTAACTACTAAAAAAACAAGGAACAATCTAGCCAAATTTGACCAACATTGTAGCAACCACCTAGAACTCTAAATTAGCCCTTGTTAACCTATCTTAAAATCCCTACTAACCAACTTGTAACACCCTAGAAGCCACTAAGAAATACCCTAGCTGCCACTAAGGAACACCCTAGCAGGTATCACGAATGCCCACATCCTTAGTGACCACCTAGTAATGGTCCCAAACATCTAAGCCAACCTGTAAAAACCAAGCAACCACCCAAAACACCATAGCAACAAGGCTTCATGTCACGTTGGTGACTTGCTAGAAGAGATGGGAAAAGTACTCATTTCCCGTACCCAAGTAGAAGTACAGATACTTGTGTTAAAAAATACTCTGGTAAAAGTAGAAGTACTGATTCAAGTTCTTGGAAATTTGCTTAAAGTATAAAAGTAAAAGTAGCCTTGCAAATGACAACCATTCTTTATGCAAAGCTACCTGGACCACATTTTGTTACTGAGTATACTGAGAAACTTCAGTAAACATGGAAAAAAGGCTCTGTGTGTGCTGTTGGCTACATTGTATTTGGATGTCTGCCAATGGGCCTGAAACATCACATACGTGATTATTGAGACAGAGACTGGGACTCCAGGTTAATAAGATTCTGACTGAGTGGCAAGATATTAATTCACTTGTGATTCTGTGAGAATTCACAGATCCAGTTTCTCTTTTTTAATCTTTCCTTAACATTTAAAGGAATCTACATATACGTGTGTGTGTGTGTGTGTGTGTGTGTGTGTGTGTGTGTGTGTTCAAATGTGGTTTCTGGAAAGAAAATAAAGGATAAAATATGAATTACTAAACAGACATTAATTAAGAAGTTCCCCAGCACATTCACCAGGAGTCATTCTTGAGGCCTACTATCTCAAACATCTCTCTCATATAAGGCCGAGGATGATTGGGAATGTCTTGCTGCTTGTCTTTCCAATCTCTGGGATCTCCGTTTTCTTCATTTTCAATCATGTTGCCATCCTTCCTATTATGTGTTAATGTTAGCGTCATCAAGCCGCGATAATTTGCTGCAATTGAATGCTGCCAAATCTGTCGAGCAGTCTTAGTAGTGGTGCGTCAAGTGCCACACGTAGTACTGTATATTCCCATCTGAACAATAATAACGGTAACTCCAGTGAAATTATTGTAAACTTGTCAGTGAATACTAGGTTAGGACTGTATTTAAAGCTATATCTGGTTTCCAACTTCATGCCAGGTGTTTCTGTTAAAACACCAACGGAGACAACTTCTCTCTTTTAATGCTTCATTAAAATCAAGCACCAGTACAGACGCATGTGTGTGTGTGTGTGTGTGTGTGTGTGTGTGTGTTTGTGTGCGTTTGTGTGGTTCTGCAAAGAAATAAATAACATTGTAAAGGCTACCATACACAATGCATAGGAATCACATATGCAAGCAAAAAATTACAAACCCACTATTAAGTACATTATGATACTGCAGTGTAACTTTAGCATGTAAACAATGCACCTAAAATAGAAACGTGCCCGAGGGCGTTCATTAATCGCCAATATGAATCAACAGCCAGGTGCAACCTAGCTAAAAGGTGAAGAACACAAAAAACTAAATTGAATCACTAGTTAGCTGACTTACGTTAAATTTGCAAGAACTACACACCAGTACAACAACAGGCTTTAATGAACTGACAAAATAAGTTATACCTCAACTTATCATCCTCCGGACAGCTAGTCTCTTTCTTTTCCTCTAATTTTTTTTCTCTGTGTGGTGTGGCGCGCCCATTTGCGATGTGACATGCACAATTACACCTTATAGACGACCTTCTGTACAAAACTAAAATAACGAGCCTATTTTGTAAAATGTAAGGAGTAGAAAGTAGTATTGATATTCATGTTGAAATGTAGTAGTAAAACAAAAAATTTGCCGCATAAATAAATATTAAAGTAAAAATATCTGGAAAATCTACTTGAGTACAGTAACAAAGTATTTGTGCTTTGTTACTTCCCATCTCTGCTTGCTAATATATGCAATTTCTTTCTTCGGCTTTTTTACGTCCGGATCACGTACAAACAAACAATATCAACAGGTGAAATCGAACACTTATCCACATAGTTATCTATGGCGGTACTCCGGGTAACCCCTTGCAGCGACTATAAATTCAGCTTGAAGAACACTTTCTGACTGCTCAAAATATTCATAACATGTTATGTGATACCCAACTTAGATTTGAGTTCTATTGTTTTTATTTCACAGTACTGTTGGGACACACACTGGTGTATCCTTTCAACTTTCAAACTTGAAGTCAAAGACTTGAGAGAAAAACTATGATGATCCCACCACTGTGCTTCACCTTGAACCCAATACCCAGCCTCGCTGCTGAACATCAACCAGCAGGGTTCCTGCGAGGAGAAATCCTATTAGCGTTTGAAATAAAGCTCTGTCAAAATACAGAAATGAAAGGAATGCTGGGAGGAGTGAGATGGGATATGAGTGGTGGTGGTGGTGGTGAGTGGAAGTCAGAAAAGGAATGTCAGGAGAGGAAACTGGCTGTCATCATCAGGAAGTGGGAGTAAAGAGTTGTGGGAAGAGTTGCAGGAGGGAGGAGGTGTGGGAGGATTTTGAAAAGATATGGCACTTATTTAGGAACACTTCCTGTAGCAGCTTTACCACCCAGTACTTAGGAGTTTGGACTGACAGCACCAACTTTGTCTGAGTGTAGGGGAGCTCAAATCTTAAGTCTCAAGCCACATGCATAATGCAATGCTTTTAGTTTTCTTCATCAAAACAACTTTTGAATTTCATCATAGAGGCAACACAAGTGCATTTACATGTCAGGTATGGCAGAGTAAAGTTTCATTCCTTGTTGTCGGTTAATTGAAACTGCAATACATCAAGCACCTTTTAACCAGTTCTGTCAAAATGTCCAAATCTAGATGGACCCAATTTCAAATTATGAGTTCCCATTCACTCACCACAGTGAGTAAGTCAGCACTTATAGCTGCAGCACAGTCTTCCCAAGGTTTTGCACCTGGAAAACGTATTTATATTAAACCGATTAAGTGTTCAGTTTGTATTAATAGTACATTAACACAGGAACAGACTTTATTACAGAGCCAACATTGTGGTCGCAAAGATTGCATCCGAAAACAATGATTAACGTGAAAACAGGAACTTAGTAGTGAAACAGGACTCCAGCTTGTAGCAGCTCCAAAACAACTGAACAATGAATCGAGACAGTCTGCCACTTGTCTAGTAGTATGTTGCCAATTTATCATAAACCCAAACACCTCTGTTTCAAATCCTCGCATCAGCTCTATTATTAGAGCTGTAAAAATACAATAGAAATGGGTGAGTACAGAACAAAACCTCTCCCTTTGCAGAAGATATGAACACAAAACCTGGTGAACATGTATGTTTTTTTGAATTAGCTGAGTTTTTTGGTTCCAAGCTCTTTTAGGGAATGTTTTGACTTGACATGGATGTTGATCTCAGGCAACATGCTGTTTCTAAGTCATTAGTGAAATGGGTCATTACTGGAAACTCAGAGGGCGGGGCTAAGAATGGAGTTTACTGCTTTAGGTAAAAAGCTGCTCTCCTTAAATTGACGTCCAGTTCAATATAGAGGGAGTATAAAGAAGAGAGAGTGATATAGAAGTAAATACAGAAGAGTAATGAGACTAACTTCAGTGGAAGCTTCCATGAGAGACTCTTCCTGCTTTTTAATGCAAAACATCTGGTTCAAGTTTAGAGTAAGCTCTGGTTTTTGTGTGTGTTGGTGTGCATGTGCCATAGTGTGTGATCTAGAAGAGAAAAAAGGGAAGCAAAGAGGGGAAGACAGTGGTTGTAAAACTGAGGAAGAAAGTGTGTTTGCGTGTGTGTGCACGCGTGTGTTGAAGGCACGGTCAGGGGCTATGAATCAGGAACTGAGAGCACTCCTGGAAGGCTTCCCTCTCACTCTGTCAAGAGAAAACATTCCACATAGTGGCTAATTTCTCTAATTATCTTCATGCGAAATGGCTGCCAGATGACAACAACAGGAAATCAACACTCACACGACAGAATTATCACTTCACCGTATAGAGTTTCACAATCTTGGTAGTAACCAGCCGAGATAAGAACTGAAACATTAAGTGTGTCTACATGTGATCTACTCAATGTTGCTACATCAGTTCTGTGAGTTCTCATTTGTTTCCTAATTTTTTTTAATATTGTTTGTGACTTTAGTGCAACTTCAATCTCTTGAGAATCTTTTTTTCTGAAACACCTTTTTTTGAAAAGGGTTTGGGTGTGTGTAGGTCACATAAGATTAAAAAAAAGAAAAGAAAAAAAATCTAGAACATTCATCAGAAGCTTCAGCATAAGTCTGCTGGAAAAAAAACAATGAATGCCTGTTTGCTGAAAATAACTCAGTCTAAAACCACTCAGCAAGCAGACAGGTGCTTTTCCCCTACCAAATATGAAAAATTACATTAACTGCAGGGTGGAGAACCTCTGAGGGTCAGAGCAATGTGCCTGCCTGGACTGAAGCAAGAGCTTGGATTGGGCATTCTCAGTTGCAGGCCCTGTCTGCTAAGCAGCTGCTTGGGATCAGATGCGAGCACCGTGTGTCCATGCGAGCCTCAGCAAACCCCAGCGATTAGTCCCAGTAGAACCAAAACCGCTGGTGCATTCCAGCAACTTGATCTCATGCAATTTCATCACCAGCGGGGGTAGACGAACGTCATAGGGGTCTCATCTGGAAAAACATAATTGTTTATCTACCTTTGGTATTTGCCTTCACATTTAAGCTTATATAATGTGCTGTTGAAAATGAATTTCCAAACTGCAGCTTTAATGGCCAGACTTGAATAGGCCCTAAAAGGACTCATTGTACTGCATTAGGTAATGTAATAAATGACAGGAGATATATACAGTACAAAGTAAAAGAACTCTTTAAGCATTTCTTTAAAATAAGTTAGATAACTTATTTAGAAAAAAGGTATCTGAAGTCCTTGTTTAATTTTCTTTTATGGACCATATTTTCGAGAGCTTTCAAATGCATCATACAATTTCAGTTGGCTCAGTATCTCTTTAATGAAAACCATGAGGTAGCTATGAGTTTACCTTAAGGTAAGATTATTATGTGAAATTACCACTTCTAAGGTCAAGAATGAAATGTTACACTTATAAGAATGTAAACGTTGAAAGAGTTGTATTTTAACTAATACGCTTTACTGAGGTTCCAACCACAAGCTTTTGGGTAACAAGTTCTTTTTGCACTTTTGACTTTGTGTTTAGTCCATCATTGTTGCTGAATGCGTGGTGCGACTAGTGCACAGATAATTTATACCTGCAAACATTTGAAACAGGTGGTGTGTCAACCTCAATTCCCTTTCCCCCGTTCTTTTAATTTTTGCGTGTCTCCAATTTTCACTTGTCCTAAGAATCTAATCTTCTGTAAATTGTTTAACCATAATCAGACATTAGATACTGTAGATATTGCAGATTTTGTGTTAACATGGAACATCTGATGGGAAAGAACATCCATAGCTTGATGATCCATAGATGATGCAGTGATGTTTATTTAATTAATTTGTGCCAATGCCATTGTACCAGAGTTACCATAAACATTTCTATGATCAAAATCTGGATTTTTCTATACTTTAAAATGTTTTCTGATACGATTAAAGCTGAATTTCTACTTTATGCAAGATGATTTGATCATTAGAAGAACAGAAGAAGGGACAATGGAGACGAGGAATGGCGGAAAGTAGCAGAGGAGTGGAAAGACGAAAGACGGGAAAGGAAAGGAAAGGAGAAATGGGATTCCAAAATCATTTGAATGCCGAGCGCAGCTGCAGAATGGCATTTCATTGGGATCTGTCAGCTCAACTCTGATTGGCCTGACATTGCTAATCCTTCCAGATGTTCAGTATTAACTGATGAGTGCGTGACTGTGTCATGCGGGAGAAAACGGGGAGGGGGTCTGAGGCTGCCGTGGCCGGCGGGCCCGGGGTAAACAGGGCCTCTTAGGGACCACTGTCCGTGGGATTTGGGGAGATTTGGAAGACAGGATGATCCGGCATCCGGGAATTAGGTGGCACAGAGTGCAGATTGTGTCAACAATTTGGGATCGAGGCTGCACACGTGACTTCCCGTCCCCCCCACCATCTACATTTAAAAGATGTTTGTTTGTTCACATAAAGAAATGTCCGGCTCTGGTCCCTCTTACAACACGGGGAAGAATGTGCTGACAACAGCAAACTCAACACAGTTTGCACACAGCAAGAGGTTCAACCTACGTTGAATACTTTTTACAAAACTCCTACCTGCCTAATTTGATGTCTTTGTAGAAGCTCTTGAGTTGCTGTTGGTAGTGGGAGCAGTTGTGGAGGGCTTGTACACTAAACAACTTTATCTACAGTTCTTTAAAAAGGGCTGTAGGCAGTTTTTTTATTAGATGTAACATATTGAACAGTATAATACTATAGTTTTGGCTTTCACTTTGATAACTAGGGCTGTAATGATATGCAATATCAAAAATCAGGACACTCAGATCCTCAAACACCCCTTCCAACTCCCGTGGTTATCCTTCCCGTCCAGATCCAATGCTACCACATCTTCAAATTACTAGTAGTATTAGTCTTTTTGTAGCTTCATCCCCGTTTTGTCTGGTAAATTTAGCAACGGTAACGCTAAACCGAGGTGTAACCTTACTAACGGCCGCTGTTGTGACTCGGGTTCCTGGGTCTGTGTCTCGTCCTTAGTACCGGAGTTAAGTGCTGACTGGGCTGCTAGCTGGCTGGGGGCCGACTGTGGATGTGTCCACCGGCCGGGGCTGTAATGATAGTGAATGGCTGCTAGCTGGAAGGGGGCTGACTTCGGATGTGTCCCCCGGCCGGGGCTGTAATAATAGTGAATGGTTGCTAGCTGGCTGGGGGCCGACTGTGGATGTGTCCCCCGGCCGGGGCTGTAATGATAGTGAATGGCTGCTAGCTGGCTGGGGGCTGACTTTGGATGTGTCCCCCGGCCGGGGCTGTAATAATAGCGAATGGTTGCTAGCTGGCTGGGGGCTGACTGTCGATGTGTCCCCCTGCCAGGGCCGTAATAATAGTGAATGGTTGCTAGCTGGCTGGGGGCTGACTGTCGATGTGTCCCCCGGCCAGGGCTGTAATAATAGTGAATGGTTGCTAGCTGGCTGGGGGCTGACTGTCAATGTGTCCCCCGGCCAGGGCTGTAATAATAGTGAATGGTTGCTAGCTGGCTGGGGGCTGACTGTCGATGTGTCCCCCGGCCGGGGCTGTAATAATAGTGAATGGTTGCTAGCTGGCTGGGGGCTGACTGTGGATGTGTCTCCAGGCCAGGGCTGTTGTCAGCTCTCATCCTGACTGAAGCCTTGCAGCGCCAGAAGAGTCAGGCAGGGCTAGCAGGCTAAATTACTATTAGCTTAGTTGACTATCTATACAGTTAACGTTAATGACACATTCGTTTTAGCCCAGAGTTGTTCATACTAAAAATAACTCAGTGTGTTAAACAATGTCGTAATCTTATCAATCTCAGCATAGACCTACATTAAATAACATGTCATTTAACTGAGACTTTTATCCAAAGAGACTTACAATTGCTATATGTGTTAGCGGTTGCACGCCTCTCGAGCAATTAGGGGTTACGTGTTATGCTCAGGGACACAGTGGTTGATGAATTGCAGTGGGAATCAAACCTGGCTCTCCCACACCAAAAGACATATGTCACATCCACTGTGCTAAAGTATTGTCCATGACTGTTACCATCACCGTCATTCTTACATGTCTCATTGGAACGGTGGTTAATGAACTGCTGAATCGATTTTGAAAACGTTTTAAGGTCCAAAACAATCTCTGGTGTTGGATTGCTCGATGTTGAAATAAATCAGTATCAATAAATAAGGTCTCTGTTGTATTATTATGTTGCAAAGTGGTATGTGGTCAATAACAAACAATGCCATGTAGCAGAAAAGATGTTGTTACTTTAGGTTAACTGAGTATAACTCAGTAAACATAAAGCATGTTTATAGTGTGTAATGACAGTTATCTGATACCTGGTGCACCGTGACATGCACCATATTGGCAGCAGGACATACGATGGATAAACTGGGATTAAACTTTGTTGTTTTCTTGTTAGATTTGGGGGGAAATGTGGAGGTTAACAGAACGTGGTCACGGTCATTGTTCTGGAGACATAACCTTTAGACTCTTGCTTGGTTTTAAGCAACAGACTTCATATGGCTGACGTGACAGGCCTGCCTGCCTGCCTTTCTCTCTCCAAAATAGACGAGCAGAATGGACGCAGCTGCACTCAGGCCCCTCTGGGATTCATGCCGAAATGAAACTATCAAATGCCTCTGGACCGAGGACAGATTTCTTAATGTGTGAAAGCTGCGCTGTGTTCACAGACGTGTTTTGTCTGCACTTTCGGACTTGTTAATACAAAGGCTTCCCCCCCTCTTTTTCTTCATATTGGTATGGGATTATTAAGCAAAGAGGAGCTGGAGGGGGTGTGTTTGTCGTTCTGTTGGGAAATCAACCGGTTAACATAACTCTGCCAGTCCTTGGCAAAGCTAAAGGGGAAGGCTTTTTGGTGGAGGGGAAGGTTGGATGATGAGAGGGGGTGAAGAGGTGGGTATGTAGTGAGGTGGGGAGGTGCTGGCTGGCTTCCGGCCCCCTGTCTGAAATCCCGCCACAATTACTCTATTAGCATGCTCAGCTGTGCCTCTGTTTTTCTTTATTCATGCAACTTATCACAACCGACAAGGCACATGATGCCATCAGAAAAGGAGCCTGTCAGAGCCCCATTGTGTCCATAGCCCTCAACCTCTATGCCTTTGCCCAGCCATTGACTTTCAGCTGTTGACGGGAGCCAGAGAAAAGCCAGAGGCATCATGGGAGCTGCAAGTGCACTTGTGGCACTGGTTGCCATTGACAAAACTCTGGCAAGGAGAATAAATCCCCATTGAAGGATGAAAACTAAACTTCTGATAAAAGTCAGCATTTCAGGGAATGAAAGAAAATATTTTATACTTAAGGAACCTCACAAAGCCCACTGGTAAAAAAATAAATAAAATCCAACTTTGGGTTTGAATGTCAGCAGTACGTGGCCATGGATAAAATATAAAATGGGAATAGCGACTGTGTTTGAGCAGTAGACTTTACTGATGGATTACATGTTTTCACTTACTGGTTTACATACATCTAAATTTACCAGATCAAAGTGAGCTGGAGATTCCACCAGGCATGATGCGTCTCGTTCTATGTGCCATGCCTCACCTGGAGCATCTCAGGAGCAGAGCTTCCTACCTGCCCGATTTGCAGATTCAGTTGTTTTGGTCATTTTCCCTGGACATTTGTATTTTACTGTCTATATAGTTGAATAGTTTCTTTCATTTAGTCCAGTTATGAATGACATGGATCAAAGATCTGTGTCTGTTTTAGTTCTTAATATAGGGTAATGATGTGATACACGATCGGGAGTTTCAACAGGATGTTGATTTTGAAAAATGACTGCATGCTCTAGCCCTTCCAATTCCTGCCCAGGCTGTGCAATGCTCTACTTGTTCGTCAAAAATAGACCTAGCACGTATTTTTAGAGTAGCAGAGCGGAGAGACGCTACTGGTCTTCTTCTGGGACATGCTGTGTCACAGTTGGTGTCTTCAGACGTGCCTGGTGGAATTTAGGGGGTACGAGTCTAGAGTTTAATATATATATGTAGAATTATCTACCGTGATTATCTTAAGATAGCTCCTAGCACACATCTCTTTACAATCACTGTCTAGATTCCCTAGAACAGAAATATGCACCCAAAGTGCGCTGGTGAAGCTTCCAACTGTAGAAGGTCAGTGGTTCGTTTCCCAGCATCTTCTGGAAGCAATCCTGTGCCAACAGTACTATTTACAATCATTTTTAAGATGTGTGAACGTGACAATTAGGATGCAGATTGGTGTATTTTTTGAAGAGTATTGCTCTTGGCATGAACAACATCATCCTGCATTGGTGCAGTCATCTCTGGCATGTTATAAAACAGTCAAACGAGATGTCTGCTCAAAGTCAGTCTCTCAACCATCAAGTTGCTGGACATCTCAGTGCATCTGACACTTGAAAGAAAATGTATTTGGCAAACATTTTTCTTTGAAAAAAAAAGCAAAGTGCAGAGTGGGTTTGATGTAAAATAAAATGAAAGTGCAATCTTTTTAATTTCAATGGTACATCTGCCCATTTATTTTTTTCTTTTCTATTTGTAGCTCCATCAATGATGGACTGAAAACAGCCTCACGTTTCGCAAACATGCTGAATGTGGTTTGAATTACAAAGCAAGCATTGTTAGCTGTGTACAAGAGTTTACATGGAAATATTTTTCCATGGGTGTAATTTCATTCAGGTGTTTTCTCAGTGGCAACCAAACAATTCCCTGTGTTGATGTGAATCAGAAAGAAGCTGTCATGTACTTCATTGTTTGAGCTTGTGAATATTCTACAGCTGGCTCAGATCCAATCGTCACGTTAACCCATTTTGCTTTCCAAAAGCTTGTAATAAAGACACTTCCCTAATTTCACTCTTCACTTTTTTGTAACCAGAACAATATCTTGTCATTAGGAACCTTATTTACTATAAGGTTTTCAAATTATCTTCATTTTCACATCTATACTTGTATTTTGGATTTGTTGACGTGCTTTAATTTTTCCCGTACCGTCTCTTTAAACATACCTGTATTCACCCTCTTTCTGAAACACTTTGTTTTAGCACCTGTCTTTTTAAGCCCCCCCTCTCAAAAAAGCCATCTTCTGGGTCTTCTGCTTCTGCACTCTCTGGGTCTCTGCACCGTCATTGAAGCCGGGATTGACATTTTCTCCTTAGACATTTTCTTTTTGAATCAATTTCTACCTATGTATAAGATAGTTATGACATTGCAACCTTGCAGAAGTCCTGATGGCTCAATTTAAGGTAAAATGTCTGACTACACACATCAGTATCAGTATCTATACTGCACCTCGACTTTCTTGGTATTGAAATTTCACTTTATACTATATTTTACCTTTAATGACCAGAGTCACCCTTCAACAGAAAACAACAACTTTTGTGTTATTGCGCATGATAGCAGCCGAATCACAGACTGTTCTCTATGGGAATTGAACCTCTGGAATTGTGTTGTTCATTTTAAATTAGTGTAGATGTTGTAGGTACACAAGGTATCACCTCTGCTCTTTTGCCGGATTTTGTTGTTGTGTGCCTTCTGTGTCATGACAGTGTTAATATATGTATGGGTGGGGTTTGTTTTGCCTATGTGTGAGTGCTTTGTGTCTAAGCTATCTGGCAATCGGTCACAATACATTACACATTTGTATGTCTGTCCTTTAATTCTTTTAGTGTTTTGTGTGTGCTTAAGGCTGGATTCAACTTTGCATTTCCATGGCAATGAAAGCGGATACATCTGATGAGACATGTTTGAGTGAATATTTTTTATGTTGTTGTTATGGAGAGCAGTGTTTTTTCTTCTATAAAAGGAGTTTGTCTTTGCACAGTAGGAAATGCTTCTGACAACTGCAGAGCCCGAAGGAAGAAACAAAACACCACGCAACTCCACAGAGGCAATCTGCGATAGGCTTCTTTATTTAGGAGTAATAAAAGGATGAGTGGCATGACGTGACATGTAGACGTTGAGAGCAGAAAGAGGAGGGGGGCCAGGTGTGGGAGGGGGGCAGATAACTACAGGCTTTAGTTTGGATCAAACATCACAGGTCAGAGAAGAAAGAAGCAGATTGTGCACTGTAACACTTTGTAATTCTGTCGTACAAAGTCCTGAACAAAGTATAATCGTTATTATTATAGTAATCACTCGTGCAGCAGTTGTTTTGTTGTCTATGCAAATAAATGTACTTGCGTTCATAAAAGTTAGGTGTCTTTGTTGAGTTTTGTACATTTAACAACCATGGTTTAATAACCATTCAGTAAGAAGCAATGACTGTAGGCACTATTGTCCCTTCTAGGAACCCAGCATACGTTTTTGGAACTCAGGATGTATTTTGAACCAGACTGATCTGGTTCCCTTTTTTCATTCCTTAGCCAACCAGGGTGGAGTCTGCTGTACTCTATTTCACTCACTTCTCAAAAACAACCCTCAAACCTGATGACTCTTGTGTACAACATTCGTCAGACTGGAAGCAGACACCTGTTGCCCCTAGTATCAATATTAGGACTTGCTAAGGGATTTGTTTTGTAATATTATTGATGTTTAAATAAAGTTGGGGATAAACAAAGTGGGCTAAAATGGCAGTGACTGAGAAAAGAGAACCTATTTATTTGCTAAATGTATCAATACTTAAGCATATAAAACGACATAATAGCAGATTGCCACTACCCTGCAGATGGGCATCCTTCTGGTGTTTTCCTTGTCCATTTCCATTCTTTTTTGAACCATTCAAACATCACATCCAAAAGTTGCATCCCTAACCGCCTACGCAGTTCTTTAAGTGTTGCAAAAGTAAACAAAAACATGCAAAGATACTTTAATATAATGCTTTGGTCATAAGCCTAGTTCATATAGCTCCTTTGAACTACAGTATTTACAGTATAACAAAAAAAAACTATTTAACTATAGTTATTCAACCTAACCAAACCCACTGATGATGTAACATTAACCCCAAAGATGAACCCTAGAAAATGAACCACTGGTCACTCAATTGTAAATTTTACATATAACTAAATGTAAGGTTTCAGTGATACATTATGGTCACATCAGAAAGTTTTGTATCAATGTAAGGAATACTTACATTTAAGTTTTTTTTTTCTCAAACCTCTCCTTTAATCAGTCATAAAGTCTGACTACAAAGTTTCCAAAGCATGGCAGTACATTAGCATGCACACAGGTACATTAGTATGCACACAGGAAGTACAGTGCTTCTGTCACAACGGATCACAATATTTCATGAGACAAATGTAGTGTGAATCCCTGCCTTGCAAGCAGTAGCTGTTCTTAACCTAATATGTCCATGCATACAAGAAATAACACAGCATCGGAGTGTGTTGGTGGTTTATGTTGCGGCCTCTCAATGACTTTAATGCGCAATTTAACTCTTACATCATTAGCTGGAGCCAGACAAAGTTTAAAAGTTGAAATGGAAATTGAGCAATCTCTAATAGCACCGTATTCCATTATTGTGACAAGCTGACAAAATGCCAGTGGGCATGCGCTTGGCTGAAAAGCAACACTCTTTATATTCCGACTGCATTAATTAACCCTGCCCGCAACAGAGGCTGATTGGAGTGCACAACAGTGGAGCCAGTTGCTGCAGAGAAGCCACAATGTGGCATGTGAAGCACTATCAACACCTCCCTAAGTACACCCTATAGCTTAGAAATAAATAACATGGCTGTCTTTCCTCATGGCAGGGCCCAACATGCTGGTTTTGGATGGGGTTCAATAAGGCTTTGATTCTGGAGAAAAAAAAAAAACTTGGGGAAGTGAAACAAAATCACCATTTAAAGCCTCTGACAGCTGGCAGCTCTTTTTTTTGTTGCTTTTTCATGTTTTTGCTCCCCATGCCAGTAAAAAGCTCTCGTTGGGAAACTGTCATCTTGATCCTCAAAGCGCTGCAAGTGTCAGGGCCCGTCAAACTGGCTTCCATCATTGACATGTGTTACCTCGGAGCAATGTAACAAGTTTAGCAAAAGGGAAGTGCAGGCCTGAGGAGAGATACCTTTGTCCCCGGCACACACTCATACTTAAAGGGATGCATCACCTGCATTTGTATCAGTAGAAACCTGGAAGTATTTTTGAATGACCGTGCTTTCCTCCCTCATGTCCCCTTGAGACTAGATTTCTCTGTATTGTGGGTCTGGAAAAAAAACTCCTGATGCAAAAATTGTCATTTAGCGTCCTCTGAGGCATTTTTGCCCACAGGCTATGAACTACAACCAGCTAGTTCCGCGTGTTTTCAACCTGCCCATAGAGGTTGGACTGTCACTAGCCGGTGCGAGTGGAGTGTCAGCCATCTTGAAGCTACACATCGCTAACAGGCTCCTCTTTTCAGCAGCAAACTTACAATTATTTGCATTTAAACTACTGCACATGTGCCTTCAAAACATTACAGTTTTATTTATGTTTTTTTATGATGCCTTGTTATTATTTTCATGTAAGTTTTTTTTATTTTCAGGTTACGACAATGTTTTTCCCACCAAGTTTTTGTTATTTTGTTTTCAAAATTAACTAAATTAATTTGATCGAGTAAATGTCTTTAGTTTTCATCTTTGTCAATGTCTTTCATAGAGCAAAAAACGTTATATCTTTCAGAGTTGACATTTCTGACCCTAGAAATGTCAACTCTCTGACCACAGACCTGTTTTACAAAGGAAACCCAGAAAATCTTACATTCCATGTCAAATTGAACCCAACACAGTCCTTGCCCCTTGCCTGGCATCATGGCGGTGCCCAAAGTCGGAAGAAGGTCAGGAGTATGAGCTGGATGGAACGCTAGCCGGCCACCTGTCCCAGCAATCCTTCTTGCAAGTATTTGCTCATTAGACAACAAACTGGACTACATCCAATGAAACTCCCAACACGAGTTCAGAGACAGCTGTGTTTTTGTTGTTGTGGAAGGATGGCTGAATGACAGTGTACCGGACTGTCCAGATACCAGGCCTACTAGCCTTCCGAGCAGATAGAGATGCTACTCTGTTGCTGGGTGGAGGTGGGCAGTGTTAACACGGACTGGTGCAGAAATGGGGCGTATCCAACTTACTGCTCAATGCTGGTGGAGTTTGTGACTGTTAAAGGGCGAACATTCTACATTCCACGCATTTTTATATATTTTAAATGTGTAACACTACTTGAGCCACGGTGATGTCTGTTTTCGGTAGACGTGGCTCGGGAGTGGACTTGTAGGGAAGCGAATTAAGTGCATTCTGGAAGTTATTATCTTTCATCCACATGAGCCAAAAATACATTTTCTGGCTTTTCTCAGTCTAGAAGGCACCAATTTCTAAAACAAATTTACATTTCTATAACATAAATGACCCAATGTAATACTTGTTCATCTTTCCAGTGGTGAAATATCCATTTAGTGGGCATAACATACACATAAGCACACAAGTGTGTGCATTTTGTCTGACTTAAATGTAACAACCTATATTGTACTAGTTTAATGTAAATGATCAAACTAAAACATTAGGTCCGAACTGTGTTGTATGTACAATGCTATCTCCACAAAGACAATTTCTACAAGTTTTCAGGCAAGTATGTTTGATAAGCCTTTCTTGTTCTTGGTAACAAAAACAAACAAAAAAAAAGGTTTGCCGCCATATACGAAATTTTCACAATCATTAGATACATACACATAAGATGGGCTACTGTAACTTCTCAGAAACTGGGACCTTGCCAAACCAAAATTGCTCAGCACAGGAATCTCAAATTATGTCATTGTAACATGGTTAAGCGCTGTTTTTCTGGTTTGCTGGATGGTTGGACGGATGTTTTTGTGGGAGTTCTTCAGTTTATTCTACCAAGACATATCCTACTGGGACGCCTCTATGCTTTTTTTTTTTATTACATTTTTATTCTACATTCCCTAATATCCCACCAGCGGTGCACAGCAGCAGCCCAAGTACAAATCAGCCCTGGGGCCCTTGTTGTGTGCCTGTTTGTCATACTTACACGTTCTGCACAGTACTGCTGGTTTCTAGCTGTCTCTCCTCTGAACTTTTGGTGGGAAAGCATATGCATTTTGAGTTAAGTCTGCAAAGCACAATACTTGCTTTTATACTTGCTTTTTAAAACATTCTGCTCATGTTCCTGGTTTCAAATTGGAAATTCAGGGATAGATCAACCCATCAACATGTTGCACACAGTTTGTACAAGCACTAAGCGACTGCTATGATTTAAAGCAATTTATCTCATATCAATCTGCAAAATTGCATCTAGTCTTTGTGCATTAAATAAGCAAACGGTGATGAGCAGAAAAAGTGGGATCACATTGCGACATCCGTGCATTTGGTTTATGATGAAGAGTGAAAAGAGCAGGTCATCAACTCGGCTAACTAACTGCTGTTGACAGTTGAGTGTGACACGGAGGAACAGCTTTCACCAGCCTCAGTCGTCAGTGTCCCAATACTGTCACACTGCTGATGACCTCAGTGACACCAAATAATACATACACACACCATGTTAACACACATGGATCATGCACACTGTATCCACATGCACACATACAGACACAAACTCAGTGAAAAAGTATTATAATATCATATGTTACATGTACAAGTTATCAGTGGGGATGTTGTTATTGTTTGTAAATTGCCAAAATGCTTATAGCTGTAAGGCTACTATCTCATTTCACTTAAACTGTTCATCACCTTTTTAGATATATTGACTTTTGGATCCTATTCTCATATAGCAAAATAACTGGATTCTCTTTCCCCTCACGCTAACTTTTTGTCTCTTCCCTCTCTGTTGGTTAGCAAAGAGCAATTAACACACCTTTCAGGTAATGTTAGCATTATAATGTTAGTCTTCTAAATCTGAAGCTGTTGATGATAGTTGTGTTCTCTGGTTTAAATGAAACATACTTTAGTTATAGTCCGTGCTTATAGGCCAAAATAACACTTTTGGTTGCTGTTATCTGGCTAATGTGTCCTCGCAAGGCTGGTCTGTGCCTGGCCAAAGATTATATATGAGGGAAATGTGGAGCAAAAATGTTAAAAGAGAAAAAAGGAGGCGACCAAAAGATTGTTGAGGGCATTCAGATGAGACTGCAATGCACAATTTTGTTTTTACAAAAATGCCAGTTGGAACTCTGTTCTGTGTTTCCAGATGTAGCTGACTGAGCGTGGACACATCCCTTTTCATTTCCTCCTCAAAACGAATTAAACAATATTCCAGTTGGGATCTAATTTCAAGGCAAACACAATTTGTCAGACACTTCCAGTTGGAGAAGTCCTTACTGCTTCCCTCTGAGCGTAATATTTCCTATATTCACTTGCAGTCTCCATCTGGGACCTTCTCATTTATCTTCATCGGTGGTGACACAATGAAAACGACTACATGCGGTGCAGCCTGCCACACACAGTAAGAGCTCCCAGCCAGTTTACTGGGAAAGGTGCTCCAGTGAATTAACCAGCTGCTTTTGTTCCTAAACCAATATTGCAAGACTATAAAGGGGTCAAGGGACGGCAGGCACACACAAAGGCCTGCTGTGGAGGTAGAAGGGCCTGCAGGCAGCTCTCCATGGAAGTACAGAGTTTGGTTTAGGTCAAAAGAAAACTCCTGATCTGGAAATAACAGAACATTCCAGAAGAACACAGCTGTCCCACCCAGCCTCCCAGCTGCTTTCACGCTGTCTGTCTCTTGACTGTCCGTCTTTCTCTCTCTCTGACTTGAAATGTTTATTTTACATCAAACTGCTTCTGTCTGTCTTTCTGTCCATGTACCAACTAGAGCTGTCAATCATCCTCTGTAATACCTTTCAAATTTAATACATTTTTTAATGTTCATATAACATTTGAAGGTTTAATGCTCAAGTGCAGCCTGTTATTAATATGTACTACACCACTCAGGCTTATGCATTGCCAATGCCTCCATGAGCATGGGGTTGTTGTTACACGTTCTGTCCACTAGAGGGACTTCCAACATTAACCTGGCCTTGAAGGGAATTACGTCACGTGCATTGCACTTACGACCCGCCGCTATCTGTTTATGATTATCAGAGAATGTATAACAAGAAGAGAGCTTCCACTCTTGGGTAACTTCTGGATTGTGAACTGGTTGCAGTTCCACTGCGGTTCCACATGGCGGCGCTAACGGCCGAGTGCAGAATGAGTGGAGGTCTATGGAGCTATACCCCTCATAATCCACTTTTCTCCGGATATCATTTTTTGTCTAGTAATTTTAACGTTGCGTTTGAAAGCGAAGGCAAAGAAAATACACACTGCTTTGATTTTACTAAAGTCTCTTTTTTGTTCTAAAAAGCAGACAGACACACACACACACGCTTCGCATGCCATCAAGTGGGATCTTGGATTGTAATCAGTCCTTCACTGATCAATCAGCATTCGTTAGCAGATTGCTAGCGTTTTATGGGCAACAACGACTCAAAATGTAAGAAATCGAAAGGACATAACTCATTCTTTCAACTTTTGACCTATAATCCATGTTGAACTTTTAAAAACGACAATCAAATCTGAGATTTCTTAACAACAATAAGGCAAAAGAGACAAATTTAGCAGTCTAGCTCCATAGACTCCCATTCTTTTTTGCACTCATCACAAATCAACAGAGAACATTTGAATTGGATGAATACATTTTATTTCATTTCGATTAAAGGTATGAATACAACTTAATGAAACAATAACTCAAAATTCTGAAACATGAAAGAAAATGTTCTGGAGCACCCAGATAAGAGCAGTCAAAGTTATCATTTACACAATGAAAATCTTTAGTCTCATGTGCAATTTATTTTCTTGTTTATTTAGTTTTGTAGTGACTATTGAATATCGTTCCAACAAAAATAATCAGAAACAGATTAGCAGCCAGTACTAGCCTCAGGGAGATACACTGCACACAACATATAAGTTATTATCCAAAACATCATCACATATCAATTCTGGGAATGCTTACATTCACCATTCATGGAAGAGGATGATCATGCATGTCGTTTATGTAATTTGATACATGCGATTATTTCTTTTGCTTCTTTTCTTGGGGGGGGGCTTGGGGTTGTTAAGTCCTGCAGTTAGTGGATATCCTTTTTTTGATGCCAACACCCTTTCTTTGATGTTTTCTCATCCTTTAATTACAGGAAAGGATTACTTCATCTTGGGGGCCTTATAGCGAGCCCCTCCTAGAGTGTTTCTTCTATAGGTGGCATTTTTTTTGTGGACATGAACTTGATAACACTCACAGTAACACCCCACAGGCCTGGACATGCTTTGACATGTATATGTGTCCCATGAACTTTCTATGTGCATTATACAAGAGCCAAGTGATGAGATCTGAGTAAAGTGAGCAGATTCACTTCCCTTACAGCGTTTGATAAAACCCAAATGTGTGTCGTGATATCACATGCTTGGTATTTGTGTCTGTGCTTTCCCAGTGCATAATTCCTACATTCTTATTGACATTTTGAAGGCGTCCTACTCCACCGAACTACAGTGTGTAAATTCTTCAGTTGTGCTCTGGGAATAAAAGGATGTTAATTATTGATTTGATCTCAGTGATGGACCCACATCACACAGCTGAAGATAAGTTAGGAGACGGAAGGCTCGGAGGCACAATATGTGGGTTTCCCCTCTTGTTTAGTGCTGTCAGAAAGGGAAAAGCATCAAAGCATCAGAGCCAGGCTGTTATCTCGACCTCACTGACGAGCTTTGGTAGATAAAGGAGGAAGTGGTTAAAGTGGTCTAAGGACTGCGTTCCTCCTCGAAATCCACCACACGCAGTTAAGGGCACAGGTGCACGCGTACGTTGGTATGCACATGTAATAACAAGCATACTACACACCCCCACACTGTGGAAAAGGCTCAAGTGATCAGAGCATGGACACACACACACACACACACACACACACGGTTGTCCTGCTTTTTCTGATGGTCTATCTTTAGAACATGGGGGTGAACACAGCGATAGAGAACAATACGTGGTTTTGCAGCTCAATTTCTTGCGCATGCAAAGATCTGCAGCCTGATTTTGTTTGCTCTCAACGGCCACCAGCTTCCGCCCCCCTGATCTGCTGGAGGTGGATATGGTGGATGTGTATCGTCTTGCAGGGCATCACAGACAATAACAATACCTGCAAGATTTTTGAAGACATGAACATGGACATTTTATGAGAGGAAAAAGTAAGAAGTATAATAACTTTAGTAATAAAGCACATTCCAAGAACAAGTACTTTACCAAAAAAACACAAATCCAAATAAATGTAAAGATCAGAGCAAACTTATTGTAAGTAGAAAGTGGTTGTATGAACACAGCAAACATAAACTTACTCCGTTGAACCAAAATCTAGTTCTTTTAGAGTTTTGAATCCAGAAATAAAGGTTTTCTGGTACAATAAAGGTCCTGGTTGGAAAGGTGAACAGGCCATTTTTGCCAGAAAAATAAATGAAAAGTTATAGATGATTGAATAGAAAATGTATAACATAGATACTGAGTCAGAAAATCGTGAATATTATCACATTTGTCGTCCTGTATAGTTTCATTTAAAATCATCCCATGTTTAACAAGGAAATGCATCTAATATTTTCTTTTTTTTATCCTCTTAACCAGACCTACACAGTTGATTTCCTTACAGTTCATCTCCTTTTTTCTCTCATCTCTTTACTTTTATAAAGAACATTTATAAAAACCTGAGATAAATAAAATAAATGTTAAACCCACGTGATGAAGGTATGTCTGTGCATCATTTTGCACCACCCCAGGCTAATTGCGTATTTCTGTTTACTATGTGTGCACCACCTCTGAAGTTTGCTACACGCTTTCTCTGAACACACGTATATTTCTGTTCAATATGGTCAAGAGTCTTGTGAACTTCAGAGACTAGTTCATACTGATGTAAGAAGGAATTCAAGCATGATTTAAGCCTAAATGGCAGTTTTCATGCAAACAAAAAACATAACACTGTAAAAATACTGTAATAAAAAATAATATAATTCAGTAAATTTACAAAAAAAGAACTGAAAGTATGGATTGGTGACAGTTGTGAGAACCTTATGTTGTCAATGAGAATAACTTTCCATGCCTTTTTTTGCGTTAAATTTAATAATCCTCTGTGCTTGGTGTTAAAGGTGCTATGAGCAAAATGGTAAAAAATCTACTCAGCAAAGATGTATAACCAATTTCAAAATGAATGACCCTCCCCATAGAAATGTATCTTTTTTTTAAAAATGTCTTTTTTACGTCTCAAAATATCTTCAAGTTCGAGTAATTAGATTAAGCACCCTAACAAATGATCGGTGATTGATAAAAGGGGGGAAGCTGTGTGCATGAACCATCAAAAGTAACTTGGATTTATTGTGAGAGAGCTTAATGGTAAGCTGACTGCCCTAGAAGCAGCATCTCTGAAGACGGAGAATGAAATAAGGGGATTTATCCACAGACACTAATCATTCCCAACTTAGAGCATTGGCACAAAAAGGAAAGAATGTGTAAAGAGCCAAGGGACACAAAGGCTTCTGGGTGATCAAAAGGAGAATTAAGGGTGACTTCTTCCACTGAGGCATTGTCCGTGTGTTTCATGAAGTATCACTTGGCAGAGGGAGGGGGTGGGGGGATCAAGGATTTCTAGAATTAAAGAGCCTCTACGCTTTTTTCTCTCACCTTTAAATCCACCACCTCGCTCTCGCTATCCCTCGCCACTTTTTTCATTTCTCCCTTCACAAATAGATCCCCCTGTGCTACCAAGTTGGCATGATACACACGTTTGTGTGTATTGGGGAGATTTTCCATATTCAGCTTTAAAAGGCTGAGGCCATGGGGAGGACTGGGTGGGCTAGCTGCAGATGTTTGTAAGTCTTTGAAGGATTGGTTCATGTGTGTGTTTTGGGGAGGGGGTTTGGAGCCACCAGATAATGACCATGACAGCCGCCCAACAGACCCACCCCCCCGCTGTCCTTTTAAGTCCTTGTTTAAGGTTTGGCTTCGGCACCCGCTTTGAACCGCGACAATGATTCCTGATCGCAGCGGAACTCCCAGGATTCTTCATCCTTTGGGGCACGGTACGCCGGGCCAAGAGGCTTTTGGCTGCGCAAGATCTTGTCCTTCTGACCAGCTGACAATAAAGATCTACTTGATTAGCCAGGCGCTACATTCAAAGACACAATAGTTCATGTTTATGAGGTGGAAGCAAATTAGAGAAGCGTTTGCATGTCATTTCATTGTGCTCACACATTTCAAAATACAAGCCTTGTGTTAAGCATCATTTGTTTGCATATTTTTGTGGTAGCTCTTGTCCATGTGTCAGCATTAAGACCCTGTTTCAACCAGCTACCAAATTCAGATCTGAGTGATTGGATCCCGAGTGGACAGCTTTAGGTATGTGTGTTCCCACTTGGCAGTGGAATGTGTCCCCAAAATACTTCCTGAGTGATTTCTTTTGATCAGAACTCATGTGTAGTTTCTATATTATATGTGCTTTTTTACTTTTTATGTTTGCTGTAGATGTTTTACATTACTGCTGATGAAAACCCAACATTTACTGATTTAGCTGCCGACAGTGGATTTCATTGTGTGCTAAGAGTGTTGTCACCTGCACTCTACCTGTCCACTTGAGATCCGATCACTCCGATCTGATTTTAATGCCAGGTCAACATGATATCATGACTTTGCGTAAACATACACGCCAACTGAGCTATGTGCGTGTATGTCTACGCTCTATACAGCAGACGTAAACATACAAGCCACTTGCCATGTTATCGCCACTTTGCGTGTTATTGCGTGAAGAAAGCAACGGTTGATTTTAGGAAACTTGACACGCAGGTTGGGTTTAGGAAAAGAAGAAGGGAATTGACTTTAGTAAAAGACCAAAGCGACGGTTGAGTTTAGGAAATGTGACAGATGGGACAAGATTGCCGGTCTCCTGGGTGAAAGTCCTGTGTTTTACCCACCCACCACTCTGACCAACCTCCCTAAGGGGATTTTTGCCGTTTCATACTACTCGCTACGGCGTAAATTCACACGCAATTGTAAGGTCATGTAAGTAAATGGAGGCCAAACGGCATTGATAAACATGCTAAAAAGCGAGTTTTTGTCTTTACAACACGTCAATAATGGCATACCAATTGGCCTGTCATAAATACACTTAAGATCAGTCTGACCAGGTGGAAACGGGGTCTAAGTTAGTTGGATGCTTGGACATCAGCTTGCATGTTTGGTGGGTAGGGCTTCTAGCACGGATGTCTTAAGAGAGCTGGGTATGGCACTGCGAGTCAGCCTTTGTCTCAGCAAACAACTGTGGTACTGCCTCAAAAGGTCCCACTGCAAAACTCTTCTCAATATCCTCAGAGAGACATCTGAGAAAGTATGCCTCTGAACGGCAAACACAGTCTACAAATGCATTAATCCTGAAGATTTAATAATTATAAAATAAACCTAAAGTAGAATGCCTATTTTTGCGTGCATGACATCAGTGTTGAGTCTGTGAGACGGGCTGGTGGGGTGAGACAGCTCAGCAGGCTGTGGCGTTCAGTTTTAACTGCTGGTCAAGTCAGAGGGGCCGGGTTAAAAGGTCATCATCAGTCAAAGAAAAGTGTTTCCTATCATGACTTTTCTCAATAATTTATCACGATAGCATGCACAGTTTATTTCCAAGAAATATGTTTTTTTCACAGTGAGTATAGGGGGGAGGAGGCCTCGGGGAAGACCCAGGACTAGGTGGCGAGATTATATCTCCAACCTGGCCTGGGAACGCCTCGGGATCCCCCAGTCGGAGCTGGTTGATGTGGCTCGGGAAAGGGAAGTTTGGGGTCCCCTGCTGGAGCTGCTGCCCCCGCGACCCAATACCGGATAACCGGTCGAAGATGGATGGAGTATAGAAATAATTCACTCAGTCATATACTGCAGTTAATTACCATCTCACCTGTTACATCTACAAATATTCTTACCACTCATCACACTTGCTATTTTTGAGTTAACTACTGAGTGTCCATGATAGTGAACGAACAAATAAAGAGGTTATTGTCACCAAACCCTTTATTGTCCTGATTGTCTCTATTCCTGAAAAACATTCTGTCCTTGGATCTTTAGGTATTCTTTTCTTATAGCTGTTTTGTATTTAATGATTTACATTTGATTAGTATTTTCTGTGATCAGTTTACTGCTAACCAAGCTGACCATTACAGCAGCTCATGTTCATGTTCATGGCTGTTGTGTTGTTAATACAACATTCCTAGTAACTGTAATATTTAGAGAATGAAAGTGTTTTACTTTTTATGTTCATTGATGGTTGAACACTGTAGTAACAATCTGACAGAGCTGTATGTGGGGTGGGAGTGTCAGAATTATGGTGTCTTTCTTTCCTACTTCTTCTTTGAACAGAATGTACCATCAGTCTTCAAAGTAATACTATAAATAAAATAAAATAATACCGTAACCTATTCTTTGAAGCAAGCTGTGCCAATAACCATGGTGCTTCATCCTCAACTATTGGGATGTTGAACTGTGGCCATAAGTGAAAACAGTGGCTCATTCAAGTAGCTACCATATACAGTAGTATATGATGTTCTGTATGAAAGCATCCCTCCCATTCTATGACCGCTCCAAATCGGAAAATGTTACTGGTCAACATTCCTGGTCAAATAAAGGTTAAATAAAACAAATTTAGTGAGTCTGTGTTCCTACACATGGGAACGTCTGCACAATTCAATTTTATTTTGGCAAAGTTTTCTTTAAATGTGCTTACAAAAGCCATATGTTGAGTGCTGGATGTCTGACAAAGATATGTAGCGGAGTGATCTCATGCAGGTTTGTTATTTCCCAAATGCTCCTCTCTGATGGCCAAATACGTTTAGCAGAAATCTGCCAAAACAATTTTTCAAAGCATAACAGCTGTTACATATTTGACCAAAGAGAACATTTCTGATGAGATAAAAAGAGGTGCAAAGGCCAGAGGCCATAGTGGACATTTTGCATTGTCTTTCCCTGCTGGTGTGCGTTTTATCACCACATTTAAAGTAACAGGCATTTACTGTGGAAATTACAGTATGAGTGTGTACTGACATAGTTTTTTAAAACTATAATTACTAAATATTATGGGCTGGTAAAATATCGATACCGCATAGTATTGCAATATTTTCCATGGCAATACTGTATCGAAACACTCACTCTAAGTGTTTTATTGTATAAATTGCACACGATAATATCACTTTTCGGTATTGCTTTTTCAGTCCGCTAGATGATGTAGTTGAGTTTGGTTTTTAAGTTCGATTTTAATGGTTAATTTTTTTGCAGAATATCACCATTTACATGTTTGAAATTGAAATGATAATATTGCAATGTGACATAAATATCATGATGATATTGTATGGCGGGGCCTCTGGTGATTCACATCCCTACTGAAAATTATTTTACATGAGAAAAAAGGCCTGTGTAAAACAAAATGTATGCCATTTTAATAATAATAATCATAATAATAAACAATGGTATTCATATGAAACTTCACAGGGTTGCAAAGAGCAGTCCAGCATTAGCTAAACATAAATATCTTAAAGGGGTAGTAGTTGTTTTAGCTACTTGGGGGCAGCAGAACAAGCTATAAACACAACGTTGACATATTATCACCTTACAAAGTTGATGTGGCTCATTTGGCGCCTAATTGGAGTTGTGTGCTTTTTGGCAACCTGGGGATTGTAAGTCCAATATTCCTTACTTTTTTTTCAGGTTTCAGGTTTAGTCTTTATCAACTCGGAATGTTCCACTATGTTTACCAAGTTGTTCCAAACTTTGTAATTTGGGGCTTAACAGAAGGAGTACAGTGGGTTTATACAATGTTCAGTTGTATATTCAATGGGAAGCCAATGAAAGAGACCACAATACAAAAAAAAAAACTACTGAACAACAAAGCACACTGGTATTCAACTGCACATCAGCCGTTCTAAATACGCAACTCAGTCTGCTCTGTGTTGTTTAAATATACTGTATTGTAGTGACTCATAGTGTAATTATTTGTGAGCAAAGAGGGAGGAAATCCCCTGCGTCGCTGCTTCTAGTCATGTAACAAATTGGCGTAATTGCCATTGTGGTTGAATAGAAATTGTGGTTAGGCAAACAACTTTTTCCCCCTATGCCAGTGCCATGCCCTTGTGCTGCTTTTCAAACAAACACGTGTCTCTGTGGTGAGTTGCCTTTTGCAAAAAATGGAATACAAATTGTCACACACTGCAAACCTTCAGGGCAGAGATGAAGAATGTTAACCGACATCGAAACATTTATTTAAATTTTTTTGGGTATTTCTTTGAGGCCTTTATTTGTACAGGACCATTTTAGACTTGAAAGGGGAGAGAGAAAGGAAATGACATGCAGCAAACGGAGTAAACCTGTTCATACGGGCGCCCACTCTACCAGGTGAGCTAAACAGGCTGGCACCCATTGACATTTTTTATTATAAACAGAGGATGTAACATGTGTGATGTACTGTAGTATTTCACCACTTGTTTATGATGACTTTTAATTCATATATCCTAGAATGCTGTAACTGGAAAAAGTAATATGTACAAACATGCATAAACAACTACTACGAAAATTCCAGATACACTGTTGTGATTTCCTTTCTTTTCAAACATCAAATTTTGAACTGATTTCAACGTTTGAAAAAGCAACATACTGGGGCTGCAGAGGAATTTGCTCCTGCAGCCCTCAAGATGTGGAAAGGACCCTCAACAAATGACTTCCAGCTTCAGACGGAGACATTTCCTGCCTGTTTTGAATGCAAACATACACAACTAAATTGGGTTGCAGTGAGCGGAGGGTGATCCAAAATGAGAGACGACAGACGCAGAGAAAAGGAATGAAAGAAGTGGTTGATAGGTTAAAATTAAGAGGCTCAGAACTGAAAATAAAGAAGTGCAGTGGCATAATCAGAACAGAATGCTCATGTAGTTGAACTGTTGTTGAGGAGTTGATGGGGGGGGGGGGGGGGTAGCAGCGGACTGGTGGGGATTGAGGATGGATTAGGGCTGTCACTATCAATCAAAGGCAGCCAAAGGTGGCTTTTTCAGGTGGCACAAACACACCACTGTGTAGTAAAAGCAGCCAGCAGTGCACTGAGGGTTATGGGACTGGGACGGTCTTCAATGAGTAGTTTGACATTTTGAAAAAATGAGCTTATTGTCTTACTTGCCGGGAGTTGGATGAGAATATTGATATATATCCATTCGTAGATCTGCATTGGATTGTGTGCTGGACTAGTTATTGGCTCTGAGCGGTAACCAGGCAACCATTGGATATTCCAGGAAGTTATTCATCCTCGCCAAAAAGTAATCGGCCTCATAGTCTCGCTTTGTCAGACCATCCACACGTTGTGAAGCGGAGTAGGGTCTGGCTACTCCTCATAGCATTGTGGGATGGGAAGAAAACCGTGATCTGGCATATTGGCATTTCTTAAAACCAATCACAACTGTCATGGGCGGCGCTAAGCTCTGCACACTGCCTTGGTAAAAAAGTTACGCAAAAAATACCTCTGAAGAACCTTCACCATAGTCCTCAGAAATCCACTTAATTTAAAATTCCAACACAAAGAAAGCGGAAGGAAACAGAAAATTGGAATTTTCTACGGCACCAGAGTAATCCCGGAAGTGAAACTTGAAGGATATAGACTATTTGTCTTATAACACATAGTAAAACTATGCTTTTGAACAAATCTTTTTACTGACTTAACAATCAAGATAAAATCTGTTAATTAAATCTGAATTAGTAAAGATCACTAGTTGCCTTTGGACAAAACAAAATATTTTTTTTAATTTGACCTGCTATTACCATTTAATAAGTGGTGCAAAGACAGATTTTTTGTCCCATCTAATGGACAATTATACCTGACATTACAGGTGCGACCACCAGTTGTATCACTGTCAATAAAGTGGTATACATAAAGTAAATAAATCAGAGGTTTGTTTACAACCTGCGTGATTGTCTGACTGCTTGTGTCCATTGCGCTGTTGGACTCTGTAGCCATAGCAATGTTGCCATGTCCCAGATTTCAGCAGCTGACCGCTCACTAAACCTCTACGCTGAACAATTACCCATTCATAGCTTGGCAACCGTTACCATGCACTGTAGGCCTCTCGTGCTTTAGAGTTCTTAACACGCTGAAGCAGTTTAAGGCACTGCTAGCCAGAGGGACATTCACCCATACTGTATATAATCTGTTTTTTATTTCTTTTGGATTATTTGATTGGTCAATAGAGCAGAAAGCATCCGTCTTTTCAGATGGTTACCCATTTCAGATGATGTCATCACATGACTTATTGGGGCTGACCAACATCCAAAAAAAAAACAAATGTTCTAATTATACAAGCGTAAGGAAGTAACAAATTCTCATTTTTGTTTAAGGAATTAAATACTACATCAATAAAAGTATGTTTTTTGTCAATTATCCGATCAAGAATTTTTGGCCGTTCCACTATATCCTTCATGGATCTGGATCCAAAGGGGAAAGGATCAAGTATTAGACTATAACAAAGCAAACATGAACACCCCCTAAAGTATAATTTTAGATACTGTCTTCTTCCATTCACAGTGAGAGGATGCTGATCATCATCTGATTGCCAACTACACGCACACCAACATGTACCTACACAAGCACAGAGCAACCTCAGCAGCCTGCTCAAAGATACAAGAGTAAATGAGAGAAACTATTTTGAAATTTCCTGGAAGATGCAGGTTTTGACTTGTTGCTTATTTTGACTGTGTTCCCGACACATCCCGGGGTTAACCTGCACTTCCTTCTGATCCCGACTCTTCTGAAGAATTCCCAAACCTCCTGCACTCTTTTGGACATCCATCAGATTACATTAGCAGTAGCTTTTTCTCCCAGCCACTCACTTCCTGCCCCACAGGAGAGCTAGAGATAAGAGCCGACTCTCTCAAACACACTTTTGTAGATACAAACTGAACAATTTCCCTCCTGAGCACCGTCTGAAAAACAAAATCCACAACTAACAAAAGATAGAGCTTCAAAAAACAAACAGTCCTGGCGGTAGGGGACGGCGGTTTCTCCAGGCAGGAGGAGCCTGGTGACCAAACAGTGCTGGGAAGTGGAGATAAACAAAACAGACAATTTTCGGCTATCTGAAAGAACTCCATTAAACAAAACAATCCTCTCCGTGGCCATGTCCTTGAAAAAATCCGTAAAGATGTCCTGAGGAAATGCCATTTCCTGTTAGCTGGAAGCAGCCCCGGGAGCGTTTCATATGCAGGCTGCTCAAGTAGGAGTTTACAATACAAGGAAAGAACACAAGATGCTGAAAATACAGTGGAGGACATGCTGTGTGGCCTTGCATCCCATAACAGACAGAGAGGATGATAGACTTCACTTTTAAGTCTCCAGTACATCTATTTGAAATGAAAGACGTTATCTTGAAATAACTTGTTTCAGATGTGTTAAAAGCAGTGGTGGAAAGTAACTAAGAACATTTACTCAAGTACTGCACTTAATAACAATGTTTCGGTAATTGCAATTCAACTGAGTATTTCCATTTATGCTATACTTATACTTCACTGCAACATCTTCGGCAATTTTAATCGAGTCAAGTTGCTAAGATTTAAACCTTTCTTGGCTATATACAATATATGACCAGGATGACTGGAAACCTTTGCAGACATGTTACTATGTACATTATATCTCATGAAATATGAGGGTCCAATAGTAGTTTAACAAATGCATATTTATTTAAGATCTAATTTCTAGCTTTTTCTGAAGCTTTAAACACGCTTTTATAACTGTGCAGACTCCATCCACTAAGGAAGATCACAGGATGCGGTTGAAAGTCCCGGAAAGGCTGTAAGTGGATCTTAAGTGAAGTGGGTTTTTTATTAGGGGTTAGATTAGTTTCCAAGGTCAATAATTCATTTTCACGCTCAACAATATAGAACATGGTTAAAATTCGCCCCCAGCTACAACATTAGTGCTGCAAAATCTGAAGATAATTTATTTTAATTCGTTTTTTTTGGCAATGTTTGCCTTATATTAGAGAGAACCAATTGAGAAAGGATAGGAAACAAGTTGAAAGAGATATGTTAAATGACATGCAAAAAAAGTCCCTGGCCGGACTCCAAAGGGTCACGTCACAGTTCATGGTCGGCACCCTATCCTCTAGGCCATGAGGTTCTCCTATAATGAATGCTTTGACGTAGGGCTCGGCAATATGGAGTAAATCTGATATTACGATATTTTTTACCAAATACCTCGATATCGATACCGCACGGTATCGTAGTGTTGACTATTGGGGCTTTCGCAAAATATTTACCCAATGAGATTTTTGATAAATAATCATCAGTAATATGGATATAATGACTAAGTGGGTAAAGGCAAATAATAGAACAGTTGCAACAGTCTGGTAAGTTTAGAAAATGACATCACTTTACTGTAATGCAGCCTTCAAAACCAGAAAAAGACAACACTTATGTCATATTACAATATCCAAAATCTAAGACGATAACTAGTATCGTATCACAATGTCAATATAATATCAATATGTTGCCCAGCTCTACTTTGACTTTTTACTAAGCAGGCCTACATTTTGCTGATAATAACTATGTACTTTGGTTAAATGTGAAGGTTTGCATGCAAGCCTGTTCTGTTATTTTTAATTAAGTGTTGTTACATTTTGTCTTTTGCTACTTATTGAAACAAATACTGAAAAAAACATCCTACTTTTCTGATACAAAATGTGTTGTTTCATTAAAGAAAATCACATCTTAGCAGTCTCCTTTTTATTAGGCATGTTTTGGGTGTGATTTAGTCTAAAACTGTTAAACCACAGTCTGATTGAAACAGATGTTTTCTTCATAACCACCTCTTTTATACTGTCTAATCTTTATACATTACCCCTTCACAATACTACTAATATGCTGTATCTTAATATTTCTATAGTGAATATGCATCATACTGTATGTACTGATAAAGACCACATTTCTTCAAAACCAACATTTTTAAATAACTAGTTTTTGTCTTGTTGATATTGTATAAAAAAAACACTTAACTTATAAACCCATACAGTCTATGGTCTAAACATGCCACATAACAGCTCATGTTATAACAGGACAAAAGTCTAGCAGAGAGTGATTAGACCCAACAAAAATTACAAATGCTTAAGCTGTACTGTAAAAATTCAAATAAGTCAGACAAAAGTACTTTTCCACGAAAGTTCAAAGTAGTTATGTGTGTGCGTGGTAATACTGAAGTCTTCCTGACCCATCTCACGCTCAGCTTCTTCCCGTCTGCTTGTAGTTTGATAAAAACACCATAAGGGGGCACTTCAGATGTTTCTCCGGTGCAGGCTGACTTACAGTAATGAGTGAGTGAGTTTGTTTGTTTGTTTGCCTCAAATGTGTTTTTTTTCCAGTTGAATATGAGTGAATAGCCGCACTTTTGCGTGCAGGAACGAGCTCATTTGTGTCTGTGTAAATCTTTCTAGGGGGGAAATGTGCTGCCTGTCGGTGCATGTGGACACAAGTGACTCCATCTGTGTGTGGTGTGTGTGTGTGTGTGTGTGTGTGTGTGTGTGTGTGTGTGTGTGTGTGTGGGTGTGTGTGTCTGGCATTAAGTCCTATCTATTTACAGAACGGGTATGTTTGGCCAATATTTCATGACTTCCTTGGTCTTGGCAAACAGACAGACAGCCACAGTTTGTGTATTGTTATAAAACGGTGGAAATTGTTGGTGCTTGAAAGATATTTGGGCCTGCTTGTGTGTGATTTATGCGCCGTGTCTGTTTGATATCGATCATAAACGATAACACAGCTGAAGGAAGGAAAACGCATCTCCTGTCGAAGCTCTGCACTTTGATGTCAAGGTTGAAAAGAACAATGCTCAAAGGTACGGGGGCCTTTTCTTCATTACACTCCCAGTTTTCTCTCATGTGTCACACAGAACTGTAAAACTATGCCAAGAAGAGGTTGCTGAAGATTTTTCTCAGAAGCTGAAGATGCATATTTATTTCATTATGGTGAATGAGACACATAGAATTTTTTTCCAATTTCTCTAAAAGCAAAAAAATGTCCTGCACGTTTACATTTTTACAGTTTACAAAAATGACTCTTAAACTGAAAGAAAAACAGTACATTTTGTATGCATTTCCTTTGTATTGATCCTTACATATCCAAACAAATTAGAACTTATGTAACAACTTAGTTATTAGAATAAGTTAGGCTATAGTTTCCCAGTAAAAGAGATTCCCTTACTGATGTGAATCATTTTAAATGCTCAGGAATCCATTATTAAACAAAAGTGCCACTGACGTCTACAAAGCTCACTAGCTGAATTAATTGTTGACTGTTTGAAACTCTGTGACACAATGTTGATCACTTGTATCAAAGAGCACATGCAAAGTGTCCCTGTGTTTGCATTAGGTGTCACCATACTGGCCTCTGCTGGAGCTTGATGAGTTTGCAGCAAAGACATGTTAAGTGAATTTGTCTTCTTTACGGATAAAAATGAGATTTTTAGGACTCATATTAACCCTCCTGTTGCCCCGTTTTTAAAAGTTTCTACATCACTAATTTGGGATTCTTTCATCCCCATTGTCCAAATATTACATGAATGGTTCCGTCACAAGACAGTTTGTCACAGGAAAACTTTACTGTGAAAAAGATTAATGAAATACTTCCTTATAAAGACTTTTTTAATGCATGTTAGCATACTCCATGGAGGTCAGTGTACTCTTACATAAAGACTTTGATGGATAGAGCTATAAACCACCAGGATAGCATGCACAACTTATCCAGAGCTTACCCCTTCAGGTTCCCCAAATGTCCAAACACACAACCTGTCAAGTTTTGGTAATTTACGCTCTGTAGGGAATTTGTGTCACTACGGTGAAATATCAATTCAGGAAGATTATGTATTTTGTGGCCCTGTTTTATGAAGGGGATGGGTGTTTTTATTTACCTTACCTTTAATCTTTCAGTTTATATACGTTGTACCCACATGGTGTTTATTCCTTAATAAAGTTGTGTAGTAAAGTAAACATACTTACTAGCGCTTTTGTGGAATAACTGCTTTTTAATTTACTTTTCATATCAATGTTTATTAGGAAAAAAGGGATCTCACCAAACCAGCAACATCTTGACCAGCCAGGGACCTACGTCAGTATCCTGTTTGTGGACTTCAGCTCAGTGTTCAACACTATCGTACCTGAAATTCTTACCGCCAAAGTCTCTCAGCTCACTGTATTTCTTGCCACTTGTCAGTGGATCTCCAGCTTCCTGACTGACCGGAGTCAGCATGTGTGGCTGAGAGATGTCACATCTGGAACACGGACAATCAGCCCTGGTGCACCACAGGGATGTGTCTTTTCCCCACTGCTCTTCTCCCTCTACACAAATGACTGAACAACCACGAACCCAGCTGTCAAACTCTTAGAATTTGCAACACCACTGTCAATGGGCTCATTCAGGATGGTGACGAGTCTGAATATCAGCAGGAGATTGCTAATTTGGTGCTCTGGTGCAGTCAACATAACCTAGAGCTAAACACTCTAAATACTGTGGAGATGTTGGTGGATTTTAAGAAGCACCCCAGACTGCTGTCCCCCTTCAGAATATCCAACAGCCCAATGTTAAATGTGGACTCATTCAAGTTTCTGGGCTCCATCATTTCCCAACATCAACGCCATCCAAAAAAGGCTCAGCAGAGGATGTACTTCCTACAGACGCTGCGGAAACATGGCGTACCACAATAGCTGTTGGCCATCTTCTACACTGCTGTCATTGAATCCATCCTCTGCACATCCATAACCGTTTGGTTTGGGACAGCTGCAAAACAGGACAAACGCAAATTAGAACACACAATTCTGACAGCTGGAAAATGCATTGGTGCCCCATATAGACATAGACATATGATCAGCTTCTTTCCCACTGCCATCACTCTACTGAACTGTGGATACAAGGGCTCATGCCCACTTTTGCAACTAACTAACCCACTTTACCATATATTGCATACTTAACATTCCATTATGCATCTTGCACAGTACTTTGCACTATTACTTTTTGCACTTTACATCCCACTCCATGAGTTCTTGTCTGATATTATGTCTTATTTGTACTTTATATTTGTATTTTGTACATTATGTGGATGTGTGCCTATATGTTTATCAATGTCTCTATTGTACAGTATGTGTCTATAATACTACTTGCCTATGTTTACTACTACATGTATGTTTGTTGAATGTACAGAGAGTTAACACCTACCAAAGTCAATTTCCTTGTGTATGTAAATATGCTTGGCCTATAAATCTGATTCTGATATTTTTTTAATCATTGTTAACCCTGGCCAGGTTGTAACATTTCAGCATGAGACTACTGGTTAGTCTAGGCAATCAATGAATGTGTAGTCTGCAAAAAAAAGTCTAGTGATCGAAGAATCAATAATCGGACTAACCAGTAATCAACCAAGTAACAAACTGAACTCAAACTACTGCTATAGTAAACGGTGCAAGGTTTGAAATAACGTATCCCTCCTGCTAACCTCACGTAAAAGATTTAGTTTGTTCAGGCAGATTAGAAGAGATTTGGAGTGTGTTTGCCTCAAAGCTCTGAGTCCAGAGATGAAGGACAGGAAAGGAAATGTTTTAAATACTGCAGTTCAAATTTATGATGTGGAATGTGTTTGATGAGTGTGATGTTAAGAGCTCGTTCTGGTCTCTTGCATTAGTTAACTGGAGAGATGGTGTAAATTTCCGTAGAGGGATTTTATTTTTCAACTGAAATACATACTCTTAGATGATGATATCTGTTGTTCAGGTCAAGCTCCCTGAAGAGGATTATTAAAATGCACATAAAATAGCTGCTACTGGTTTTTGACAGTTGAATTTCATGCAGAACGTTTTTCCCAAAAAAGGCCATGAGTGTCTCGGAGTGAAGCCTTCCAATTCCTGTCTGACTCTGACTGTGTAGTTTTTCATCAGTAGCGTAGCAGACATAGCTGAGACACTTATGTTGTATACGCACCATTAAGACCCTGCCAAAAGAAGTCTCTCATCTCAGGTGCTGTAATTCTATTTAACACTTGAGCTGTAGAGTTTAGCATTCTTCAGCACACCACACCGTTCAGCTATGCTCTCTAGTAGTAGTTATCACTTTCAAAAATCCCAACAAAAATCTGAGGAATTTCTCCTGTGTGTGTGTGTGTGTGTGTGTGTGTGTGTGTGTGTGTGTGTGTGTGTGTGTGAGAGAGAGAGAGTGAGTGGTCACCCGTTGACCCCACAGTGCTCTAACCTCATCTTTCTTGTGTAGCTTAGGCTTTTACCCAAAGTTGTTACTCAATCTCTCCTTTAATATATGATGTGAGCTTCTTCTGGAAAGAGCTGAAAATACCCCTGACTTGAAGGTGAGCTAAAGTGTTATTTCACACGATTGTTTGGAACCGTTTCTCCAAATAACAGAAACAATCTTAACTAAAGGTAGACTGCTCTACGAGCGTGGTAAACAACTCTGTTTGTTAGAATTCATGCATGATTTAATGTCCAAACACTAAACAAAATCTTTTGTAAAAATAGGTCTAATATTTAAGCTTTTGCAAATTCGCTTTGCAAAAAAAAAAGAAAAGTGCTTATTTTCCATATACCAACTAAAAAAAAAGAAATTCCAATAGGAATGAGATTAGCTTGACTTTTCTTTGAAAATTCAATTGGTTCAAGAATACTTCTGACTCAAGCAACATTATCATGATTCAAATCCTGTCATGTTGGAACAGTTGAAATAGGTAAAACTGCAGTTTACACTCATTTTTTTGCCTTTGTCCTCGATAGCCTGGGTTTCTGGTGCCTTGGCTGCTGGTCACATTCCATACAAGTGATGAACAATGCACTTGGCTCAGTCTTGTACCGTGAAAACCAATAATAACTAACCTTTCCAAATCTGGCAGCCACGCTTGTGGACCAGAGCAGACTCTGATTTGGTCCTCAGGTGCCAGAGTACAGCTGATTGTGCCAACATTTATCCAAAATTGGTCTGATTTGCTCAGCAATAGGAGGTTTGTCTTCTTAATAAAGTGCCACTAGCTTTGAATATAATGTTTGCCAGACTGTTGGACAGCATCTGAAACCTCTGACAAACATGCCCAAATCTCACAGAAAATGGTCAGGTGTGCAGGAAAAGTACGCACAAAATGTCTTTCAGAGAAGATTGACAGGTACAAATTTGTACTTACAAGGGCTTGACACATTATTATTAACTCTTGCATGACCCAGTTCAATCCCGTAATCCTTTTCACAATGTGCAGTTTGATGTGCTGACGTGTTTTGACGCTGTGTTTTGTTTTTGAGGTTTGAGTGCAAAATTGAACTACACTGGATTTTGTATTATGTAATTCTAAAGGTAAAAAACAATGTATGTCTCACAATGTCGTTAACAAAATGACACTAAATTAATAACAGGCACAAAGATTAGCCAGATGTGCGCATCAAGCCCAGTTCATGGTTCATGGCTTTCATTAATACAGCACCAAGATTTTAATCCAAGTTTATTTGAAAAGAACCCACCTACTGTCTGCTGGGTGAAGAATGTGAAGTCAAAGAGAGGTCCTGATGATGTTTTGGCTGCAGACTATCCAACTTACTGCACATCAATCCTGTGGGCGGCTCTGCTGAGTTTTGACTGGACAGCAGACCCCAGACTCACCCCGGTGGGAATGCCGAGGGTCTGGCCGGCCCTGACATCCAGGTTACCCCATGCCGCTCTGAGTCCTGGAAGCTGTAATTAGAGAGAGACAGAGAGACAGAGAGAGAGAGAGAGAAAGAGAGAGACATACTCTATACACACACACACGCGCAAACACACACACACACGTGCAAACACACACAAGCAGAGACATAGAAACTGACTTAAATGGACAGAGACAAATGTGTAATCAGAGACCCACACCCACATACAGTATATTTCAGGCATTTAAAGGCAGAAATACACATGCACACATGCACAGACACCAAGATACAAACACGCAACTCTCCAAAATATGACATGAAGACACATACTGGCCCAGCAATGACACACACACACACACACACACACACACACAAACCTATGCACAGACAAGCATATGCAGGGACACACACGTACACTTAGAAGAAGAGAAGTAGACACACTCCTGGTACATACACACACACAGGCCGAGGAGCTGCCAACCCCGTCATAAATCTGCCAGCTCAATTAATCAAGCGGTTCCCCTGGGGGGCTGCTGGAGCCAGCCTCAAACCCCGCTGACGGGCGCAGAGCACTCCCACAGGGCTTTGCTTGCTGCTCCTCAGAAAATGACAGGAGGAAATAACTGTCTCAACTGCAAAATGCAAATAGACTCCCGTGTGTGACCTTTTGCTTCTTTGCAATCAGTCAGTGGTGCTCTTCAATATTAATACAAGGCAATAGCAATAGCCTACAGTAAATTAGTTTTTTGTCTCTATCTGAGTGCTTAAAGTTTTATTTCTCATAAAATGGCAAATATCTACCAGTAGGAAAATGTTCTTGTATCCTTCCAATAAAGTTCTACTTGTCTTAATTAACTGTGAAATGAAATTTCATTTAACAGATTGTCATGTGTGGAAAACTAAAAGACAACATTTGATTTCAACTGAGAACAGTCAAGCTGGAAATCTCAACTTCCTTGGCTGATTTGATAAATTTCATTCAGTTTAGTTCAAAGAGTAATAGTCACGGACTCTGTTCATTTACTTTTCACCCCCCTGAGCTAAGCGGTCACACCACCCTTCAAATTCACTTCATTAGAGCAATGCATCACTGCTCATACAGCTATCACATTCGGTGCTGATTCTGACTTAAATCTTAAGTTCAGTAATACATTCAGTCTGTTGCTAGTCCAACCTTTTGTGTTCAGTACACAACTAGCCTAAACAAGCACCGAACAGAAAACCAATAGCTCTGCACGTTTGCGACTGAGTTACCTACTGAAGTTACCTTCTCAGCAAGCAGAGGCGCAAATTTGCCAATTCCACACATGCGGAAATGACAGGTAATACAGTAGAAAACAACTTAGATTTTTTTTAAGTGCTTGTGCCGCCCCCCATGTGTCATGAAAAAATGCCGCCTGTTCGTCCATGCCAAAAAAAAACTACTGCTAGACAGGAACTGAGATGTCACATCTTGGGAAAATAATTCATACGGCAGATCCCCAAAGTGTGTTGCCTATATACATCCTACTTTATAGCGTAATTGGACCGTGTGGCAGTTTTAATCCTGTGACTATTACACGTTACCATCCCATTATATTGCAAATTACTAAAGTATAGACAACAGAACTACGTAGTATAAGGTTTAGGCAACAGAAAAAAACTTGGTCATGGTTAGGAAAAGATCATGGATTAACTTAAAAAGAGTCACAGACAATATTATGTCACCAAGGTAACTACGACTTGGGCTTATCTCCATCACAAAGTTGGTTTATTTAAAAAGTTATCGGGACAGGACTTCAGGTCTCCTGTGTAAAGTCATTTGTTTGTTTGGCCGAACCACCTCACCAACACCCCACCTCCTGAACTGGAGCTTTGTGGTCTTAATTCGTATTTCCGAGTTGGAAAATCCAAGCACCTCACAGTACCCTGAACTCCAAATCCAACATGGGTGCTCTGTGCATCAACAGTAGGGAAAAGTTACATGTCAAAACAACATACAGTTTATTAGTACTTATGGATAATTTGTGCCTCACTACAGAAGTCGTACACACAGTCCTGTCCATCTTCTATCCGTGGACATGTTGTTATGAAGTTTGTATGCACTAAAAACGGGGAAATGCATTGTCATCAACTGGTGTTACAAACAACAGCTAACCTGGACAGAGCTAACCCCAATACAAATGGAACGCAGTCAACTCTGGTGTGATGTCATCCCCAGCTCCGGCTTCCAATTTCCGAGGTATATGGAACGCCCCTTGCTTCCTTGTTTTCTCCTGCAATAATTACTATGGCCATTAGAGGTCCTAAAAGGAGAAAAGTAAATATGGGTCATTATGAGGTATTTGCAGAATCAACTTATATGGCCGTTTTGGGGTTGAGGATTGTCCGGAAGGTTTATAGGAACAACAACATGTTAATTTTCTGAGCAGGTCAGTTATTTTAACCACTTGATTTAAAAAGGAAAATAAAAACATTGAGGAGAATAAAAGCAGATACTTACTGACTTTACTTCATCTGTTAAAGTAGCGACCAGAGACCCAGACAATGCTCTTGCCGACAGATTTGCTGCTGCCTCTGCTTTTAACAACCTCTGCTTCACAGTCTTAGAGACAGATTCCCTGTTCATCTCAGGTTTGATGTGGACATTTTGGACTTACTGACAGATCTTAGTATTTGCAACTCAGTGTTTTTCTTTCATCCTCTGGCTCCCTCCAGGGTTGTAATGTTATAATGTTGAGGTGGTAGCAGCTCAGTCCGTTGGGAGTTGGGTTGGGAACTGGAGGGTCCCCGTTTTGACCAAAGTACGGAGTGTGGATGGCTAGCTGGAGTAAGCTCTTGAGTAAGGCACTGAACACCCCCCCCCCCAACCACTCAGGGTGCTGGTACAGCACTGGCAGCCCACTCACTCTGACATCTCTCCATGTGTGCATGAATAGGTCCTGTGTGTGTGTGTGTGTGTGTGTGTGTGTGTGTGTGTGTGTGTGTGTATGTGCGTGTGTGTGTGTATTTCAGGTTTTATTGTTCTTAAAAGTGGCGAAAGAGACATCTTTTCATAACCTTAACTCAAGGAAAGTAGCACTACCACAGTGAAACAACACTCCATTGAAAGTGAATGTCCTGCATTTAAAACTTTACTCAAGTAAAAGCAAGCTATTGTTGACTGTAAAACATTATTTAAAAAGGTGTGTGCATGAATGTGTGAGAAACACTCAAATGCTGCTTGCTGCCTTCAGTTAGTCAATCATAGTTTTTTTGTAACTTACCGCAGTTGCTCATAAAATGAATGAGTAAGACACAACATCCTTAAAAAATGTAAAATATGTAAGTACTACCTCGAACTGTACCTAAAGGCACAGTGTAAACATTTTGTGGGGGACCCTGAATGATTCAGGAGACCCAAGAGTATGCCAGGAATTATATGTTGTGTCTGAGCTGTTAACTTGCTGTCAAGTAGCCCACAAATTTTAGTGAGGCCCTTTACTCCATAAATAAGATTAAAAACTCAAGACTGGAGTCTTTACTCCCAAACTGTCTCACAGACTTAACAAATAAATGTGAGAGATTGATGTATTCTAATTACACTTGTTGACACAAGTAATACTTCATCAAAGCAAGCTATTTTTAACAGGCCTGTGTTTCAAATTTGAATACGTGTCTGTTCTTCCTTACTCTTTCGAAATTAATAAAAAAACCAATTGGCAAAAAACCGGCAAATCATGCAAAGAGAAAGCCAGAGGCCACTGCTAGGCAGGTTTTTGAAACAGCTCTCAATGAAAGCTGTGACCTTTTTTTACAGAGAATGTTAAAGCCCTGAGCCCAACAGATCACAATTAATACTTCAACAGACACCCGAGTTTCAGAGACATTCAGGAACATACCAACATACATTTCATTGTCAGCATCGGGAGGATTAAATGTCAACTGGGATGAAGTGAAATTCCATTGAGGGTATTTTTGCTGTCATTCACACAATACTCTGGGAAAGGAAAGGCTCGAGCCTCAGCTTCGTGGTTGACTAAAATGAACTGCAGAAAGTCGATGGAGAGCTCAGCATGACTGCCATTTGGAAAAGTATTATTATCAGCCTTCATGGACAAAGTTAGAGTTTTAAACTGTTGTATTTCTATTTCATTTGATTCCAGATTTCTTCCGACCATGAACCTCAAGGAAACGGTGGCAGTGGTTTGAAATCTGAACGTAATTAATGATAGCCTACTAAAATAGCTAATTGTTGCTTTGTAAGAATAGTTTCTGACGGATGTAACCATGGTGTCTTAAATAATACATGAAGTCAGTTGGCACATGTGTATAATATTAGCATTTCTTATTGGGATGTTCTTAAAGTTATATTTTGGCATAAAAAAAATACAATACAATGTTGAAAGCTACATTGAAACTGTGCAACACCTTGGTTTGTCAAATCTGCAGTGCAGTCTTAATGAAACCCAGAACCTGTATAGAAGATTTTGTATGAGTTATGTAATGGTGTTTTTGCATAACTATCATTTGTTAGAATGTGGACACTTGATAAAGCCTCCAAAAAGGGAAACATGCAAAGTGATGGAAGTGGTCTCCAAAGACTTGCCAGCAATTCTCATTTTCAATACATTTTTGTAAAATGTCCATTAATTACTTATTTAGAAATTAGTTAGGATAATGACACAAAAAACTGACTCATGATCTGAACTGAAGTTAATAAGTACTACTAAAATGTATTTGCTGTACACAACACCAAACATATTTCCTGCTGTAATAGGATGCTGTAAGAGGTGGAATTGGGAAGTCTGTTAAAATCCCCTGTACTGATCCAGAATCAGTCCCAGTGAACAAGAAAATACTGCCAATGTCCCTTTGACTAAGGCACTTAACCTTTGACAGAACAGGGTTGTGGTTGAACGCAGCAGGTGGATGTGTGAGTGTGTGTTTGTGAGAAAATGCCTTGGAGAGAAACTACAGCAAATCAGGCTGCTGAGCCAAGAAGATGCCTTGACCTTTTCTAATATTTGCCAAGTGGTCAGGAGCTGTCAGTCTGCTGTGTTTCTGTTCACAGAGCAGCGTGTTCACATCAAACCAGCAGATGGCAGGAGTGTACTGCTCTGAGCGCAGCTGACTTCCTGGACTGATGTGGGCAAGGTGCCTGACTGCCAGCTCAGGCATTATCTCACCCCAGTTTGATTCCATTACACAGGCAGAGGAGGAAAATAAGGCTGACTCACAGTGCTGTAGCTCTCCCAGTCAACGAACTAAGTGTTCTCCAAGACTAAATAAGATAGGGCTCCAAAAAATCCTTACTTAATGACTCATTACAATCAGCAGTGCCTTTTGAATATGGCCTCTTAAAGATGATAATCACAGGCCGGCTGAAATTCATTAATACAAGGTGGCTGCTCTGTACAGAAACCTATTGGCAGTAATCATACAAAACTCTACTACTACTTATTATTGTTCATTAATCGGCTAGTTCAACCTGGGTTCACTTTGACTACAGTGAATTGAGGGACTTGGCTAACGCAAATATTTCAAGGCTCTGCTACAGTAACGACGTTAAGTTGTATATATGTGGAATACACATTCTGCACTTTGTTTCCAAGAAATCATTCAGCCTATCCTTTTTCCTATAATCACCAGTTCTTCCATCCCTTGCAATTCAGGTCAGAAATTGCCCACTGCAATCATTCCATTATTATGCATCGTTATAAACCAACACACATAATAGCATGTCACTTAAGCAGACCACATACTGCTTTAAAAAATGAGTGGTCTTTAGTGGAGGAAACATGGTTCTCAGGGCAAATGACTATAATAATGTTTCTTGTCAGCTGGTGACGTGTCATGTAGTAATTATTGCGAGAACAAATGAGAAAGTGATGTGAGAAAGTATAACAACTATAGATTCCATGTGAGAAGGTAGGTTCGGGTGGTGGACAACTTAAACAGACACATGACTTTCACTTTAAAGATTGGGGATCTGGTCCCACTTGAAACCATTTTGAAATTAACCTGAGCTTTACGGACCTTCCGTCCGTGACGCAATGCCGTCCATGACATCACATCTCAAATCTCATTTTGGTAGTTTTTACAAGACTCATTTTAAGCCAATCCCTGCTGTTTTCCTAACCCTATCTAAGTATTGCTGTTGCCTGAACCTACAACATATTCTCACTCCCAATGTGTCAAAATTGGCGCTTGGTCAGGTGCCTTTGGCGTTTGTTCCTGAGGCAAAAAGTCTTCTTTAACGTTTAGGCCTTAGGCATAATATTTCGACAAAACATTCTCACTCCAATCGCGTCAAAAAGCAATGCTTGATCGGATCCCTTTATTGTTTGTTACTGACGCAAAAAGTCTCCTTTAAAGTCTAGCCCTTTGGCGTCAGTTTTTGACAACCTTGATTGAGGCTCTTGGCACCACTTTTGGACACTCGGGTTGTGACTTACATATAACTGATCTTCGGCACAAGAATGGGACAGTTAGGTTTGCGAAAAGATTGTGGGTGGCGTTTCAAAATGTATGTTTTATTGACAAAAAAGGGACACAAACCCCGGTCTCCTGGGGTGAAAGTCCTGTGTTATGTGACCCGTCCATAACCCCAACCTGCCAAACATCCTCTTACGGCGGCGCAGTCGAGCGGCTGCTATGCCCGGTGCATTCCGTACAGATGCTAAAGTTTTTTTTTTGTGTCTGTATCACACAATAAACCCTGAAGTAGGCTACACTGTTGCAATGTTACAATGACACAACATTTTATACAGAAAATGCAGTATAAAGTGCTTTAAAAATAATTAAATCAAACTTAATTAAAACTAAAGTCAGGAATAAAATTTAAAATCAAGCAATAAATGATCAAATTGTACCAGGAAAAATAAAAATATAGCTCAATAGTACATTATTTCCCTGCCTTTCAGGGTGAGGTCACCAAATACTTTCCATCCTTAAAACAGTTATGGCAAAATACACTGTATGATTAGAAACAGATGCCCAGATCCACTGCTGTCCTTGATTAATTTTAAGTGTGTCAGAACATACATTAATCTTCAGTCTTCGTGGCTCTTTGCAGGCCAGCATCTGTACAGCTGCACGTGGAGAGAAGCCCATGTCAGATTCAAGATTGCTGCACTCTGCAGAACGCTCTAAATCACTAGTCCTATAATGACAGACCACTGTGCAATGCTGTCAATACAGACACCCTGTCAGGTTACGTCAGCGCTACAGTTTAAGATTATAGGCTGATATTGCTGTGTATGGGAGGGGGTGTCAAGCTATGATAAACACGTTCATCAAGGATGAAATATCATCCGTGACTCATTATTTCCTCTGCCATTTTCTCTCTGACTAATATCTAAGTGACATTAGGAAGTTGGTTGCAAGATTGCTTCCCGAAATCAAATTGGTGCCATCAGAGTGCAGTAAAACAATTTCCCCCTCTTTGACCTGCTTACTGAGGAACCATATTACATTGGATCATTTGAATAATATCTCATATTACTGTATAAATACAGTGCTGAAGGTCCAGGTTTGCGTACTGGGAATAATGTCCCTGAGGTTCCCTGAACGGTTGTCACTGTTTTGTTTGAATTCTTGATTTTGTATTAAACTGTTGTTGTTGGTGAAAGAGAAGTAGGAGGTGTCAGTTTGTCTGGGCTGGGACTAGTTGCTGAGAGCGGCAAATGTAAAACCTCTTATTAACTGGTCATGGGTTGATCTAAATGTTGTTGTTGTATCAACCTGACAAAGAGTGACTGAATGGAAATGTATGGACACATATGAGAAAATGCCACCAGTATTTACTTTACAGCCCTCTGTGTAATTCCTCACAACAGCAACACTGTGAATGGGTCAGAATGTGCAACTTCTGATGACAGTAGACAATATACAGCATGGGCTGCCTGGTGTTTGCATGGATCGTAAAATACATGCAAAATGATAACATTGTTTGGGGTTTTTTCATTGGCAAAAAGAATCACATCACATCCAATACATTATAAAAATGAATCTGGAGGGTTTTAAGTTGATATTTTGTAAGAGTTACGTAACTACAACAACGGTTCAGCTTTTAACTTCACTGAAAATTGCGTTTCTGCTGACCTCTAGTGCTTTCACCTTGCTGCAGTGATGTAGAAGTGCACCAAGAGTGTGTCGGCACACTGTGACATCAGGGTTTAGTGTAAAAGAGCACACTTATAACCTAACCAGCCAGGTAAAGTAAACTTGAAACTTTCAACCAGTTAAGACAGTAAAGCACTGCTATTCCTAACTAGCCATGAATGTGGAAACCTGTGCAACTCGGTTAGCCTTTTGTGCACCAGGAGAAAGCCATTTAGACAAGAGCAACAGGTTACATAATTTATTATAAATATATTAGCTTTCCCAGGATACCAAAATGATTAAAAGAACAAGGTAAATAGGTGCATTTTAAACATATCAAGATAAATCAGTTTAATGCTTCCACCGTGTTTTTAATGTTCCTTTTGGGTGAAACCTAGTCTGGCAATCACCAAACCAAGCCAAGCTCAATAGATTTGAGATTTAAAATAAAAAGAGGTTAATACCTTAGTAAATGGAACTTATTGGGCTGTTAAAATGTATTGGGGGTGTGCTGCACAAAGGTATATATGCCTAGTAATTACCTGTAAGTGGTTTTGCCAAATAAAAATAGCATATAGTATATCAGACTGAGACCCTGTAAATTTAACAGCAGCTATTTTAGCCACGGAGGAGTTTTAAATCCACAGCCCCTTTGATAAAGCCCCACCCTAAAGGAAACAGTTGTACCAAATCCAATATGTGTAATTACAGGCTATATTTCTATACTTAATGGATAGTGTTGAAGCGTTAATGAAACAAGTCCTCTCACTATCTTAAGAAATTACTTTTAGCCTCACGCCAGTGTGTCTTTCAGGTGGCCCTGACACCGCCATCGTTTGTCAAGCTGCATTGATTGTGTGTCTGTCCACAACCAGCATCTGATGACGCCTGAAGAGACAAGAAGTGTCACCACCTTCCATGTGACCTCTCTATGTGGAGGCGAGGTGTCGACCTGTCACTTTGCGCCATGCGCCTGTCATTATGTCTGAGTGCGAAGCTGCCACGCGTCTGCCAGTCCGACCAGCTCTGCAAGTGGTTCAAAGGCTTCAGGGAATAAGTCATTTCAGTCGACCAAATGGATTTCTATAATAGAATTTTCAAGGGCAGAGGAATATTGAATAAAGCCCGCTGCTGTATGAGTGTTTGATGTGAGCTGATCACAACTCAGCAATATGAGGAGTCCTAGCTTGCCCAGTCTAATTAAATGAGCACAATGTCTTAAAATACAAATCATACAAAGTATGCTGTGTGCATGCCAAGTATGAGAAGGGCTATTTCCTGCCTTCAAAGATAATACAGTAGCAAGTAGAAGGGGTTATTTGCACTTTCTAGGCTTCAGTGAATATGACACTCCAAGTTAAGTTATCAGTAGGAAAAATGAGCATCTGTTTAAGAAAATTTTATTTGGTAAATAAAAAAAGGTAAACTACGTTTAATGGCTGAACTGATAAAAGATTCTATCATATTCTAAATTATTGTCCATTAAAAAAATATTGTTATCACTATTCACCTTCTTATACCTCTCCTGTATAGTGTGTGTTTTGACTGTAGTTTTGACTAACTGCATGCTCCTGTGTATTTTTATACACAAGCAAAACTAATTTTCCTCTTTCTCTTTTTTAATGGCACTGTTGAAAGGAAAATGGGGAGTATTTAATTGCAGATATTTCTGTACTTTTATAACTGCTGAATTTCAGATATTGCCCACAAAACACGCTCTTATTTAAGTTAATTAGACAAGAAATAGCTTTCTTTTTATATCTCATAGAATCCCGATGTTAGGATTGAAGGCTGCTCCATGACTCAAACAAAAATCAGTGAAGTGAGCTCAGTCCTTCAGTTCTTTTCTTTTTTGTTACCTTAATGCACGTCCAGGCGGAAGGCAGTCTCTCCTGTTGTATTTTTAAGTAGGAGGAGGAACGGATGGTTATAAATATAAACGGCGGTAGTTGTTTGACTGGTGCTCGGTTTTATGGCATACCAGTTTACTTACAGCTGTACAGTGGATGTTTAGTTAAATACATCCAGCTTGCAATCACGCCAGTTACAATTAACTTAGTTCATTTTTAAAAAGTTTAGAACACAAATTGGGAAACTCACTCAGTCCGTTCATTTCAACTGCACATTGCCGGCTTAGTCTGTGACCAAAGAAAGTGACAAGACCAACTTTGACACCAGTCTTTATATCACTTGCACAGAAAGAGACACTTTGCCAGGCACATCATCACATGTCAGCCTGAATCACTTTCCTCTCACTCCATTTGCTACTGTGCTCGGATCAGCTCCCCATCTTGACACTTCTAATGTCTCCGCTATCCTCACTGAGGCTGCTCTCCCATGGCAAGGGGAGGAGGGGAATTTTCCCCTTAGGGCATAATGGCTGCTCTCCAGCTTGTGTGAGGTGTGTTAGGGCCTTCTGGCTGCTGTAGTGTCGGTGTCGGCCCGAGTTAGCTGGGTCTTTAGAAAGGAGCAGAGGGCTTGTCCTCTGCCTCTCTGGGGCTACACAAGGTGCTAAAGTCTGTGTTTAACAGAGTGCTGCACATTCTGCTCTGCGAGCTTTATCACACTCTACTCAAGCTTGTTCTGCTGCAACGTACATACAGCCATGTTTACTGGTGCAATATCTGACACCTTCAGCCGCAGGAATTTAGCTTCTACTGCACATTATACGTATACGTATTGCTGTCATCTCATATGCCTTTCATACTGAGGGCTCAACCAGGGATGAAGCAGGGCTGACTTGTGTTTAAAAGGGTTAACCTGCATTTGGTCTCGCTTTGCCAGACCTTCCTCTGCAGCGCTGCAGAGGGGCTGTCTCGTGTGCTAGCCTGTTGAAGCAGCTCCTGATGTGTAGTTTGTGTGTTTTGAGTCACTTTTTGGTCTTTAAGTGCATTGTTTTTATGAATGGTCCCTTAGAACATCGGTGTTGAAATGGCTTCTGTCAACTTCGGACCTTTTCTCTTAGTTCTATTCTTACTTTGGTCGTTTATTGTAACAGCGAGTTACACACAAGGCAGCAGGACTATTGTTTGCACATGCGATCAGATGATAGCGCTGTGTTGCAGAGGTTGATTAAAACGGAAGGCAAAAAAAAGCAAATTCAAGCCTGCCGTCCCACCAATCATTATGCGGAATGTATGGTCTCTGGGAAAAAAGATGGACGAACTTTGGACTTTGAACTGCTGGCTGCGGGGTTGTGTCTGTACTATTTGCTGAGTTTACGTACGCCATAGTGATCGGTGTTTACATTCCACCACAGGCTGATGCAGAGAAAGACGCTTATGCCTGCCCCCCCACCCCCATTGTGCTGTCTTCTTTTCTGTTCACCTTATACACCAAAGACGTCCAGTACAACTCTGAGTTATGTCACCTACAGAAGTTTTCTGATGACTCTGCAGTTGTTGGGTGTATAAGGGACGGACAGGAGGGACAGTACAGAGTTCTGGTGGATGACTTTGTGGAGTGGACTGGTAAGAATCACCTGCTGCTGACCGTGGATAAGACCAGAGGGATGGTGATATTCTCAGGATGAAGGGAACGGCTCTGCATTCCCTTTGCATTCTGGGAGGAAGACGAGGATGAGAAGACTGTCTCCTGAGGAAGCTGAGATCCATTAACGTGTGCAGCAGGATGTTGGAGATGTTCTGCCAGTCTGTTGTGGCCAGCGCTTTGTTCTCCTCCGCCATCTGCTGGGGCAGCAGCATCGGCGCCAGCGACACAAACAGACTGAACAAACTGACCAGGAAGGCTGGCCCCGGGATCGGCTGCAGACAGGACACTCTTGAAGCTGTGGTGGAGAGGAGGTCACTAAACAAACTGTTATCTGTCATGGATAACCCAGACCACCCTCTCCACCCCCCCACACTGGTCCAACAGAGGAGCTCCTTCTCTAAGAGGCTCTGACAGCTTTAATGTCACACAGAACAATACATGAAATCATTCCTGTAACAGGCAATGAAACGTCTTAACACTTCATCACTGAGTGGTACATAAGACTCATAAACAACGTTGAATCCTTTTATTTAATGTATATTCTGTATGTGTGCTGTGTGTCTGAAATTTTGCTGCTGTAACACTCTAATTTCTATCTATCTATCTATCTATCTATCTATCTATCTATCTATCTATCTATCTATCTATCTATCTATCTATCTATCTATCTATCTAATCTAGTCCACACAGATTAGGACGTTTTGATGGGAGACAAATATGCTCTGGTTTATTGGCATTTCTTTAAACCAATCACAAATGTCCTGGGCAGCATTAAGTGTCAGATGGAGCCAAGGTGTTGCTGCAAAAAAGCTGTCAAAGTTGACAGTTGTCAAAATCAAAAGTTGTTTGGGTGGTGCAGCAGAAAACTCAGACTGGCCCCATACTAGCTAGCTGTCTGGATTTACCCTGTAGAGATCTGAGGAGCAGTTAACCATAGTCCTCAGAAATCGACCAGGGTTTACAATTCCAACACAAAGAAAGCACAAAGTAACTGATATCCTGCAGAAAGAATGTGATCCGGCAGAGTTCCCCGCGGCAACGGAGCAATCCCGGAGGTGGATTTGACTAACCAGCATTGATTGACTTGGCTTCATGATCCAGGTCAAAAGGTGGGTCGCACTTGGTTCGATTTTAATGTGAATTGCACACGGACAAATAATATAATTGGGGAGGGGTTGTGAGGCAGCTGTCATATAACCACAACTCTGAAACAATCAAAAATTATGTTTTGTGTCTTTCACACGTTCAGTGTGCTCAGTATTTCGCACTTAAGAATACAAAAGCAGTAATCACTTCAGTCAAAATATATTTATCTACTAGTTCAAAAAGCTATTATTAGTTTATATTTAAAACTTAATAATTAGCTGAAATTATGTCTTAATGTGATAATAAGATCATATTGTGTTATTTTTCTGCAAAACTCCAAATGAATGATTCTGAGCAAAAGACTTAAATGAGAGAAAGTTTTAGATATGTTAAGAGTTTTTGTTTGACACAATGCTTAAAGATCAGTTTACTTGTCAGAAGCAGCACTTTTCGGCCTGTGAAAACAGTTGTGTGTTGACTACGGTGGATCTGGAAACAGTTTTTATAAAAGTCTGTAAAGATAACTCTGATGATCATCAGATTGTTTTGTTTTCTTTGGCAGTGCCTATGGTGATCAGCCATATTTGCAGCTTCTCCCATTCACTTCTTTTGGAAGATTCATCACCTTCACTGATCACTCTTAGTAGAACACTAGTAGAACCTGGAAAAAAATTGAGTTAGAGAGCAAGTGTGTTGCTCCGCCTACCCTCTCTAGTGGACGAACCACTGCTGGGTGATTGAAAATGGGTCACTAATCGTGCACTGCTTGTGATTTTTCTTCAATAGACACTGAAAGAAATTGGCACAAAGACGCCATAAACTTCAACGTAGACCAGTGAAGGATGTTAGAAGCATTTTTCCAGTGATTGCTGAGCATACTCTACAGCCTCAAACTGAGCTTGACGAAGTAAATATGACGTGAGCAACCTGTCTGAAAGTTGTAAGTCTTCTGGTAGCTATGCCAAGAGAAATCTGTGTTGAATAAATGTTACTTCACATGAATTTATTTGCCACATACCAAAGTAATTCCAATCCATCAAAACGTGTTTTGTTCCAATGCTTTAATGGAATCTCCCTTATGGGCTTCTTCCTTAACTGCCTCAACGTCCCCCTGATTGCCTGCAAACTTCTAATAATTTCTCTACTGTGCAAAAGAAAGTTGCGTGGTTATGACACAACCTATTTTTACAAAGCGGCAGCTACGGGGATACAATGTGAGATACAAGGTAACCGAGCCTTTTACACATTAATGTTTTACTTTAGAAATAAACAATGGCAAAAAGAGTCTATAAACGCTTCAGATGTAAAGTTATTCGCTAAGAAAGTGATGCCAAAAAGAATGGGAGTCAATAGATTACTGCTTACCGAACCCATCAGTGTCCGGTGAGAAGTGGGCCAGAGGGTCATTCACCATTATGTTACCTCATGCTGCTTGGTTCCTTGTTAAATCTGTCTGTTGCAATCTGCCACTTTTTATAAGATTACTATGTAACACAAGTTAATCAATCAATTAGGCTGTAGTATGAGTGGTTTTGCTTTACTGTTATATAATGATATAGATAAAACATTCTTTATTCCGATATCTTAACCTCATGGCACAAAATGACCTTACATATACATGGATATTCCGGACACCAGGATATTGTCTTTATTGTAACCTACTTACAAACAATCTGTCCTTTATTGTGTCCATTTTCAATTCATTCCACTTACGCAGAATCAAGTCACAGTTTTTCAAATCTACGTAAGAGTTAATACACTGCAAAAGTGGCCAGGGGGTTGTTTTGATAAGTGATATTATGTAGAGTTAATGATCTCATAGTGTTCGGTTGCTCTGATTTAACCTGCGGTCATGAGGTAGGAAAACTGATGGCCCTCCATTTTTAACTGGAAGGTAATACCTGCTCTTATATTGTTTTAAAACCACTTTGAAACACTAAGTCTTCTAGACTTTAAGAGCACTATCGGCTAACTCTGTCTCTCTGTGTTTTATGTGCTCCCTATAACCGAATATGTTAATGAGGTAGTATATTAGTATGCTCAGTCAGATTTGCTTGAGGAGTTCAAAGACAAAGAACCCCAATCCATCACTATGCATTATGAACTACTACTCAGCAGCCCTTCCTGGCAAAGACACTGAGTTCAGTGGGGGATTCTTCATGAATGTTTTATATCACTTTTTAATACAATGAATATTTCCTGAACCGGACCCCTGTGCTCAGAAAAAAAGGGTGTCTTGCACAGTCAATTAAAAGAGAGAAAACGTAGTGAGGCCTATTGCCCGGGGTTTCAATCAAAAAATTGAAAAGATGTATTTTTTCCAAAAGAAGTATTTTACATTTTAAACACATTAACAGTGTTTGAGCCTAGAGAAGTTCAGCTACTTTAAAATCTTTAAGATGAAGTTCAATTTCTCAAACCAGGCCACTCTGTCAGTGGGATAATTTTACTGTTTTTGTCTTCTATCAATATTCCTAAAATATTGGATTGCACCCATACTGTGAAGCCATGGGGACACAACAACAACTTACAAATGTATCACATCTTACGCACCATATTATCCATAGTCCAGTGCAGTGACCAGCCTTTGTGGGCCCTTGACCTTTTTTCTTTTGAAAAGCATTTCTTTGTTGTGTGAAAGGTCCTGCTCCTCGTGTAATTGCGCCAAATGGAGCAACATGATACACTCCTACACTTTTTCTGCATTTTGACAAAGCATGAAGCTGTAATCACACACAAGCTATCGCCCATAATTGCTCCCCACAACTACTACACACATCCTCTTGCGCTGAATATGCCCGCATTGTAAACAGAGCCCTGTCTTTGTGGATGGTCCTGTGCTGCATTGTGGGATTGGACCAGTGCCATGCGGTAATGGAACAGGAGAGTCAAAGACCACTCGTGCCGTCTGCAAGGTCTTTGTTCCTGCTATTGTCAGCAAAGGCCTGCCAGTGATGATTTCTGTCTCTCAAGGGCATAACATTGTGGCAACTCACATAGAATTAAGAGGAGTTTTTTCTTCTTTTGTGTATCAATCTTTGTCACACAGACTTTCAGCATGGTAGCACAGGCCTACCTTGCGGAGAGACATCATTCCCAGGAGGAGGACTTTTCTTGTGACCCTTTCAACAAGTCCTCCAAACCATATGACCACATGCAGGTTTTTTTTCAACACTCTTACACAATCCATAGGAGCATTTCATAAATGAGCACCCCTAGTTGTGGCAGAAAACACAACCCATGGATATGGGTCTCAGAGAAGAGGCGCATAAGGGTCTTCTGCTTGCCAAGCCGTCAAATTCCAGTTGAACACTCCACTTACTTGATTAAATTATTAAATAGTTCGGCTCTTGTAGACTTTCAAAAAGGTAACGGAAGGAATAGATCAAATTCTGATTCTCATTTTGCGGGCATGTGACGCTCAAAAAAAGATATCCACTGATTTACAGAAATCTCTCTCTTAAAATGTAAGTCTGTGGGAAAGTATTTTTTGCTCAACAATAAATAGTAAATATATGGTTTGTAATTACTGCTTATACAAATGACCTATGGAGGCACGGGGGAAGTCAGTTGACCTATTGGAGGGTCCAGACCCAAAGCTTGGAACCACTGCTCTAAGGAAATAAAAAGCAATCAGTGACTCTGTTGCAAAAAGATAGATTTGAAATCAAAATTGCACCTGGACCTGATTAGCTTACTGTGGTGACAAATGTTATTAACATGTCTATCAGTGATGGCAGCCATGTGACAGGCCGCCTGCCCCCAATAGAGTTAAATTATTCATTTATTCTGTCTTACATTCAGTTTCTGCCAATTACATGGCAGCCATCTTTGAAGTGCTTTGTTTTAAGGTAAAGCAGCTGTAGGGCCATTCTTTGGCCGGAGGGGAACAACACACACACTCACACACACACACACACACACACACACACACACACACACCTAATAGACAAAAAGAACACATCAGGTTAACTGACAGCATTGCAATCTCATCCCTTATCCTCCTCTGCTCTGTATTTCTTAGTCTGGGTTCTTTTCCAGAGCCTCACACTGTTAGCGATGGAATGCTTTTCATCGAGACTGGTGCATTGCATGCCATGCCATTGCATGCCAAAATTCCCTTGGACTGGATGTGTTTGGGTGGCGGGTGTCTTTGTGCTCGCTAATTAGAAGCAGCTTGGTCCAGCATGCCTGTGTGCACAGCGGCTCCTCGCAGAGTAACCTCATCCCTTCCTCCCCTCATGGCACAAAACACTAAAAAGTTTAAGGTCTGGCAAGGAACTGGTGTTAGCTAGGTGCCAAATGTGTCAAGCAAGCTTTTTCAGGATATTCACAGTGTAATCATATTACTGGACATGCAGGTAAGGTTGGCTTTGTTTACAATGACAGGGCTGCATTTTATTTTTGTTTTGCTGTCTCAGCTATTTTGTGATTCATTTGAATATGTTGTAATAACAAGAATGGAGTTAAATAACTATAGTAACAATGCACAACCAGTGACCTTAGTTGACCCTTTTAGCCTCAGTCTGGTACAGAAGACCCCCTCAAATATTGCCAGGTGGAGCTACAATGATGCATCCAGGCCCTTTCTGTCAAATGAGAAAACCCTTTGTTATTCACACTTGTAGGTATTCATTCTGAGATGGTTAGCCCCGCTGCTAGCTTGTAGATACACCAGAACATGTTAATAGATAGATAGAAAATTATCTGTGTTTTCACAATGTTACATAATTGTAGCAATTTATTTACAAATGGACCAAATACAGTCTATAACCTGCTTTTAATTAACTAAATGAACTGTAGGAGTGTTGGTGTTTTTTTTATGTGGATTCACAGTTTTCTTCTTATGTGGGAGGATGTGGGAGCTTTTAGAAATTTCTGACATACTGCATCTGACTTGGATTTTACAACTACAGGGCTAATGTGATGGTCGTTTGCCACTTGGCCGCTTAAAGTTAAGGTCTGTGTACTACAATGCAAATGTGGTATAAGCAACTAGTGTATGTCTCATCATCATTTATTTGCAGCACATGAAACAGTAACCTTTAGATTGTATGTATAGCTGTCACTGACCTCTGCAGCACATCAGATTTCAGGGGATGTTGCTGGTGAATGGTTGCATTGGCATGGTCTTGCTGTATGCAGAAAGTGTGCGCCATACTTAGTTAGTGATATTACTGTGACTTTTTCTTTTTCAATGGAAGATGGGCCTTCTCTGAACATCTCTTGCAGACATGCATCAAAGTACTGGAGTGTGTACTCAGTGAGTAGTGATGGAGGCGGTTTATATGGTATAATTAAAATGAATACTTTCACAAGACGTTTTTGTAATGCATTCAAATATTAAATCTTAATCAACTCATTAACACTTAATGAAGCGTGCATTGAGTCAGTTCCCAAAGCCTCAAGGAACATATTGTTATCAACAAGCCAACAGAATAACATTTAATTGCACATCCTTATACATTGAAAATTCCAAGTCATCTGATTTAAGTCCGTGCAAGGGGCTACAACAACACTAATCTGGGGAAGGGCTGCGGAAAAAATAATAAAAGGCACTTCTGCACTTTTTTTTGGGTCAAGATTTGCAGGTTTTACCCAGGTTTTACCCAGTATCTGGAGAGAAATATTTGCCTAACTGACAACAGTGCCTTGAAAAACATCTTGAGCCCAGAAAGGGCTTTTGGATGCATGAGACTGTGAGCTGTGACGGAATTTGTTTGGATCCCTCTCGTCCACGCATTACTGACCAACCTGAGCCGAAATGGGGAGATGGAGGAATGGGGGCGGAGAAGCTTGAAACAGAGAAGGACACAGAGAGAATGTACTGCAAAATGGCATCGCCCTGGGTTTAATTGGAATAGCTTTGGCATTTTTTTGAAATTAAACAACAGGGAAACAGGAAATGCAATTACACCCACAGAGAAATGTGTCAAACAGGTTGTGAGCTCTCTCGCCATGCAGTCTCACTCCTCTGTAATGAACAGTTCTTGTAGCCAAAGGCACTGGGGGTGGCTTGTTCAACAAAAGGTGTGAAGTGAAGCCTCTGTGCTGTGAGGTTTTGAGAGATATGGTGGTCTAGTGCTCCCCAGGCTTAGTGAGGGCGAGATAAATAGCAAAACAGCAATAATATCTTTAACAGACCTCCCATCTGGGCCTGTAATAGACAGGATTAGGACGACACTGAACTTGACAATAGTTCTACCTGACATGATATGGTTCATTAGTGGTGTTAATAGCTCCTTTAATTAATATAAACCTATCATTTTGCAGGTGATGAGATAATAATAGGCGTTCAGGAGGGGTACAGATTACACAAAAAATTGCTCCGTCAGGGTCACAGAAAGATCCTCAATAACCTGTTGTATACACTGTATAATTGTCTCTTATCTCTAAATGGCATGTTGCATGCTCGGGTAATGAGTAACTGCCACTCAGACGAGTTGGACACAAATATCACAGTGATGAAAGAGAAGGTTCAGAGATGACAGCGGTGCTAATGGGACATTCTCTACAACACTTGCTTCTTGTGATTGGTCCTTTCAAACAGAGACAAAAAATATTCCAAATATAGAGATGGCCTCATTTAAAAAATGTGACTCCGTGACTTAATGTTTGTCATCTTTTTTTTGTGTGATTTCTTTTTTTTTAAAGATGTTTTGGGGTATTTCAGGCCTTTATTATATAGGACAGCTAAAGATGTTAAAGAGGGGGAGAGAGAAAGGTGGAGTGATATGCAGCAAAGAGCCGCAGGTAAGAGTCCTGCGGTCGCTGCAACAGAGTGGCCTTTTTACATGGGGCATACGGGCATATGAGCTATCCAGGCGCCCCTAAATGTTTGTATGTGTTACAGGTACTGACTGGCACCACATAAACAGCTTATATGTTCTTTCTGTAAACAGGAGAAATAAGTGAGACAGG
>NC_048416.1:25848256-25848408 GCF_013103735.1 Etheostoma cragini
CCAAGTGCGAGGAATTGGGAAGCAGTTATGGCAGATGGTGAGAGGAAAAGGTTGGTGTGGGCCATCAAAAAGACCCTGCTCACTCTCTCTGCCAATGAACTGTTCCAGATTGCCGAGTCAGTGGGTGCGGGACCAGGAGGGGACGAGTCTCG
>NC_048416.1:25848418-25849026 GCF_013103735.1 Etheostoma cragini
GAGAGTTGTTTTGAGTATATTTGCAGTTTCATGTCCAGTGAGCCTTTACTGGAGTTAGAGGATTTTGGGATGGCACATTTGTTAAACCTCAGGGATGTAATCGACACAGTCATTCAGGGTCGTGATTCACAAGCTGCTGTAGCAATTGATGTATCAGTCAGTGGGGATGTAAGTCACGCTTATGAAGACGTTAACCAAGCTGATGATAGTGATGCTACCGGTTTTGGGTTGGATAGTGCGACCCACGTGGCACTCCCTACCGCTAGTGACACACATGACACAGAGCTGCAGAAAATACTTACTAGTTATGAGGAGCTAAGAAAGAAAATTATGCCGCACAAATGCACACCCACTCCACCGTCTGCCCCTCAGTCATCTGTAAAGATAGGATCCACCTCACAGAGTAGTAATGTAGCAGGCCTCAGGGGTTTAAGTGACAACTTGACACCACTGACCCATGACAAGTTGATCTCCTTAAGAGAGTTGTCTTACCTTCATCGCAGGGAACTGAAGATTCAGGGGGGTCAGATTGGGGACCAGGGGGCAGATCTCAGCTATAACAGTGTCTGTCGGCAGATGGAAGACGGCTTAAAGGAGCAGTTCAGCAA
>NC_048416.1:25849232-25849594 GCF_013103735.1 Etheostoma cragini
CATACTGACACAGATGTCAAGTACAGTGTAAGCACAGTGCAGGACGTCTTTCTCCACACCGTGTATCAGGGCCTAGGTAATAAACATGATGATGTCCGCAGAGAGCTGAAACCATTGCTTGGGGACACCAAAGTATCGGATGAGGCAATCCTGAAACAGATGAAGAAAATAATGTGTGATGAAAGTGAAAGGCAGCGTAGGCTAGGTCCCGCCACCCGCCAAAGACTAACAAATGTGCACAGTGCCCAGTCTGAAATCAACGCTGCACAGTGTCAGAGTGTAACGGAGAAGGTGCCAAAAACAGATGTGATCCAGCAGTTAACGGAAAAACTTGAACAGCTTACAAGTATGGTGGAGTCCAT
>NC_048416.1:25849694-25876461 GCF_013103735.1 Etheostoma cragini
CTGAACAAATACTCAACCATTAATTATAAAATTACAAAAACTACCACAAATGTGATAACACTTTAGTGGGCATCACATATGCAGTCATTGCTGCTCTGTAAAAATGGAAGTTATTTTACTAGTTGCAGTTCAGTTTTACTTTTCCCCTATAAATGAATAACATCAATGTAATCTGGTTTATTCTTTCTCAGCATGTCATCACATTTGATTTTACTCAGATTTATTATCATTCTTGCGTCCTTGCTCTGCTGCACGGCTTGAAAAGGCCTGGAAAATGTGTGTTAACCTTTCCTTGTCAGGACACACAGTCAATGGGGGAAAAAGCTTCCAGTCGGTGCACACAGATGTGATAAAGCGATCTTTCCACATGATATAGTGTTGCAATCAGTCAGCATGTGTTAGGACCCAATCATCTACCTCCACTGCTACATGAAGGTCCTGCTTTGATATTTTCCAAATGAGTGGAACTTTTGGAGATGAGGGCAACAGCTTACAAGGCTGAATCACAGTCTGGGATACATGTATTCACTGTTTGCCTGGGTTTACAGGTTCCCCCTGGGTCACGTTGGCAGTATTAACCAGCTCTTTCACTCTGTGGGACACCCAGAAAACATCTGGGGTTTGATCAAAGCCCAGCTCACTTGACTTTGTCTGGTTCCTCCCCCCTGTAGGCTTTTCATCACATCACAAGGACAAGAAGAAGCCTTGGAATGGTGATAACCCAGTTTGGGGTAATTAAAGCAGCTAGGCAAAGACACAACATGCCTACTGATGAAGGGAAAATACAACAAAATTAGTGCTTTTCAGAAAAGATGTGATGCCCTGATGTTGGGTTTTAATAGCTTTCAGGGGTCCAATGGTCATCACACACACTGAACACGTAATTTTTGCAAATTTAGACTTAGATCTGGGGAAAAAAAGGTACACCACTCGTTCTTTTCTACTGGACCAACATATCCTTGGGTAAAAAGCCTATCTTTAAAATATCGTCTTTTTAATAACAACTAAAAAAAACACACTTGTGTAGTTTGAAGTTCATCCATTTTGACTTGAAAGGGCTTGTAAAGGATCAAAGGTGGGGTTGAATTTTCTCAGCCCAAAGAGGAGAAACCTCTTAACCCATCATTTAAAATGAAATTCACCAAGACTGAAGGAGGAACTTTATTAAACGTTAAAATGTGGATCATTAAAGAAATCTACGCCCGCAGTTTCTGTTTAACTTTTTCTCGCCCTGATTCAAGTTCAAAAGGATGTATCTGAAGTTAATGATGAAACTTCAAGAGGAAGATTCTCACATAACACTAATCTATTTTCCATATGCACTCTTTCACTGCTCCGCTTTTTCCCATGTCAGGAAGTTTTCTCATAACCCATCATGCAATTATCCCGTGTTTGCATTCCCCATTTGGGTATATTTACCTATTACACATTGATATCTCATTTCACTCATCTCCTAATCACACCTCCATTTCTCCTCTTACATGACATCCGACATCACATCCCCGTAGTCCTCTCAAGAAATTAGATACAATCCAGCTGTGGTGTGTCAACACAGCCTTGAACTGTGATCATGACTTCATGGCTGTGCACACGCATTCCATTGCACTAATGTTGTTCTCTGTGTGGCCGCAGTGGTCATATGAGAATCTCCAACTGGTCAATTGAAATGTAAAGGGGGGTAAAGTGTAGAGGTAAAGTGTAGAGGTTTTAAATCTGACATTTTCCTCAATAGTTTTCACATGAAGTGCTGTGGTGTTTATGCACTGCCCTTTTTCCAAAACATCTGTCAATCAGACAATGCACTTTTGGTGATTTTCTATTTATTTCGACATACTGCAGCAACTCCAGGTGGCATACCACACTTCACCTACAGTTCTGTGTGTCACCAGACATTTGGTGTAAATGCTTTCAGGAACTTGTTAAATTGCTACTGTGAGGTGCAATTAGCACTGTCACAAAGCAGAAAGGTAGAACAAGCAGGCCATGGTTGTAGGCTAATGGTTCAAAAATGAAATTGACAAATCCTTTGTGTAAAGCCTGAGTTCAGTGCGAGAGAAAATGGCAGTTGGTATATTCCATATACAGTTGCTAGCTTAGAACATTTTTAGATTCAGTTTGTCAGGCTCAGCTTTACAAATCGGCAAACTTGACTGAACTTTCTTCAGGCTAAACTTGGTTACTCATATGTCAACAGAACATGCCATGAGTCAGAAGGACAACTGTGGCTCAGGGGGTCTACAGGTCCATTAATCAGGGACCAATCACAGGGTTTGCGGTTTGATGCCAAGCTCCTCCTGTCCACACGTCACACAGTTGTTAATCAACACTCAACGGTGAACGAAAGTCAGTGCCTCGCAAGGTAGCTTTCTGCCATTGGTGTGTGATTGTGTGTGTGTGACTGGCTATGTGTGGGAATAATAGGCACAGCGTAAAGCAATTTGGGTACAAGTAAAATAAAGTAATAAATGCCCTTCCTCAACCAGGTACATGTGCATTTAATTATCATTTCACGCTGGAATAAAAAGCCAAACCTGCTGTGCTTATGAACCGTGCATTTTGAATTTGAACAGGTCATTACATAACACATTTTCCCATCTTTCAATGTTAGTGTGACAGTTTTGAATAAAAGTTTTAAAAAATACATGCTATACATACTTTTTCAGCCTCATGTTAAGCTCAGCAGTGCAGTCAACTATTACATTAAACATGCTAATAATTGGGTTGTAGCGTTTAGTCTTAGCATATTAACATGGAAAGTTTAGCATGTTATCATTGAGATCAAAATAGCTGAGGCTGGTGAAAACCTCAGTGATAAGTTTTTGAGGAATACTTCCATGTAGCAACTGATGGTGGCTTTATGGTGATGGTGATGGAATCATCAGGGGATCTCCAAAGTTAATAGTATTTATCCTCATCATGCTGATCATAAATAGTTGTTGATTTCAGTTTGTGTTAAAGCCCTGAATTTTTAGGGTTAATCGTTTTCACAGTTAGCGCAATTAAAAGCATGAAAAATGAAAAAGAAACTGTTGCAGAAGCAGCGTTCAGTTTTTGTGCTCCACATATCTGGAACAAAACTCCATACAAGCATGTGAAGATAATTAAAAGTAAGACCGGTGGGACCGGCCCATTCTGGGATTGCAGGTGGGTTACGCGTATAGAGCAAAGACTTCCAAGATACATTGTTCCATACTAGCAGCCAAAAATCTCTTATTTTATCTGCTTTTGTTTTTAACTGTTTTTAACTGCTCTTTATTGTTTGATTTCTTATACTGCACTCTAAATTTTATTCTTGTATTTGGTCTGTTGTCTAAAAGGGGATCCATGATGGAGGTTAACATGGCTTGTCAACTTCTGTGCAAGTGCGCTTGTTAAAGACAAAATGTTCACCAAAATCTTGCTTTTAAACCTTTGCTGAGTTGATGAGAGCATCCTGCAAGATCTGGAATAGATGGATATAGTTCTGTCTCTGGCGATTTGGCAGAATTGACCTCTAAACAGTAAAAATATAATACCTGAAGAAAGGAAACAGGGCTAGTGGGATTGCAATGGGTTAAGTGGTAGGGCTTTTATTGATTTTTCTCCTATGTCCTGTTGCATTTGCAATAATGTGTAAAACCTAAACAAAATTCCTATGTAATCTTGTGTGACAATCAGATATGGCTCTTCTCTGCACCCCCGACAGACCTTAGATAGAACAGCCTGAACTGTGTACAGCTACATCCTTTATGCCTACATTTGGCTCCTCACCTTCCACTCCATCTCATGAGAGAGGGTTTATTTGTTTTACAAAATCAATAATCAGCTTTCACCTAAATTCACAGCCCATTTATGTTTTGTCCAACTTGCTCTTGGTATAGCAATTACTAACAGGAACAAACTGCCAGGAGTTCTTAATTATCTGTCAACCATGACAGAACAATGCAGCATTGTTGTGGAAAGCACACAATGCTGGAAAACTTTATCTTGAGAGGACGCTGAAAGCAAGTCAATCACCAAAGCTCCATAGGTGATCTTTTTTCTCTTTTTTGTGTGGGCTGTGTTATTCATATTACTTTTTTGTCCAAATTGCATTTTATTTTTAAAATAGCGCAAAATATAAAAAGATAGTTATTGTAAAAACATAAAGTGTATCCTTTTCTAAACCTAACTGTCACGATCTTGTGCTTCATTTCAGTCTTTACATCCCGACCCAGAGGGTCAAAAGTGACGTCTAGAGTCCTGGCACTAAAGGTTGCACTTTTAGCGTAAATAACAAACGCCAAAGGACGCCAAGTGTCCCGACCCTTAAGGAGACTTTTACCGTGAATAACAAACGCCAAAGGCACATGAGCAAGCATCCGATTTTACAAGACAGGAGAGTAAGAATGTGTTGGTTTTGCATCAGGTATATTGCCTGCTATTGGTCTGCCATTCCATGGCTGTTAACATCGCTGACTGCTCTCCCTGGTGGATGTCCAATATGAATGTCAATCCAATTAATCCTGTGAAATAAATCTAAAGTACTGCTTGAAAAAAGGGTGAAAAGGTTACCAGGTAAAAGTAAGCTCCTCTCAATAAGTGTTCAGCTCAACACCTCAAGGGTGTTATTGTTTCTCTGCTCACAGTGACTTTAGTTTTATTGATGCTTGCTGTGCTTCTGTCTGTGCTTCCACTGTCAGAAAATCTTTACAATAGAATAGCATTGTAGAGCCTAGGGAAAGCTGTACAATGGCAACATTCGTCACTTATATTGGTGTTCTTTAGTAATGTTTGTTTCAGAATTCAAAATAGGTTGTCCTGGTGTTAGTTCGTACTTTTTAGTGGATATATCCTCTCCGGTACAGTACTTAACTGGGCCAATTTGAAAGTGCATACATCACATCGTCTGGTCGATTTTGTGACATTAGTTGGTTGAACAATAGGCCATTAAGTCGACAGTCAAATATATCTATCGATCAAAACAGGAGAATTGTGTTGTTACCGTCACATCTGCAGAGAGTTATGGCATATTTAATGATTGGATTGTCAGGACACTTAAGTTGATACAGATGTGAAAAATGTACAGGTGGCACCAATTGACACAGGTGCTGTCTTGTTGATAGAGTCATTTTCTTCTTTTAGAGCTAGAAGCAAAGAGGCAAGAGTCAGCCAAAAAGTCACACCAGTACCAGGGGGGGGGGAAACATGGATACAGCATCCATCCATCCATCCGTCTTCGTCCACTTATCCAATGTCGGGTCACGGAGGCAGCAGCTCCAGCAGGGGACCCCAAACTTCCCTTTCCCTGGCCACATCAACCAGCTCCAACTGGGGAATCCTGAGGCATTCCCAGTCCAGGTTGGGGATATAATCCCTCCACCTAGTCCTGGGTCTTCCCCAAGGCCTCCTCCAAGCTGGACGTGCCTGGAACACCTCCCTAGGGAGGCGCCCAGGAGGCATCCTTACCAGATGCCTAAACCACCTCAACTGGCTCCTTCCGATGCAAAGGAACAGCGGTTCTACTCCGAGCTCCCCATGGCTGACTGAGCTCTGAGCTCACCCTGTCTCTAAGGGAGACTCCAGCCACCTTCCTGAGGAAACCCATTTTGGCCGCTTGTACCCTCGATCTCATGACCCAATCTTCCTGAACATGGGTACAGCATAGTATCGCAATAATTCCCATGGGGATACTTTATCAAAACACGGTCGTCAAGTATCAATCTTTTACTATTTAAATTGTACATGAGAATGTAAGTTTTTGGTACTAGAATAATAGAAGATATAATAAAAAAGAGATGGAAAAAGAGGGTTTATGTTTTTATTTTTTTATGTTTTATGATTTATGTTTCAAGATAAAACAAAGTTTTCCTTTGGGGACATAATTTGAAGTTGGAAAAACTGTAATAAATTCCAATATATCACAGAATACAACAATGTTTTTTGAATCACAATAATATCATATGGTGGGACCTCTGCAATCCCAACCCTTACATACTACAGGGTAACACTTGCCTATAAGTTACCCTCATAAATGGTTCATGCATTATAACTAAAGGCTTTATTAAGTCTTATTAAATACATTAGTAAGAACAGTTTTTGGGTTGCCATCTTGTGAACCATTATCTGTTGAGTCATTATCGATGGGTCACACGTTTTTGGCTTTCAAAGCTAACAACAAAAGTGAGTAAGTTATCTGCAATTTAAAATGCTGATAAGTGTTTGACAATGGGTTTGTTTCATAATCAAAGTCTGCAGTGTAAATGCATTTTTCATACATTATTTTGGTCCAAAAGCTTAGCAGCCTTTTCCCACAAGGCCAGAGGTCAAGTGGTCCAATGGAGGGGTCTACCTCACGAACTAAAGAGGCTTAGGAGCTGTGAGACTGCACACAGCAAAGAAACACGTTTCTTTTCAAATTTTTAGTTTATTTCCACACATGAAATATTAGAAACTCTAACTTTGTCGTGTTAAATAATGTTGGGAATTTGATTATTGATTGGAAAAATCTGGATAGAGAGTAAAAACGTATTACTTCCCTGGAAATAAACCCGTGGAGTGTGAGTTAGAAAGGCAATGGCCCACCACCTGCTCAAGTGCAGCTGTTCAGTAGCCAACAGGAGACATACTAATTGCACTGCAAATCGTGTGGGTGTGAATCCATACAACTCACTAAAGAAAAACCAGTGTGATTCTTACACCAGCATTGGGGCATCTGAAAGATACATGAATAGATAGATGGATTGAGATCTGCATGGATGTGTTGACTCCAACCCAAAACAAAACAAAATCTCATCCTCCTCCAGTGTCCTGTACAATCACCTTCTGGTTAGCTTTATGACCGATGTGGCACTTTGGCAATCATTTCCAGGCTGGTGTCCCTCTGTTTATGTGCAGGCAGGGCACTTTGGCCCCCATTATTGATGGCAAGGCAGAAGAGGACTCTAATCTCCTTCATGACATGCCTGTGATGGCAGCCTGTAAATCATCTTCTGTAGGGAGGCTGCTGAAAATACAAAAGATGTCTCACAAAATGCAGCACATACACATAGACAATAGACATTTAAGTTTCAGTTTTTACTGATTCTTCAATGGAATTGGATTTTCTGCTGTGTGTTTACTGCTACTAAAGAAGAAATACAGTACCAAAATTTCCAATAAACACATACTTGGACCTCTTTTAAAAAGGTGTCTCGCTCTCTTCGGTCTCCATCCAAATCCCTGGTTTTCCCTGTTTCACTTTTTCCATCTGTCTTTATCTCCCTGCAGAGAATTTAATTTCTCTGTCTCCCCCTCCCTTCACCTCCACGTCTGTCCGACTCATGCGGAGTGTGTCTTAGGTCTTAGCAAGCAGCTCTACTTAAGCACGATAAGAGCACTTGAATGCAACGCCACAAGCCAATCCACTGTCAGCTCTAGCTGGAGGGCTGCTGAAGGGACATTGCACTGCCTTACAAGTAAATAAGCCACTTGGGAACTTATGGAGTGCCTCCCTGGAGGGACTGAGAGTGAGGTGCCAAAGAGAAAAAGGCCAAGAGCGCAAGCTTAATAGGAACACTATATTTTGTCACCCAAGAGACTCCACAACCTTCCTGAAAAAAACACAATTAGCAACTTATTACCCTAAAAAATGGGATGTATCAGAACACAGCTTATACAAAGAAGTATTTTCTTTCCCCCAAATACTCTTGTCAATTGTTGGGCAATAAAATGGGGGGGGGGGGAATCACTCCTGGTCCACAAATGTCCCCTTCCAAAATGTAACCTGACACAGATGTTGTCTGTGCCGTCTCTGGTTCTGGCTCTGACCACAGACTAACTAACACAACAGAGTAGTGAAGGATAGTAAGAGATTAGCATTTGTGATAGCTGTCATAGGTCCAATGTGCATTCAGTGCACCGTGCCATATGCAAAAGGATGTTTGGGAACAAGTATGTTAGATGGACACACTACAGCACAGAGACAACAGAGGATTGTTATGGCTGCTAGAGGAACACTAGTCCAACAGCTATTCCACAGTGTGGAGAAAATGTTGAAAACCAAGAGTGTTTTTTAGTATTGTGTTCTGCTCTTCCTCCTGGCACTGAGACTCTGGTGTACACTGTCATCTCAGTGCCAGCATGAGACTCCACTCTTGAAATTAATAAGATCAGATATGTTTTTCAGATCTATCTGGTGACGAGTTAGACCCTAAAGAAATGTTGTGCTTATGGCATAAAGATGGAGAGATCTCAACAGTTATGTTATCGTTCCCCATGAATCAATGCTACCAGAATCTGCTGCAGCCAATCTAAATTGCACTGTGTTCCCTGCATTTACCTGGTCTCCTTGCACTGTCAGTGAATGTTTCTTCATTTAACATCCGAATAATTTAATTTATTATTTATTTATTTATTTGATTTATTAGTGGGCTCTGTTGAAGCCTAACTGCAAATGGCTGTAACAGAAGTTGGTTTTCACACACAGATACTGCTGTACACTACATCTGTGCTAGCCAGTCCGTAGAGAATGCCCAATGTGACAGCTGTTGGCACGTTTATTTTTTTGTCTAAATCAGGATAAACACAGTCTTTTTCCCATGAACCATTTTCTAGACCTTGCCAGCATGTAACTAAACACCCACTCACATCACCCTTAATTTTCACACACACACACTCCCTCACACACACACACACACACACACACACACACAAACACACGCACACACACACACACACACCAGTGTAATGTCAACAGCTGTACGTTTATGTCCACATAAGTTGTCGCTTAGCAGTTATCTTTAGATTGGATATGTCGTTAGATAAAATTCCCTGTAGAAAAATAATGCCCAGACACAACCAGAACCACTCAAGCTAAAAAGCATTGAGTGTTAAATGCCACATGTCCCACTGTAGCCTTTCATCTCACTATATACACAGTTTTGGTTTTATTTGTTAGCCCTGTGTTAACCTCGTTAAGGTTTAAATGTAGCAATTCTTCTCTCACTTTTATGAGGAAAACTGTAGGGTATGTCTCACAGTTAGAAATGCAAAGTACCACGTATTAGACAAGAACAAGAAAATATACGAATGGATTTATACACTTACTATAATTGCATTTTTAGTTTATCTCAATCCATATGGGATGCTGGAAAGGAAAAAGCAATCCTCCATCACCATGAAAGAAACGGCTAAGCTTTTCATTTGTGGCATGAACAAAGAACTGTCTGTGAAGTGTCGTTGCATTCGTGACTGACAGAATTAACTTTTGACCTCTGATGCTACGGGCTGAACGCAAACAGACTCCCAACATCTGATCCTAACACCACCGACCAGTTATGCACTTTGTTAGTCGCAGTATTCAAAATATGACACTGGCGTCACATCTGACACGTTGGCATGGAATTTTTGGCTATTTATTCTGCTTGATTTCAAGACGTGGGTGGTGTTTACAGGAAGTCTGTAAAAAACGTTTCCTAAATCCATGTTAAGAAAAAACATGTACTAATAACGTACATTGACAATATATCTACAGTGGCTTATGTTGGCTGACATTAGCTAAAAGTAGCCATCAGTTGTTAATGGAATGCACAATGCAACTTTAATTGTACTAATAATCAGTATAATGTGTTTTGGCAGTTTTGCTAGAAACTTAATATTATCAATATTCAAAAGCCTGCCTCTGTCAAAAGAGCAAATTTTGGGTTAGCACACAGATTGTTTCAATATGTTTGTCCCTAACAAGTTGGGTTTAAACACGTCCACACACATCGCAATGCCTTGCCATTTTTTCTCTTGAATGGAGAAAATATCCTACTGTTCAATTTCATATTGACTGTTCAAAAGAAAGCTGTAAAATGTTTGACATTTGCAATATGGAATGCTGTGGTCAGTGTTTTGTAGTGACTAATACCATAGCAATCAGTTGTTTTGCAGCACAACCTAACAACAAAGCATCCGAGTCCATCCCAGAGCAGTGAGAGCGCTCGCTAACTGGGGAGCAGTAATCAAAGGTTACAAGGGACATGACACCCTGTTACGAGTTCCAACGAAAAGGAGAGCTTTTGTTAAGGAGATGATAATGTTGTAAATGTTCTCTCTGTTGTCATTCCTCCAACATGGTGACCTATTCCTCGTAACCACCAGTAAACACTCTGTTGACAGGCCACAACGGATCCAGGGCTGCGCTGTTAGAGGCGTGCTTCATGACTGAACCCAAAACACTCTGTCTGCTGGCTTAAATTTGCACCATGGAGTATGAAATTAATAGCTTATCAAAATGCTAATTAAAAAGTTAATTATCATACAAATTAATGGGGGGTGAAATATAATTGTTTGACCACCTCTGCTAACATAATCCAACTGCTGCAATTCAGGGAATTGTGGACCCAAATGCAGAGAACAGGCAGGAGAAGTCTGAGTAGGACAATTTATTTATCCCGAAAAACAAAGTGCAAACAAATAAAAGGGAGACCTTAGAGGGGCAGGTCAAACCGGAACAGGTTTGACAAGAACCGCGGAAATAAACACAGAACAGGCTGGGACATGCTACAAACAAAAGAATCTGACAAAGGACAAGGGAAGACAAAGACTAAATACACAGGTTAACAAGGTAACACAAGGCAGGTGACACAAGGGCTGGAAGACAGGTGAACAACATCAGGTAATCACAGGGGCGGGACAACCAAAAAGACAGGAAGTAAGACAAGACTAGACAGAAACCCAGACTATCAAAATAAAACAGGAAACAGAACAAACAGACACTCACAGGACAAACACAAGACAGGAAGTGTAACTAGACAACAAGAGAGGACACACAGAGTATAACAGAAAACAGGAAATAGAACAAATACACAATAATAACAGGAAACAAGACAGAACCTAAAACCAACAGAAACTCAAACCCAAAACCACTTAACCTCAACACCATCAAGTCTTTTAAAAGGCTAAAGGGTTGTTTCAACATTTCAAAAAAAGTCTTTGAAGGTTTTTTCGGTTTTATATGGTTTGGGTTATATGTCAAGCTGCGGTAATCACTATTTCCAAATAAAATGAATTAATAGTTAATGTATTTAAGGCTAGTGGAAGATTCTGGTCAAAGAAGACAGTGTTGAGGGCAAACACATTTCCCTGTTAATGTAAGCATGTTGTGTTTTGAGCTGGCCGAAAAAAAATACCACTGTATTTTTATTTTTTTAACAGGAGAATCCATAATCTGGCCGTCATTCAAATCTAAAGAAAACCAATTTGGTCAAGTGCACCTCTTCTTTTCAACGTAGCAGAGAATAGAACCAGTTGTAAGTCGGACCTTTTTTTCAAAGCATGATGGCATTCCAAATTCAAGAATTAATGAAATCTTACATCAACTTTCTTACCAGACCAGAAAAAGGATTTAAGGGGGATTTAAGCGGCCTCCTTACAGGTTGAGAAGAGACTTTGATCTGTTTGATCAGGACATACTCTGGGCTTAACATTTTAAGGCAAGAGATTTTTTTTGTGAGTGCACCAATTTAAAATCTGCTACAAGATAAAGAGCAGTGCTGCAAGTGCATGCTTGAAGTCTTTTCAAATAAAAATCAGCACCAGTCTTTTCTATTACAATGAAAACTTCAGTGGCTGCTTGTGTCTATCATATGTGTGATTTTATTTAATTATTCTGTACGGTACGTCACAATCAGAAAAACATCTGGTCATTAGGTCTGAAAGCCAGCAATGGAACTCAATCTGTTCCCCTAATTTAAATTAATAAAATGCAAATTTTATAAATGGTGCCGATTACTGCTGTCATCTCGAGAATGTCAAGAAAATTGCGTTGGAAACTGTCAAAATTTATTTAAAAATGTTTGCTTATAACATTGAGCCACTAGATTTTCTGCAGTGTCTGTCTTTTGCTTCAGAACATCTGCGGCGGGCTGCTGGTTGGAAACAAACTACAAAGCATTACCAACCGGCTACTGGCCAACAGCCTGCAGCACCTTCTTCTCCCTCCCAACCCCCACCGCCATAATTGCAGGGCCCCTGCACCCTTCAACCAAAATGGCTTCCATCCACAGTGATGCTGTTTGATTACATGAAAGGATTCAGTTGTGTAATCATGGAAGTAATCGGCAACAAGAGGAAGAAAAAGGGAAAAGGGCACTGCAACTTTATTCTCCTTTAAAACTGAGATGGATTGGAATACTTGAAGAATTAGATGGATGGATGGATGGATGAAATATTAGAAAAAAAGATAGATGGGTGTATGGGAAATAGATACATTGGTTGACTAGAAGGGCGGATTGAAAAATGAAGGGATGGATAGTAATAATCTATTGATAGATAAGAAAATGGAGGGGTGGGTGGTTGCATGAATCAAAAAAATGATGGACGGAAGGAATATAGAAAATGGATTACAAAATGTCTATGTATTTACATAGTAAAATGAATGTTAAATGGATAAATGTGCTCTGTTTCTAGCAAAAAAGTGCTCTTTCTGCAATTCTTTTATTTACCTTGACACAATGGCGTCAGACTAATCTGAACTTTGCCACGTGCATGTGTCCTCCTAACATAGACACACCCACTGCAGACAGTGCCTGTCCTGGCAGACAAAGACAAATAGGAACCAGGAGCCTCCCACAGCTCGGGGTGAAGCCGACAAGGCTCTCCCGCTGTGGCACCCTACCTTCCTGTCGGGAGCTAACTGACACAGGGTGCTAACAAGTCAACCCTTTCATCTGGGCCTTGGGAGGGGGAGGCTGAGTGCTGGTGGATTTGGGGGAGAGGGCGTGTTTTTGTGTGAGCGTGTGCATGTGCGCGTGTGTCAGTGAAAGGTGAGAGATTTAGGGAGGCGGGATTGCATCCGCTGACAGTCATGAAATATGTATAGACACTGTGTCTCAGCCGGGCCATAATTGATCAGAGGACGCCATTAACCATGGCAACAGCCCCTTTCGGCTGCACCTGTGAACCCCACCCCCATCCTGATCCACGGTCTCCACCCCCATCTTTAACCAGCTATGCCGATCAGACAGACAGAGAGGAAAAGAGGGAGATTAATGAACAAGACACGCCTAGAAACTCAGTTACAGCCCAAGTAATCATTTTCTGTCAACGTGAGCATTCTGTCATTTGCATATTGTTGTGCTGCTTTCATGCAGTCAAGCTCAGCCTAAGCAAATATTTGCAGGAGAGTAAATATTATGTACACCATCTTGTTAATGACAACACAATCAATATTGCAAAAATTAAACCATCAGTCTACTTCTGCAGCCGCACTTTTTTTTAATCTCTGGACGGATTGCTGTTTAATCACCTTTTCAGCTGTCCTGTGATCAGTAACCTCAGTCCCACTCTGTAAAGAAATGACATTGGAAAAGAGCCATGTCGAACAGTTTTGTTCAATTTACATCCAGGAGATTAGCTGACGTTTTTCACCCCAAAGCGACTGACTCCATTAACACTGAGATGGAGGTGCTTCAGTGCTTTTTGCTAAGGGCCACTTCATCAGGCCATGTTGATATTTATGGATGTGTTGTCTGTTGTGTGTCTACATAAATGGACGGTAAGGACAGGGTTTAAAAAGAGAATTGGGGAATTTAGCTAATTTACAATACAGATAAAACAATAAAATGCAAATTAAAGCTGTTGTATAAAGACCAATAAAAAGCTGTTAAGCTAAACGTGGCTAATGCATCCACATCTTTTGCTATAATGACATACAGTATTGAAACTGAAATGTTGTACATTATTTCGCTATGGCCAGCTAAATGATGGGGCAATTTCCAAGCACAAAACAGAGAAGTCCTGCGCTTCTCAGAAAAGACTCAGCAAAATAAAAATCAATGATCAGTGGAGTACGACAATCATTTCCTCCTTTCAGAGCCAGCATGCATGCTCATCAGATTCAAGATGCAATACAAGTTATTGTCCTGAGGGAAATTCAATTTGCAAGGTCAGTAGAGAAAATGGTTCCCATCAAAAGAACCTGTGGACTGCACTGGACAAAGAAACCCACTGCCCTATTAACAGTGTTCTAGGGTGAAGTGTTACTGCTATCACTGCATTACTAGTAATGTAGAGTGTACAGTATCTCCATCAGCCCAAATGAAGCTGCGCTAATGATCCACCAAATGATCATACGAAGTTGGAATCGTTCTTCATTTAAAAAAGACTTCTTATCTTGGTGATTTGGTTCAGAGCTTAAGATAAGTAATAGCTGCTGTTCATACTTCTACGGCTCTCTTAGATTTCAGTTTTCAACATGATTTGGAACTTATCCATAAAGACAGAAACTAGATGAACTTCCTTTGACGGGTGAGGCTGTTGTGTTTAGCAAATGTTACTTAAAGAATAGTTAACAATGCATTTGTGTTTGTTGTGGACTATTTCTAGCATGGGTTAATACACATGTGATGCGCTACTTTTTGCCATATGTGACAGTATTTACGGTAGCAGGATGACGTATGTGGGATTGACTCAAACTAAACTAAAGAGGTTGCTTTATTGATGGCTTTTTAGTTGTCTTAGGACAACAACAGGGCCTAATAGCCCAGAGGAGTAAGGTTTTCTACATGCATACTTGTTAGTATGATAGATGATTGTTGGTTGTGTTCATTATCGGGATTTGCTGGCAATAACGAAAATCTAAAAAATTGGGAAAGTTCTCTTTTGAGACAACAAATCCAACAGGATGATGAGTTTTCACGTTCAAATATGTTTGGATAAACTAATCTTGTCACCTTACAACAGATCAACAAATCAAATCTGGAACGCTATTCTTCTGATTACTGTCACATTGGTCTCTTATAGGGCAAGTCAGGGATTTTTTAAGCTGAATGACTGATTACATTATCTCATGTTACTGATTTGCAGAGTGGGATTTATAAATCTCTCCCAATTGGCCAACTTAATTTATTATTTAAAAGTCAAAAAGAGACCAACATGCAAAGTTTCCTCTTATAAGAAGTAAGTGAGCACTCTAGTTTCAGTTAATCATGTTGAAACTGTCTCTTTAAAAGAATGCTTAGAAGAAATCAGTAGTAGAATCAGTTTTGAATCCAATCCAATCCTTTCCTTCATGAAGACTGCTGATGGGATGCAGTGGACACTGGGCACGAGGGATGAATTATCCTTCTTTCACTTCAATCTAGTGATTCCTTGTGTCTGTCCAGCGTTTATGATCTGTCTAGTGTGTGTGTGTGTATGTGTGTGTGTGTGTGTGTGTGTGTGTGTGTGTGTGTGTATGCGTGAGTGAGAGAGTGAGCAGTAATAGTGGGGGATGGTAACTAAGGAAACCTGTGCAACACGTTTGGACAGCCTCTGAGAGGTTATTGATTGGCTTAGAAATGATTAAACCCCCGGGAGTCAGACAGGCTGTTGCTGTGCTGCTGGGCTCAATTTTTAAAGCTTACCCATTCATAACCATTCATAATGTAATAACCTAAAATGAGTGTGTCACAATTATTAAAACTGTTCTGGAGAAAAAAAAGGATTGGTACACAGCCCATTTTTTTTGATTTGTTAACAATAGCTGGGTCACCAAAGTACCTGTTTATACACGTTAAAGACTCGTTTTTTTCTGAATGAAGCTTTCAGATTTTGTTGCATACTTCATAGTCCAGTCTGAGAGCAAACTGTTTACAGGCTTCAGATTGTTATGGGGTTGCTTTTTTGTGAGGGGTTTATTTCTGCCTTTGATGGACAAGCAGCTGAGATGAGCGAGAGGGGGTAAGACATGAACAAAACTATCACAGGTCAGACTCAAACCCTGGACCTTCAAGGAATAAACCTCTAGACATGTGCGCCCTCTTTACCAACCAAGCTAACCCCGCCACTTCTTGCCTTAAAATTGTACATGGGATGCAGTGGGTTTCTACACAGAAGTTATTGAAGATAGAACATATTGTATTATAAATTAAAATGTATATATTTTTGTAACTAATTCGACATAACTTCAAAACAAATGCTGGTAATCTTTTGCTGGACCATATTCAGTTTTATCACATAACAGGAAGAGGATGCAGGCACAGCATTGTTAAGAGACAGTTGTGTCCTTTAATGACTTCTTGTGGTAGCACAAGGCCGGTCTGATGCCATTGTTGTCTCAAAGGATACAGTATAAGCTACTCATCTTGTTGTACCGTGTGACCTACATTCTCTTGCACCCGCTACTGCCAAGTTCCCTCATGTCCGGGAAACACAATGGTAAAGGTGCAATGGATCAAACACGGACACACCGAACGACAGACATGAAGCTCTGCATGGGTCATTGAGTTAAGTGAATGAGTTGAGTGACGGTGGTCCTGTTGTTTTTTTATGCACAGAACAGTGACTCCTAATAGACAAACTGTAGGAATGGATGAGCCATGAATGAATAACTTGTGATTGAGTAGCTTTCTCTATTCACAATGTCCTTCAGTATTTTAAAAGACAAAAAAACTCTGATCCGCTGATGCATGTCCTCAAAATAAAATTTAAAATAAAATAAATATCTCAATAAAAATACATCTCTTTAGAGTCACATATAAATGCAGAATGGAGTTTTAGTTTTCCACAAGAGATGAACAGAGCAGAGAATATGTAGGTAGTTTCATTTAGTTCACGTTTTCTCTCTAAAAGTGTAAAGACTGGAATTGCAACTGCAATGCGGGACATTTCTTTCTCTATTCATTGTCCAGTTTTGACATTTCACTGACCCATGTCTCATTATTCTTAGTCTTTCACCATTCATTCGCCCTCCATGCAAGCTGAGCAGTAAATTGCTGCAGGAGCGTTGATGTGCATGAAGAGCCGGCCGTCTTAATGGGGGACATGAGTGGGTGGCCTCCTCTCTGAGGGCCTTCTGCAGCCCTTTACCTTGCTGTAATGACTCATTCAGTCCGCTTATCATCCTCCTTTTTGCTTGTTTTTGCATAGTATTGAAAGATATTGCAAAAATCGGGCTTAGTCTCTTTTCTATGCCTTTCATCATAAGCTAAAAAATCGTTGTTAACTATGAGCTAGGAAGATTACTAGTAATTGGAGATATTCGTGTGGCTTTTTGCTAATATTACACCTGAGTTTTGAAGTAAAAGGATATGATTTTTTTTACGGTCTTTAATCTTAGAGGTGGTGCATTGTGAAACCAGGGGCCCTCTTCACTAAAGAGGCCAAGGAGTGAGACTTTCTTCTTGTCTTGCCATGCCCTGAGTTAATTCTTCTTATTTCCAAGTAGTCCCTTGACTTTTGCTGTTTCCAACCCCATCCGATGCTGTTTAGTTTACTCCCATGTATGATAGAGCGTGTAACCAAAACAACCTAGGAAGGATGAGGTTGTTTGTCTGTGGCTTCCAATATGACCCATTAAGCTAAAAGCAATTTTCAGCATAGGCAAACCCACTGTGCCTTCTAGTTTCGTGAAATCTAGGTTTCACTCTCTTGTTTTTTGTGAGTTTACACTATCAAGGGTTAATTATGATTCCATATTACATGCTAGTCTGTGTCTGCAGTAGGGAAACCACCACAGAGAGATGTATATTTTAATATTTGAAAAGTTGCCAAATAAGATGTTCCTCATTTTAAATTATGTTACAGTACAATACCCCCCTACTTTACTTAACACATAAAGTGACACTGTTTTTGTATGCAGATAAACATTGTTTACTTACACAAGGGTACTGTTAAAAATAGAAACTGCTCTTTTAGCATGACATAGAATTACAGTGTACAGCGATTTTGTTGGATATGCTAGTAGTTTACTACACCCCATGTTTGAAGGCTACAACAAACATAGGGTTTAACAAGGCTTTGCAGAGCACCAGTTAAGGAGTCATGTTTGGTTGAGAAACAGAATTTAGTGTGTTTAGACACCAATTAGAGTTGATTTGCACTGTAACATGTGTCCATCTCATCCAGAGCATGAAGCCAAAAACTCCCAAATAACTGTTATATTAATACTCCATTTCAGTGATAAGGTGAAGTCATATTAATTTACCCGAAAAAAATCCATTTGTATAGAAGACTGAATTTCCATAAAGAAGAGATAAAGATTTAAATATTTAACAACTGATTAAATTACTTTATACACGGGGGACGTTTTCGGAGACAGTGTGCATCCATGGCCCTCGCTTGAATGCCAAAATTCAGTTTGATGAAATGAACACCACTCGCAAAGTTTATTGAGGAATGAATCCCTAAGCCATTTGATAAAGCTATGCAGCGTATTGGTTTGTTTTTCTCTCAAGAAAAGCCCAGATGTAATTTTAGTGACTCAGTAATATCATTTAAATAAATGCTTGACTTGGTGAAAGAAGTAGGGAAGAGATTTATTTCTGTTACTGATTTGTATAGCAGTTTAAAATATGTGAGTAGAAACTCTTGCAAGTAGAAACATTTTGAGGCTATTCACTTGGAGCATCATTCAGTTTTTTTTTAGGGATACCAAGGTTCAACATCCATTTTACGAGAAACCTTGGTGTCTTCTCCTCCACACCTATTTGACTGCACATCATTGGCCCAGAACAGATAGGAAATGAAGGGCATGATCTTGCTTGTAGTTTCATTTATATGTTGATTTTTCTGTGGTTAGGATTTAAGAGATTCCAGCATAAGGTTTGGTAATGCATTCAGCTGGACATATTCAGACAGCAGTGGAAAGCCCATACGTCCTTGTAGCGTAGAGGCAATCTATAATATGCTTTGGCAGCATGTCGGCCCTCCAGACTCCATAAGTGTTCCATTTATATAGAAGACTACCTTTAAAATATCTATTGGATACAGTATACGGTTAACTTTTGTCATAAATCCAAAAGACAAAGTAGGAGTTTGTATGATTGACTATAGCTTGCTCTATTTCCACCCAGTGACTTGCAAACTGTAAATGGCAAATGTAGAGGAGAAAGAAGGAAACAAGAGATTTTTCACAGGCCACTAATGCAAACACATGCCTGTGGAAAGCCACGGAGAGAATGGCATGATTGATGGAAGCTTTTGGCTGACAGAAAAGGCTTTGGACTGTGCTGTTTGCTATTAAAAATAGACCATATTTTGAAAAGGTTTTAAGGCTAAATGGAAGCTTTAAAAACTAATATCTATTCATCAATCTGTGAAATGTAGTAAAATACTTGAGCACTTAAGACTAAAATGTCAATACTTTGTGTTATAATGTCTTTACCTTTTGTGTGAGTCATTTCAGAGTTACATTTTGCATCAGCTTTTTATTGCTCTTTATAGCTGGTGATCTCTTTTCATGGCTTGATCTGTATTTTTCATGTTGCAGCAGATTTATAGTTTTTACGTATTGATTTTTCTCTTAATATTCTTCATGTTCTATCTTTTCTATTGAAGTCTGTGTGACAGCTGCTTCTGCAGACAGTACGCAGATTTAAAACAGACTAAACAAAACTAGGTTAGCCATGCTAATGGCTCTGGGAGGCCGCACTTAGGTACTTTACGGTAACATCAGCCTGCTTATACAATCAAAATGACAATGCTAACATGCCTATGTGTTGGTGAAGGCTGGTGGGAATGGGATTCATTTTAGCTAATAAATGGTATTTGGTAATAAACAAAAGTATTGAAATAAATTGAAATTTTGATAATGGTGCTAGATATAAAACAGAGGATCACAAAAGTGATTAAAATCACCTTGGGGGGGGGGAATGTCTGAACCAAATTTCATGACAGTCCAATAGTTGTCCCATCCCTAGTGCCACTGGCATGGCTAAATGAAAATGAAATGCCTAAGAACATATCTTGTTTTACAATCCATACGATTTCCTCCCATATATTTGGTACTATTTATGCATCATGCATATACTAGACTCCAACATGGGAAGATGTCTTAGGTCCCCTGCTCTCTGCAGTCCACCCTGCTCCCTCGACAGACCCTCCCCTAGCTAGCTGCCATGGTTCCTAATGAGGTCAGATTCCCGCCTGCTTGGCTACCCTGATCAGCAATATGTGAATATGTGTGTCATTGTGTGTGTATGTGTTGAAAGGGGGGGAGAGACAGGGGTAAAACAAGACAAAGAGACTCACAGAAAGACAGAGGGACATTGAGGGAGGGTAAAAGAAAGTGTGTGTGTGTGTGTGTGTGTGTGTGTGTGTGTGTGTGTGTGTGTGTGTGTGTGTGTGGTGCTCTCACTGAGCCATAGGTATTGACCTGGGTTAGGGTTAGTGCTAATGAGGAAAGGGTGAGAGATGTTAGGGGAAGTGCAGGGCTGCCAGGTCAGGCCTAATTCACATTTATGGGGGAAATGTGTAAAGTCATGCACTGATTGTGCTGAACAGCAGCTGCTTTCAGGGTTTGGTGTCACACACAAAAGCTAAGCCAGTGATTTCAATGGTGGTAGTGAATGTGTACAGCAAGAATAGAAACCACAGCCAGCAGCCACTACTACTGTAGCAACTTGTTTTTTTAGTTATGCAAATGTCTCCCTGAGATAAACACAAGACTAAAAGTCTATAACCATGCGTGCAGAAATGTAATGCTCAGTACACACCAGAAAAGGAAATCCTGAAAAATACAGAGAAAACATTGCTATTCTTAGGACCTTATAAGAGGCTGTGCTCGGGTGCCGCTTTGAGCTGAAGATGCTAACATCGGCATGCTATCATGCGCACATTGGCAATGTCAAGATGCTTATATTTGGCAGGTATAATTAACACAAAGGTCAGCTGAGGTAGATGGGAATTACATAAGTTTTCCAGGTATGCATGCCACATTCACCAAACCAGGCGTGGTGGTGGATGACTCAGGGTTGTGCAGTGGTGTGGGACAGTTACTTAAATGGCCCATTTGGGTTTCCAGGGTGTTCTCTATCGTGCTAGCATTTTGCCAAGCATGCCTGATGATGCTGCTAGATGTTTTTATGATGTTAAGCTGCTACCTAGAATATGATCCCTCAAGTTCCCACTCTGTTGTGCTGTACACTGATCATTGGGAAAACTGATATCTGGGAAGGTCTTGAGACGGCAGAGTAGTATCTGCTTCAGAAGTCAGGTCAAGTCTGCTAAGCACTCCTTGCAAAATACATTTAGATACTGGCAGAAGCCAGATGGAGCAAAGAGATCGCAAAATTGAACCCAAAAGTGCAGAGTCTGTGCCAGTTTTTGCTTGTGCTCATGTGCAAAACACTGTTGAACAGCATTCGAGATATCATGTGGTATCCTTGCCTGCCTAGTCATTTTAATATTTCTCCCCCTGCCCTGTGCGTCAGTGAAACTAGGAGAACGTCTTTCTTTCGTCTTCACGGTTCTCCATCTGTCCCCGGGCCCCGTTACACCCAAGACTTTGATTTGGTCGACAAATGGTGTGTGTGTGTGTGTGTACAAAACCAGCAGAAACTGAGCAGGGTTTTGTCCTGAGATGAACTCTGCAGCAGTTGTGGTGAGGGCTGCTCTCTGCTGACAGAGGGAAGAAACAGAGGGAGCAAAAACGAAAGGCAGGGGAGGGGGAATAAAACAGACAAAGAGAGAAAAGAGCGACAGAGAAGGCGGACATGACAAATAGGAGTGAGGAAAAAAAGAGTAACAGACAGAGAAGGAAATGAAAAGACTAATGAAACTATTCCACAATAACAGAATAAACAGCATGTATGAGTTGTATTATAAGACAGAAACAGGACAACAGCAAAGAGACAAAAAAAAGACAGGAAAATGAATAAAATATGGAAAAGGGGGATCAAAAATAGAAAACAGACATAGACAGGAAAAGCAAGTGAGGGGAAAATGAGAGAGTATCAGAGAGGATGGGGGTATGGAAAATGGAAAAAAAATGAAATGACACCAGGAAATCAAAATAAAGTGATAGAGAATGAGAGATAAGAAAAAAGTTAGAGGGTGAAAAACAAAGATAGTGAACAGGGGAGAAAGAGAGTGACAGCAAGAATCGTGAATATACTGGCAGCAAGTAAAAAAGACATTAAAGAAGACAAACAAAGGAACCAGTGCCAAGAAGAGAGTCAGAGCCAGGTAGCAAGAGGGAGTGAGGAAGCGAGAGGAAACCTTTGCCAACACTGGAAAGTCCTCAACTCCCGGCGATAACAGCTCTGCATAATAAGCCGATTTAGCAGCTCAGTACCAATAAAACACCCAGGTGGTGCTCACTTTTCTCAGCTTGATGAGCAAACGCTGTGTTTCAAGTGAATCTGCTTCTCATTGTTCTGTTTGTACTGTCCTTGTAATGCTTAGCTACAGTAACCCTCGGGGGGGAAACAAGGAGCAGTGGGGGTTTGCAGGATGTCAATGATCATTACCGCTTAGATAAAAATTAACATTGTGGTGCTGTGTTTATTGATCTGTCTAGGTGGGATTTGTCTTGATGGGATACCACATGCTGTGGAAATGCTTAACAGAAACTGGCTTTGATAACACCTTGCCAGTAGGCAGTTCAGAAATTACTTGTAGAACAGATTTCTGTGTTGTGGATGAAGTTGTGCACTCTCAAGTTTCTCAATATCAATACGAAAGTTACTCTGGATTCTCAGGTCTAATCCTTTTTTATAATTGACATGACTAATTATGATCGGATGTTAAAAAATTGTGGATTAAAGTTATATGCAGATGACACTACATTTCTATACAATTGTAAACATAACTAAACACTTAGACCTGGTTTTGAATGCTTACAACGATCAATCTAAATCTGATTATATACCTCAAATGCATTTTAATGGTTTGACATTTTAAAAGTATCTGCTTACAAACATCTTGGAATTTGAAAATAACAATTTCATTGACAGTCTACACATTTACACGTACACTCGCAAATCTTGACTATGGCTCACTTTCAGACCTGTCCACACTTCAGACATGACCACTTGTTATAAGATATTACTTGCCTGCTCTATATGCAAATACACGCATGCAATATTTTCATTTGTTAAGACCAAATGTGTGTTGTTTTTTTTACTAGCGTGAGGTAGTGACATACTCATACATCTTTGGGATTTTCCAAATTTTTTGAAATTGTGGATAAAGAAAAAACAGTTTACACAATTTGAGAATGCTACGCTTACACCGAGGACACGTTTGCATACACACTGCTAAAAGAATGTAGCCATTTGCGGCCCAGACCACCTTCATATGTGGTGTGAGCAATCATATCGCTACGTCTCAAGGTACACTCACACCTGTACTTACTGTAGCTGTCCACTTGTATTCTGGTCACCATGGGAACATGTTAATGCCAGGTCTTAACAATGAACAATGTTGCAGTTTATATTCAAACCTAACCCTAACCCTCATCTGTTGCAGTTGAGTTTAGCTAACAAAAGGTGAACGTCATGCAACGCTAACAATTAGTTACAAGTTTTGGGTTTTTCCCGGGACATAAACTCCACCGACCCATCTTGGAAGCCTTGACAAATTTCCAGTAGGGCTGAGTGAGAGGATTATAGGCTTCATGGATTGGGAAAATTCTCTGACCTTTTGGGATTATACAACATTTACCAGAATACTTAATGGCATAAAATCAGGAATTTCTTTAAGATGTAAACAAAACAAATGTTTTTCTAAGTTTCTCTAAAAGCTGACATTTCAGAGATACACGGTTTCCTTCTAAAAGTGAAAGAAAGAAAGCATGGAGCTATGAAATATTGAGCTGCCTGGTTTACAGGCTGCTGCTTTTGTCTGACACCAAAATATCTCTGTGGAGCTACAGACCTTTCATTGTGACGACGTTTAGTCCATTTATTGTCCTTTGCTTGATTAACAATGCAGAGTATGTCAGTTCATTATAGTGAACTCAACCACGCTCAAAAGACCATTTTTTTCAGTGTTTGGTTTCCCCACAGACAGACAGACTTCATCTTCTATTGGTGTTATCCGTTCAGTGTTTAGTGAAAGTAGAACACCTGTGTGCATGTTGGGCCACTGTGTTGAGATTCAAAGAAGAAGACGGGTTTTCCACAGAGAGGCGATGAAAGCTTTTCATCCACGCTGCTTGATGAGAGACTGTAGGGATTATGTAAACAGGCAACATAGAGGAATACAGTGTGTTTAATCTTTCATTCTCCAGTTTTGTTGGCCATGAGTTACTTCATTATTGTCGAGTAGAGACTGCTTTCATAGCTGCCTGTTTTTAAGCACTGACTTTTTTTATTCATTAAACTTTTTTAGTTGATACCGCCCTGCAACAAACAGCTCTAGATCCTACAGTTTGAAATTGTCCTTTTGTAAAAAAAAAAAAAGGCATTCATAAAAGTTCATTCAGTCCTTTCCTGATGGATCTAAGAGCTGTTGATGAAAGCAGATGAGCATAAACAGGTCTGTTTAGCCATCTTTTAAATGCTTGGTTCCTGAAGGGCTCATGAATAACCCCTCTGCTGTACTACACTGACACAAATCCAGAATAGAATGGCCTTGTTCAACTCAAACGCTGTGTGTTTGAACCGTTGCCAGTGAAAAGTGTAAAATTCAGCAGGTTGGCTGTAACAACCACATCTGAAATCAACTTTGTGATTACTGCTTGTTGGCATTGTTGGAGTCCAAAAGTTTATAGGAGCTATAACAATGATTTACACTGCCCTATAGCATAAAGTGATCATATTGTATCTGCAGGGGAATGAGGGGGTTTCTGATCAATACCGATGACTTAATGACTACTTCAGGAGGTTCAGAGATGTCTGGCTTGGAAACTCATGTTGGAGGTTATTGGAACTGAGGCAAAAGATTAACATGTCTCTGTGGTTCTATGAATAATGGATGATGTCAAGATCATCATCGAATGTTTTGGAGGGAGGTGAGGAAAACAGGCTTAAAAAAGCCTCAACGCTCAAGAGGTTACAAGGCTAAAAGCAACATGTCGTTACAAGATCTGTTTAGACTTTTCATGTTTTAATGCAATACCCATTTGTCATGTGTGTGTTGACTTTCTACTTTCCATAAAACACTTTTGTAAAGTAACTACCGTACATAGTGTCGATCCATGGTCCCCATTGCATGCAAAAAGGTATCATCGGGAGGAAGACTTCATGGTTGTTGTATGTAATTTTTTTTACTGGGAATGTAAGCAATCAATCAACATGCAACTGCCAGATACCCACTCGATTTGGCTAACTCAGACAACAGAAGCCTCTTTTAGCATCATAGGCCATTTTGGCCATGAAGTCTCAAACAAAAGAGTAATTATTATTGACGCAATATTATTTTTCCAGCACTTCACCTGTTAATACAGAAGGTACCTTCATTAATCATTGCAGTTCTCGGATGTCTTTAGTTAAGAAATTGTAACTGTTTTCTGTCCACTACAGATCAGCCATGCAAGAGAGCTGTTGATTTTGCAATTCCTTGATCATGAAAAAAAATGAAAATAAATCTTAGAAATTGGATGGAGAAACTCTGCTAAAGGAAATAGACTTACCCTCTTTTGAAGTGATCTAATGTATATTTTGTTTAACTGCAGCCTCTGTGCCAACAAGTGGCAATTTATAATGTTAAAGACTAAAACATTTTACTGTAGAGATAAGTCATAAAATCAGTGAACTGACTCAGTGATGTAAATTAAACACACAATACATCTAGAAGTGTACATCTAACGTCAGCGAACATTAGCCATCATAGGCTGATGGTACTACCAAGTATAGGTTGTATGTATCAGCGTAAGTCCAGGGTGTATTGAACAAATATCTGACAGATTCAAAGTGCTATTTCTTTCTTCAAAAAATTGATTAGATTAGATTAGATTAGATTAGATTAGATTAGATTAGATTAGATAGATTAGATAATACTTCATTCATCCCACAGTGGGGAAATTCCCTTATTACAGCAGCAGCAGTTTCCTACAGAAAAAGACACAAACAACAGGCAAACAACAGACAGTGAACAAAAGGTATTGAATGAATGTAAAGTGGCATTAAATAAAAGGTATTTTAAAGGGCAGTTGCCATAGTACAAAAAATACTGCAGTGTAAGTAAGTAAGTGATGTTAAAATTAAATTGAATATGTAATTAAATTTAATTTAGTTCATGTCACAAGATCATCTCACTTTAAGAGCAACTGCTAGGGAAGCCAAAGTCTGTCTTGGATAATTTAAGGTCAGAAGCCTTTGTGACCTTTGTGAAAGGAGATCTTGGGATATCTTTTTCATCCCACTTCCACATTAAACTATTAATACTAGTGGTCTTCCGAAATCGCTAACTTTATTACTGACTTTTTTACAACATACTGTACAATGACGTTTATATGAAATTCTGTACTATGACTTTTTATGACATTTTCATGACATACTGTACTATGCCTTTTTTAGACTTATTTATGACACTTTACTATTACTTTTATGTTGCTTTTTAACGACACGCTGTACAGTGAATTATTTTATGACATACAGTACTATGACCTGTGTCTATGCGATGACTTTTGGGGATTTTTTATGAAATTATGACTTTTTTATGACTTTATGAAATACTATAATATGACTTTTTATATTTTAAAATTTTGACTTTTTATGATATAAGATACTATTATATTTTATGACTTTTTTATGTTATGACATAGTTTACTATGACTTTGTTATAAGTTTTTATCAATGTTTTTTTATGAAAACTATACTATGCTATTCTATAATACTATACTATGATGTTTATGAAATTTTTAGGACATACAGACTATGACTTTTTAATGAAATTGCTTTGCTATGACATTTTTAGGACATACTATACTGTGACTTTTTTTTGAAAAAAAAACATGATTTGGTTTTTAAAGTTTTTCATTAAATACTACACTATGACTTTTTATGAATTTTATATGACATACTATACTATGACTTTTTATGACTTTTTAATGAAATACTATACTATGACGTTTTATGACATTTTCATGACATGTGATACTATGACTTTTTAACAACATATTATACTGTGGCATTTA
>NC_048416.1:25876561-25947092 GCF_013103735.1 Etheostoma cragini
ATTCTGTGACGTTTTATTAATTTTTATGAACATACTATAGTATGACTTTTTATGAGTTTTTATGACATACTGTACTATACTATGAGTTTTTAATTACTTTTTTTTCAAACTTTACTACAACTTTTTAATTAAATACTTTGCTAAGACATACTATGCTATGACATTTTTATGACATTTGACATAATGATTTTTTAGAGTTTTTATTTCCATACTATACTGTGACTTTTTATGACTTTTTTAGGACATACTATACTATGACTTTTTTATGACTTTTTTTGACATACTCTACTATGACCTTTTAATTAAATACTTTTCTAAGACATACTAAACTATGACACTTTAATGACATTTGACACTATGATTTTTATAGGTTTTTAATTACATACTATGCTGTGACTTTTATGACTTTTTAATGAAATACTTTGCTATGACCTTTTTAGGACATTTTATGACATAATGTACTATGACTTAATGATAAAATACAGTAGTATGACTTTGTTGTAACTTTTTAACAACATTCTATACTATGTTTTTAATAGTTTTTCATGACATACTATACTATAACTTTTTAATAACATGCAAAACTGTTATTATTTGTTATACATACTTTTAATTTAAGACCTGTTAAACTATCCTTGTTATGACATAACGTCCTATCATTTTGGTATGACATACAATACTATGACTTTCATGAGACTTTTTAATGAAATACTATACTATGACGTTTTATTATATTTTTAGGACATATGGTACTAGGACTTTTTATGACTTTTTAATGACATACTATACTATGACTTGTATATGAAATAGTTTGCTATGAAATTTTTATGACATACTATACTTAGTCGTTTTTATCACATACTATACTATGAATTTTTTCAACATACTATACTGTGACTTTTATGACTTTTCAATGACATGCTATACTTTGACTTTTAATTATAATATAATATATATAATATAATACTTTGCTAAGAAATCTTTAGGACATACAATACTATAACGTTTTTCATGACATACTACACTATGATTTTTTAAGTTTTTAATTACACACTATACTATGACTTTTTAGACTTTTTAGAAAATACTATACTATAACTATTTCGAAATAATATACTCTGACTTTTTAATGAAATTCTTTACTATGACTTTTTTACAACTGTTTTCGACATATTATACTATGACTTTTATGACTTTTTAATTAAGTACTTTACTATGACATTTTTGGCCATTCCATACTGTGACTTTTTTTAATGAAAAACAAGTGTAACTTTTTTATGAAATACTACACTATCTCAGAAAATCTCAGATACGATAAGCTACACTGAAAATTGTAATCACAAAGAGAGTTGGTGGCAAGGGCAGGCCCACGGCCCTGCCAAACTGCCAAGATATCTTGTCAATGTTTGCATTCTTTTCAATGTCCTCCTCCTTAGGCGAGCTGGGAAAAATGTTCCACACAAGGACACACCAACAACAGGAGTTTTTTTACTTGATAATTACCTTGAGCCTGTTTAGAGCCTTATGTATGCATGTTTTTCAGTACAAGCAAACACCAAAGCAGCTGGTTTTAGTCAGTAGTTCCTGCTAGTTACAGAGCTAAAATGTGCTAATCAGAGAAATCTTTAGCTAAAGTGTTTTTTTGGAATGAAAACCTGCACACACTTGGCTATTGATGGCACATTGAAGGCCATTGGGTTTAAAGTTGTGTCTGGAACGAGTTGGCCACAACTGTCGCCATGTTGTGTATATTGTGTGGGAGCTTGTTAGCACTGTATCCAAAACAAGGACATGGGTGGAGAAGAAACAGATGTGGCTATTGGCAGATGTGGCTATTGGCAGATGGTTCAGGAGGAGATCCTCCAAGCTTGGATAGAACATATTACATGACATCAGCTCCAGATGGTTTAATCATTAACACCCACCCTCCCAAAACATACAGAAAAGGCTGTGCTAAAAATCCAAAAATCAAAATACAACTTCAGGAAATGTAGTGTGTATGTATAAATGTAGTCTATTCCGTATGAATGAAATTAATGAAGTGGTCTTTTGATCCGGACCGTGATCCGAGGCACCTTTCCTACAAGCAATTTTGGTTCGGACCAAACTGAAAAGTCCGAAAGTCTGGACCAAATGAGGTAGGTGGGAAAAATAAGTTTTTTGAAGTTGAAAAAAGTTAAACTTTTCTGAAAAAAAATTGCCCTATGGCAAGCGCTTTTTTGGCAGCTGACCAATGACAAGCCGAGTAGCAAGACCTGTTGTTTTAGGTCAACAAGAAAAAATGAAGAAGGTGCCGATGGCACAGCGAGTTATACGATATGACTTGCTTTGTTTTTGCTAACGTTAGTAGTAGCACCGCTCCCTGGGTGTTCATTTTGTAGATCACTCGACCGCTTGTTTTACCACCGATCCACGTAGCACTCTTGGATACGGCGCCTTTTTGGAACCAGAACGGACGACTTTTTCCGGTCAAAAAAGACAGAATGTGTTTATTGCCTTGGATGCTCTGTTGCACATTTTTTCATGAGATGTTGGTTGCGCTAAATGAATCCTAATAAGTCAGCGTAAGAACTTTTTCCAATCCTCACTCTTTTGGCTGAAAGCTAAAATCGTGCTCATTCCATTAAATGCATTTGAAACACAATCAAGGTTTGTTTCCGAAATGCAATGCATCCATTTTGACTTTAAATTTTATAACATGTGAAATGAAAGAAAAAAAAACTAAACAAATCCTTAAACTTACTGTTTATTTGATTTATCTTGCAGCTATTGTTTGACTGAGAGGGGGAAGTGGGGCAGTGATAGCACTTGGCACACTTGTCTGTTCCACTTCAGCTTGATCCATGTGTTGTGATGCCTGCGGTGTCCTGGTTTGGCCCTCCACCACCAAATGACTAAGAGTGAAGCAGGTATTAACAGTAGCCTCAATACAGGGAAAAGCACTACAGTGGATAATAAAGGCCTTTAGATTCAACCAAACAAGATTTATCTGAGATAGAAATGGATGGAGGAAATAATTAGTGCCTGCAGAATTATTATTTATTTAATTATCCATTTCTAGCTGCCATTCCCCTCTGTGGCTTATATCCTCTGTGTATATATATATGTTAAAACAATGCAGACTTCTTCAAAGTCAATGGAGCATTAGTGCTAATACAAGCTCTTCTGTTACAGATTTAATCCATTAGTCTGCCGTTGAGTTAGAAATATTTGTATTATTTATTTTGCAGCAAATGCTATTTTGTATACGAATGTGGAATTTTGCACAACACACTTTGCAACCACTTTATCGACATTGCCCCGTCTGGAGCCCTGAGCTGAGCCCCGCTCTCTGTCTACATGCAGGAAGGCCAGAGAAGCTCATGTTTAAGTGTTCACATCTACCAAAATTTGGCAACGTTTGATTTAACTTGAATTTGTCTTTGGTAGTATTAAGGCCTGTATACCCAAAAAAGACTTCAGTATCCAAACCTACATCAGTATAACTTCAGACATATTAATCTAAATGTGCTCCTGCCTACATAATGCATTAGACTGTCATGACAATAAGTTGTTGCATTCATCAGGTCTGTATGTTTTTGACATCCAGTCCTATTGACAACATAAAATAAATTAGCAAACATCTGTTTTTTCAGCAGTAAAGCAAGTCTGTTTATTAAGCACTTTAATATACATCAGAAAATCCCACTTCATATATTCCAGGAATTCTTTTTAAATGACAGTTGAATGTACATGTTAAGCTATTTACAATCAAATTACTGGCAGTCAAATCATAGATGACTGACAAACAGAGTCAAGACAAACAAGATAACTGCTTAATAAGACCATCCAGTATTTGTTTTTTTCCACAGTTTCAAGACCCAATCCTGCTTTGAATCCTTCTATTGACCCTTCATGGCATCCATTTGAATTGCTGTAGAATTGACGAGCCGAGAGCCTTCACAAGGGCTTATAAGTGTTTGTGCATGCGATAGGTTTCTACCCCCCCCCCCCGATCCCAGTTCTTGGCAAAAAATAGCTCACTGTTGACAATATGAAAAGCCCGCAAAAATACGACACAGCCGGTAAACGCTAACACAGCTCCACACAGTTCATGAAAAACAGATGTTTCAGTTCCCTCAGCGTCACAGTCGAGCACCTCCTCCCCTCCATCTCTCGCCGGGTTAAGTCCTGTTGAACTGATATTAAGCCTCTCACAGGGAAGAGGTGGGACAAAGTTAAGTTGTTTTAACTTTGGCTTTACAACTCTGCATTTACAACAATACGATTCACAGCTATGAGTTGTTTTAATAGTTGGACTCTTTTGGGCCGTTTTGTGCCAAAAAATCCAGCAGGAATTACTGGAAATTAACCATGTGGCAAGAAGGAAACAAAGCTTGGATTTTGTTTCTTGCAATGCAGTAGGTTATACATGTAATTCTGCAGACAGTTGCATGTTTTTAAATCACTGCTTTTACTTGAAATCGCTGCATTTAGCACCAAACTTTTGCTGACGGTACACAATGGGTTATTTAAATAGTTTTTATGCACACATAAAATAACACACAAGCAACTGAGAAATCCCATAGGGACAAAATTAAAGTTTTTTTTTACATTTTCAATGAACATCCCTCTTTCTTAGATATTTGTAACAATACACAAAACCAACAAAATTAGGAGACCAAAATAACCGCAGACAACTTCTGAACACAGCACCATGGTAGAGCGCAATGCAACACAAAATGCAGCAAAAGTGGCTTTTTTTCCAAAAATAAATATGCTTGTATATACCGGTGAAGTAAATTGCCATTGCTATTAACATATTACACACAACATAGGTTAAGCACACTGATCCGAGGTTAACACAGATTATTTGGGGTCTCTAGAAAGGCAGACTATCAATGCGCTTACATTTATACCATGGCATCAGTTACTGTTGTGTCCTCTGGCCTTGTGACAATGTACTCAGTGGCACATTGCTGTCAGTGTGAAAAAGTAGACAGAACAAACATAATATAAAATAATAATAAAAAGCATTGGTACGTTTCTCTCAAACATTTACTTTGATAAAACATGGATGGGATACAAAGTGAATAGAACAAATGCATGTCTGTCATTTTACTCTTTTAAAAGTGCATACACTGTTTATTAAATAGCATTACATTAAATTAAAATGATAGTTTGTATGAATACATAAAGAAGGCTGTAACAGATGTAGGCACATTGATGTATCAGTTCACATAAGCCTTAGGCAGCAGTCAACAATCGTCCCTAGGTATTATTTTGTCTCCCACTGATGAAAAAAATGTGTTTTTTTTAATGCAGATTTAAACAGTTGCTTTGGCACATTCCCTCCAATGTCTGCATGGCGAATGGCATTCATGACATCTGAAATGGTACAGGAATGATTTGGGTTAATGTTTTGTTTGGGAGGGAAAAAGCTCTGCTCATCCATTTGAGGCAGTCTTCATGCAAGTCTGAATTAATCCAACTAATGGTGGTTGTGGTGAGTGCAATCCAGTATCGACTAAAAGTCAGTTTTAGCCTCATAATTAGCCACTGTAAATGAAGGGACAAGTCCAAGTCTTGCCTACGTGCCATCACCCTGACTGTAATTTCAACTTTCAGACAAATGCTTTAAGTATTTCAATAGGAGCACATTCTGGAGGACAATTTTGAAAAGAATCTCTTACCAGCTATAATGGAGTCTCCTTTTTGTAGTTAAACCCAGGGTCTGATCCTTCAATCTGCAGTTTCAGGGCTTGTTTTAGGCTTAGTTCAGTTTCCCCTATGGTATAGTTCTCTAGCACATCCTGGTGGCCTCTGTTCTGTACAGTCCGGGGAACTGATACTCTACTCAGGAAAACCTGATTACCCTGTAGATGATAGTTGGGGTTGGTCATGATGCCATTCCTCTTCTTTTCAGAACAGCTCTGCTGCTGGATAAAGAATTGATCTTGGCTTTGCCCCCTTTCCTGCCGAATTGAACCACCAATCATGATCTTGCAGTGTGGATCCTTCACTGAAATGTTTGCTACTGATTTGTTGAGAGCAATCTTCTTGTCAAACTGTGTCATTTCGTACTCCAGAACCTGACCTTGGGTTGATCCACTGTTCTTGACTTTTTTCTTGTCTCCCAGTGCTCCTTTACCATTTGATGTCCCATTTCCGGTCTTACTTCCCTTCGTTGACTTGAGACCAGACTTTAACTGAGACCAGTCAAATTCACTGGATGGAGATGAGGGCTGCTGACCAATGGACTTGGACGTAGAGGAAGGGGAAACAATAGACTGTCTGCTCCGGCTGCGAGGCAGCGAATGCTGTTGGATTTGTTCCGTGAACGTCAGGCCATGAAAACTGTCGATCGGCACAGTCTGAGCTGTGGCGGTGGATGATGTGGTTCTCAAGGAGGAGTTCTTTGAACTTTTGAGGGAATTATTTGAAAGGGAGGATTTCTGCCTGTCTACTGTGGAATCAGGAGATTCGGATGGTGAACTGAAAGCATGGACTGGTCCGTTGGGTAGACCACGTCCAGACGACTGCATATCTCCTGCTCCGGTGCTGCCAGAGCTACTTGATTTAATCGTGAGGGACTGCATTTTACCAGTAACTGCTAATGGTGTTTTCTCTTCCAGGGTGTGTACTGGGGAGGGATTGCAGCCATTTAGAGTTGTGCCCCCATACTTTTCTAGAAGTTTAATGATCATTGAATGGCCACCCTTTGCTGCCACTCTCATTGCTGTGCGTCCAAACTGATCAGCGTGGTTGGGGTCCGCACCATTTTCAAGAAGTATTTGCACAACATCAATGTGACCCTCTTGCGCAGCGATGCCTAGTGCTGTTGCTCCCTGGTTACACGTATGATCCACATGTGTGCCGTTCTCAATCAAAAACTGCACAACTTTCGTGTGCCCTTGCCATGCAGCAGATTGGAGGGCAGATCGCTTCTCATTGTCACAGGCATTCACATCAGCATGATAGTTAATCAGCAGCCTCACCATTTCGACATGCCCTTGCCAGCAGGACACGTGCAGGGCCGTTCTACCCTCAGTGTCACAAGCTTCCACATTTGCTCCATTTTCGAGGAAATACTCAGTCATGGCCAGCTGATTTTCAAGTGCCAATATGTAGAGTGTTGGGCGTCCGTCTGCGTCTTTGTAATCTATGTCGGCTCCGTGGCTCAGCAGCAGTTCAACGATGTCTCTGTGGCCTTCCAGTGCAGCCACCCTGAGAGCATTTCTCCCATCATATCCCCTCTCGTCAATGCATGACTTGTTTTCCAGAAGAATTTGAACGCAGTCATAATGTCCCTCTTGGGCAGCTAATATCAGCGGTATTCTACCATCATTATCAACCTCTGTACAACGAGCACCTTGCTCAATAAGGGCATCGCAAACTTGTCTGTGGCCCTCAAATGAAGCCATGTGTAGCGGGGTCCAGCCTGCATCGTCCCTGTGATTCTCATCCAGACCCCTGTCCAGCAGAGTTCTGACCACCTCCACGTTACCCTGAGCAGATGCAATGCTCAGCACAGTCCTTCCCTCACTGTCAATGCTATCAACAGCAGCTCCCCAGAAAAGTAATGTGTTGACAACAGAGGCATGGCCCATAGACGCAGCAGCAAGAAGAGGAGTGCGACCATTGTTGTCTGTGTGATCCACATCAGCCCCACCTTCTAAAAGCAGATCAACTACATCAACATGTCCTTCATAGCCAGCCACAAGGAGAGGAGTCATGCAGTCTTTATCACAGTGGTCAACCTCTGCTCCCCTTTCAATTAGAAGGCTCACAACAGAAGCATGGCCTTTACTTGCAGGAACACAGAGAGCAGCAACTGAGAGGGCAGTCCTTCCATCCACATCTTCATGATTAACTTCGGCCCCGTGGTCCAAGAGGTGCTCGACGATCTCTCTGTGTCCCATGTATGCTGCAGCAATGAGAGCTGTTCTTCCTTCATTGTCTGCCTTGTTGACCTCAGCCCCATGCTGAAGAAGGTTCAACACTATGTCTTCATGACCTCCCCAAGCAGCAGCTCTCAAAGCAGTCCTACCATCAGCATCAGCACAGTCCACTTTGGCACCAGCATAAAGCAGAGCAGAAACTACCTCCGAATGTCCACCCCAAGCTGCTGAGCGCAGAGCTGTCCATCCATCATGATCTGTGTGGTTTATGTTGGCCTCACAACCAATTAAGCAGTTGACCACTTTAGTATGGCCCTGCCTTGCAGCAAGTGTTAGTGCCGTTTGTCCATGGTTGTCTTCTAGTTCCATGTTTGCCCCTCTAGATATGAGCAAGTTGACCACATCAAGGTTTCCACTGTATGCAGCGTTAGCCAGCAGAGTTCTACCACTGGAGTCACACTGGTTCACAGATGCTCCGTTGTCAAGTAATGTCCGTATTGAGTCCTCTCTTTCCAGGGCCTGTTGAACAATACATGACGCATGGTCATCCTCATTGTTGACATGAGCTCCAGCTTTGACCAGAAGTTGCAGGACCTCCTGTTCTCTTGGTATGGAGGTGGTCAGAGAGTCTTTAGCAGGAGTTCCATTCCAAACCATCCAAAGAGCCAGATTAAATGGCTCAATCTGCAGATTGGAATTAACAAGGTGCAGCGCAAATTCCTGCACTTCGAGTGGCTTAAGCTGCTTTGCTCGGCAAGTATAACTCATCGCCAGCATCCTATGTCCCTCTGCTGCATTGCACAAGTACTTCTGGGTGCAATGCTTAACATCTAGTAGCCACTCTGCAAAACTGTAGTGAAAAAGGATTTTAGTACTCCCAAGGCCATCGACCAACAACTTGGAGAGAATGTCCATCTTTTTCTGAAACTCTTCCATAGTCAGTGTCATGTTTTTGGTCCAGACTGCATGGTACAGTTCCTTGACCGTAAGTGGCCTGCACGTTGCCAGGATTACATTAAGGATGGGCTGGACTTTGGCAAACTGTTTCCTGACAAATAGTCTCTGGCAGAGCCACAGGTAGAGGCCATTGAGGGTGCCAGGGATGTCACGGATTTCTCGAAGCATGATAAAGTTCTCCACCACACCATCCAGCACACGCTCCAGGTAGAGGAAGCAGCCACTGCTTTTGATGTGGAGCTGGTTGAGCATTTCGGCTGTCTCCTTGGTCAGGTGCTGTCTCAGGGCCTCCTCCTGGTCCAGCCTGTGGAGGATATACTGTTGCACATCCTTGACGATGTAGGCCTTGCGGAGATCATCAAGGCTGATTTTGCGGAATCCTGTGAGAGAAGAAATGGACATTAGAGGAGTCTCATGACAAAATGGAGAATATAAAAAGACACTTCAAAACTTACTAGGCCAGTATATGCAGAAAATGAAAAAATGGAGTGGAAGTGGTTTTAGAAACCACAATTGATGATAAGCAGTGTTACTTTCCCCACAGTGCTTCTTGAATCTTTATCCTATGTCGACCTTGAGATCATACCCAGTGTGTATCCACTGATCTTGTACCTTTTGATAATTAGGCCAACCTTTAATTTCCTAAGGCATGGGATGAATAACAGTAAAGCTGTGTTGAGGAATGAAATGTATAAACCATCAGTTTAACCCTTAAATAAATATGTGTCTGATACAGAAGCAATGTCAGCTGTAATAATTTGTTCCTTGTTGGGGGTGAAAACCGCAATCATTTCAGTGGAAACATCACTGAAATAAGGACTAGCTTACATCATATTAAAATATAGTTACCATACATGTATTCATGAAAGGCAACTCCCTTTTAAATTGTTTTTCTGATTTGGGTAAGCACCAGTCTTAGCACAAGACCATAAATAAATAACATATAATGGTAACTATGTGTAAAATAAAACCCTTATACCCTAAGAAAAAGGTCTTTCAACACTAAAGTTGGGTTGATTGGTCATTTAACCCGTCCATTGACTTAGAGGTTATTAGTGCTTAATCAGCAGGAGCAAATCTGTGGTAGGGGCTTAAGATGTAAAAGAGTAAAATGGAGGAGCGCAAGGGAGACATCATTTCCATGCCTGAAGCACATCAGTGGTCTGTAAAACATCTCTCCAGTGCATCACTTATTATTGTACTACATGTTCCCAGAAAAGACCTTTAGAAATCCTTCTGAGTAAAAAAAGAAATCATCACAGTGGGTCTTAATGAATGAACTTTAAATGGGAATTCCTCTCTGACGTGGAAAAATAGCTCCATAATGGCCTTGGCTAATGTGCCTAAACTGAACTTTTCTCCATGTTAAAACAATCTGTTCATGGTCTGTGTAAGCCAGCCAGAGGGCAAGAAGCACATTTTTGCATACTTATATTTGCAGTTCCCATGGTTCTCAGGGGATATTGGGACATGAAAAAAATTTCACCAGAGACTCCCTCAGTGTTATTGACATACTGTATTTTAAAATAACTAACAGGCCTCCTACTATGGGAAAAGCAGTTGCATTTCCCTCCCTAAAATTGTGCACTTTGCTAGGCAGAGCACAGAACATGGACTCATTAACCTTTTCAAAGTATGGTAATTAAATGTGATTATTGCATCTTATTACTGACTGAACATTTCATGTACTGACAGGAAATTACTCTTTTTTAGAAAATAATCTATTAAATTCAGCACCAGCACTTTTATCTTGGAACAGTAAACTGTGATTGCTTTAATTATATAACACAACTTTTACCTGTACATGATATGCTTCAGACTATCACCAAGCCTGGGGCAGTTCTCTGTTCATCCGACTGCTATTGTGTGGCTAAAAAAAGCGGTGAAATCTTACTCCACAAAGAGACTGGTGCTAACCACACCTGGAAGCCTAACAGAACTGATGAGTTTAACAAGAGTGTCCATGCAGGTACTCACAGTCTGAACAATGGACCCTGGTAAACACAAGTTAGTATCTGCTTCTGAGTTTGTTTAAGATAAGCACCACTGCACTAACTGGGCCTCACAATAATCTTTTATGTGGTCCTTGGGTCTTTGTTTTTACTTCAAACTGTGATAAACCAGATAAAATGAAGGCATTCACACCTCGGATACTGACTATGTTGTATTACATCCTGTGATACAAACAATGATCAGCAAAGCAATGATTTTGATTCTGATAAATCACACTCTTAGGTTGAACTTTGTTATGGGCAAAAACTACTTACCATACAAGATTTCTAATAGAGTAAGTTTTAATTTTATTATAATAGAGATCACATGGACATCTGGGCTTAACTCTACACACTAAACTAGAACACATGTAAATAAAAAATAAAAAAATCCAAGGTACAAAAATGCTTATTCTGAATATGATGTCTATAAAAGCACTATAGTGTATGACAAAGAGAACAGCTGTGCAAATATTTTAAATTAATAAAGCTGCAAAGTATCATTCTCATTTAGCATTATACTATATACATTTCATTAAATATAATTGCTCAATCATAAAAAAAAAACTCAATGACCCCAACCCACTTTCAGTTTGCCTTTGTTTCCAGTGACTGTGCACATTTTCCACCCTCCCTTTGCCCTCTTCTGTCTGGCTCCATGACCCCCTGTACCAGCTACCACTCCCCTCCTGGAGAGGTCAATGACAATACAAGAGACAGATGCACGGTAAGCCTTCATGGTAGCTATAAGTAAGAAAAACACTCAGCACTTCTACCTTTGAGTACTAAAAACCATTAACCATTTTGTGTATATTCAAAATCATTGCCCCAAAAAGGTGACTGATTCCTCATTTTGACAGGGCCATGGGAAGAACCGGAATAGGTCTTTATGAGTCAAGTAATGGCTTCTTTCAGGTTTGTATCAACAGGTACAGAAACACTTGAAGGTATCACATGGTGTTAATGTGCATTTAGGTTCTCAGTGTAGTCACTACTCCTGTGGCTCAGCCAATCAGGCACTGATCAGATGATTTCTCACTCTTCCCCTCCTTTTTTCTCTAGCCTTTTGTTTCATGTCAGGTTCTTAAAGCTCTTTTGTTTAGCTTAAAGGCCAAACTAGCTGGTGTACATGCTTCCTTCCCTTGCTTTTCAGGCTATTGCCCAATCACATGTGCCTCAGTCAACACAGGCACATACAGTACCAAATTAGCATTTACAGTTTGTTTAAATCAGACATCTTGTGCCTGGTATGACCCCCTGCCTATGTGTGTCACCGATGGGTCCTCCTACTCCTTCTGGACCTAATCCCTCTTTGGACATTCTGGAGTTGCTCCAATTGGGACAGGAAACCCACTAGCTACAAGAAGGGAAGAGGCCATTAATGGGGGAAAACAGAAGTATTTTCCCTAGCTAGTTATTTCAGCAAAGTGTGAAATTTAATATGTTGTTCTGATTTATATTCTTTGTTGACTTGTCTATTTACAGAGGGAAAAACATTGCATGTGCATTACAGCCCATTTCTGGAGATGTTTCACTATCAAAAATATTTTCTCAGGGGAACAAATGAAAAATGCTTCTGTGTTTTAGTTTATGATAAACAGTTTCTCCAACATTCCACAGTCTCTGACACACCAATTATGAAGATATAGCGACTAGCCAAGCTAGAGAAGGGAGGAGGATACAGACATTTGACTGGAGCCACCATGAAAAAAAACACTTTCCTGGGTTAAAAGAATAAAATAAATCTACAGTATATACAAGAACTAAAAGACTAAAACCAGCAAGAGCCTCCAGTCAGAACACACCAAAGAAAGACCACTTCTTTCAATCGCTGCACATAGTGGAAGATGACCTACAATTTCCACTTTAGTCATCAGCAGACATCACTTCATAGGTCTTGGATGTCAATTGTGAAGTCATGGCATTATTACTGCCCCACTCCTGCAGATAAAGCACTAAAACAACCACAGGCGGAAAGTCGTCCAAACTGCATTTGATGACTGTGGTGTAACAGGAACTACTATTAAGTACACAAGAATGCAAGAACTTTCATTGGCTACAAATGTCCAAATGCCTTCCAAGAACCATTTTCTTTTTTTCCAAAACCGTCATGAAGGTCTAGCTTTTGCGCTATTATGTGTGGGCTACACAAACAGTAGTGGAGCATTGTGTGTGTTCAAGCTATTTGTGTGTGTGTGTGTGTGTGTTTGTGTGTGTGTGTGTGTATGAGAGGATGGTTCAGAGTCTGAACAAAAGTGACTACAAAACAAGCAACAAATGACACATTCATCGGTGTGAGGGATGCAGCTCCCGAGTACAGGCCTCTGAGCCAGCTGCTGCTCGTTACAGAACTGGATACCAGCCACAGGAGACAGAGCCCTGCGTACAAAAGAAGGGCTGTTTGCCTACTAGATTAATTTTTCAGATGACAAACGAGGCAGCGTGTGTGCAAGCATGTTGAGAAATTAGAGGTTTATCAACCAGGATTTCAGAATGGCAACGTCTCTGATTTGGCACGTTCATTGCGAGGCACAATCTTAGGTCATCAGATCCATAAAGAAAACAGAAACCCAAGCCCCGCTGCCCTCTCCTCAGGCTCTCCAGTAAACCCGCGCTCGACAAACGTCTGTTCGACAGCTGCAGCGTTCTGGGATCCAAAAAACATGAGAGCGCCAACCTCCTAAACACAAGTATGCGGATGAGAGTTGGCTCCAACGGTCAAACAACAGTCCTTTGACAAGAGTGCTGCTATTTAATCTATGACAAATACCGTTCCCTGTTTAATTATATACACTCTCTAATTTCTAACAGATGAATGGAGGTCCCACGTTCTAGCTCATCTCGGATAAATGTGGCATATTCACAAGAGAAAAAAAGACAAAACCAACTCTAACGGGGCACTAATTCAACTGTGTAAAGACAACCGCTGCAGGAGAAAAGAAATTGGGATTAGCAGCTACATTCAATGGCCTATGTACTGTATATTTCCTGCAATACTACACAACCACCAGGTGAGTCGGTGAAATGATTACACTTTGACAATTAATTTATGTTACACTAAAGGTAAAACCCATGAAAACACTCCTGCCCAAACACGCCTGTTGCTGAATTTCAAAAGGGATGTGAAAGGGTTTCCAGTCAAACCTGTTGTGGTGCAACTGAACAGTGCTGATGAGATGGGGGAGTGGAGCAAACAGGAATACATTGAACACACTAAAGCCTTTTCAAATATGGAATATATAACATTTCTGACTTCATCTATCTATTAAAGTGATGGCATTTTGTCATACGCACACATGTGACTTTAACGTTAACGTTCCTCATGGCTGCATTCAGACCTTACAGGACATTTACAGAATGAGCGTGCTTGTGTAATATTTGTCACCCAGAGAGAGAGAGAGAGAGAGAGAGAGAGAGAGAGAGAGAGAGAGAGAGAGAGAGAGAGAGAGAGAGAGAGAGAGAGAGAGAGAGAGAGAGAGAGAGAGAGAGAGCGCGCCATGGCTGCTAACAGTAAATTACAGATTTTTTCCCATCAGTTTAAGCTTATGTTATTGATAGTGATTTTCTGCTGCCTGTTTTGCAATATCCGACAGTGCACAAGCATTAAATGGCAGGATGATAAATTGGGTCTTTAATTTAATTTCTGTTCGCCCAAATGATTTATATAAAGAGTGTTCATTCATGCAGCTTGCATGAATGAACATTGGAAATACATGCAAGACTGTTGGTCAGATTGAGAGTTTTTTTAACTCTTTTCCCTGGTCGCACCGGGATGGGAAAAAATAGCTTTTATAGACTAACCTGATAGAAGAGCAATCTCTTCAAGACTTTATAATTGGCTTTTTCACAGGTTTGGGATTAATCACTTATGGGCTCTGAAAAAGGAGGGAAAAGACCTGGTCATCTGTAGCTGCTGTAATCCTGTCAAAAATGCCCGCCAATCACTCCCTCACGGTCCGCTTGGAAAGAACCAATAAAAAACCTCCTTGCCCTGTTCTGCCTACTCTGTGTACGAGCCTGTCAATACCTGTTGTTGTTGCATTGTTGTTATGTTGTTGCTGCGTTGCTGCCGCCGCATTTCTAACAGTCGTCATGTTTGTTTTAAATAATAATAATTGTTCACATAATATTAGCTGTTTACCGGTGAATGAGGCATGAAGCAGCGATGCAGCCATGCACGTCTGTGTGTGGTTTGGAGACCCGGGGAGATGAAACTTTCAAATCTTACTAGTTTTTTTAACATCTATCTATCTATGACAGGAACTTGACAGCATGGCTCAGCTTTAGAGGTGCATTCTGATAAACCTTTCAAACCATTAACACACATAATAAAACATCAATCTTAAGACCGTTTATGCAGAGCACACCAGTAATGTTTTTCCCCCTTCTAATAACCAAAGAAAAAAAGTTGCTGTACGTATGATTTTGAGTGACAGGAGCTTGTTGAATGATGACAAGAGACCGAGCCATGAGGCTGTGCACCTGGTCACAAGTGTTTGCCTTCACTCATTGTGCATCTCATAATGGATTTCCCTGTAAGAGAGATGTAACTATATATCGTGGAGCTTCTTGCAGCTGCACAGATGACTGGAGATTTCATCTACATGAAGACATTCTAAAATAACTGAAAAAACTGTGTTAAGCCAGTAATACACAGATCAAACAGGAGCAACCGTATATAAACAGTATAAACTTCATTCAAACTATCCGTTAACCAATCTCTTTTGGGCGGGGGGGGGGGGGGGGGGGGGGGGGCTTGTACAGACAATAATCCCTCTTTCCTTGCCAGATTTTTTTCCTTAAATTTAAAAAGGTCAGATATGTGCTAAATATGTCCCATGATCCTTGGATCTATAGACCAGGTCAATTTTAAACTGGTATTTAAAAAATGTCCACTTGTCAACCTTAAATAACTATTTTGTTTCTGAAGATACAAGTTAAGTCTACATGGTGGCAGTAAGCTCTAGCGCTGGGAGTTCCCTGCCCCATACAGGATCAAATTCCCTCAATCTCTGCCTGTGTTTTGTTCATCATTACACTGGCTGACCTCCTGATGACCTCATTTAGCCCTACCAGCACGTTTCCATTCACCTGCGCATGGAACTACGAAGTCAAGCATGTCAGTCAAACAAGCCATTCTCTGCTACCAACATACAGTGCCATCAAGGTCTGGAACTCATTTTAGAAGGATTTCACGAGGAAATGTCCAGACTGCAGTTCCAGCGTGGGGAAAGGTGTGGCTTACTGTGGAATCAGATAATTGCAATCATCCTTGGCATGCAGGTCAAGAAGCAATGTGGTATGAAAAAAATTCGTCTTTAATTTAAAAGCTTTCACCCTTGCAACAACACCAGCAAAAAATGTGCCAGGAATTCCACTGCATTTATTCAGGTAAATTAAGACTTAATTAAAATACCCTTCAATTAAAGCAAAAACTGACAAGTCGTGCTCTGTACTACAGCCTTGAAGAAAATAAAGAATCTCAAGTCTATAAAAAATGTGGCAGGGGCATGCCACATACCAAAGGGCATCACCCCAGGAGGAAAGAGTTTCCCCGCCATGTTCAGAGTCATGTTACTACAGTGGAGCACCCAAGGTGTTATAGATACAGACACGGTAGACCTGTAATTTGCCCGGCTGTCAGACTGCACGGTGGTAAATTACAGTATTCAGTGAGGATTATGGTCTTCAACTTATCCAAAGTGAGGCTCGACATGCAGCCTCACAGACGACAACTCACACATGAATATGGACATAAATCACCTTGTCTGTGTAAGCCAATTTCAAGAAAGGGGGGGGTGACGCTAATTAAATATGTTGTCCTTGCTCTCGTTACCCAGGCGTCGAGGCATCGACTCAATCGATACCCAAAACTCTAATAAGAGAGGACAGAGAGGGTTTTTATCATGCTTTGGTTGCAGTAGGCATTTGTTGAATGTGCCCTTTGGTTTAGTGTTGTGCGATGTAATCTCTCTGAAGGCTGCAGCATGACCAAAAAGTGTGGAAATTAGTTTTAAAGTTATTTAAAGCAATAAATAAAGACATTTTTCAGCTCCTTTCCCTCTCAGTACTGAACATTGTTCTTGGCATCTACTCTCTTATAGAACTTACAATTTTACTTCAAAGTTTCAAATTTATCTGTTGCATTTGTACAGCTAAACATCCAATGGTCTATATCATGACGCAAAAAGTCATTTACTGGGGGGGGTCAGTAAGCAGAGCCATCTTTGTCTCTCTTCGGGGAGCATTCCACAGCCCAGAAGAAATAAACCGTCCTTGCTGCTTTACGACCGTGTTTGTGTTGTCAGTCGGCCAGAAGATCTTGCGGTCCCTGCAGTGAGGTCTTACATTTGACCAAAAAGAAAGTATACAAAAATAACACTTCCAGGGAGATGTTAAGAGTTTTGTTGACCTTTTGCAGAGGAACGGCCGTGCCCTGTGTCAGATTTACCCGCAGGCCTCGGGACAAAGGGCTGTTCAGAGTGGTGGAGGAGGGTGCATACTTTAAACAGGGCTGCTCTTTTTTATTTGTGATCATTGGTGGTAAATCAGCTGTCTCTTGGCGAGTTGGGTAAAGAAAGCTCCATTCATGGTGGGCAGAGTGGAGCTGGAAGATGGGGTGCAAGGACTAGGGTGGGCTACTCTCTCTCAAAGAGTGAATACAGTAAAACAAAAACACAGACGCACTTCAGAGTCCCATCACTTCCTAAAAGTGTTGCTTTTATTATACAATAGCTGTGGAATTTGAAATGAATTATCTACTGTATATACTATAGGGTGTGGAAGAGGACCTGATGATTACTTTTGGGTCAAAAACTCATGTGTCATCTAAGGAAGGAAGTGAGTAAACCCTGCATCGAAATGCCTCACAGAATGAGTGTCTGCTTAAAGTGGCCACACACTCCTGTAACATTCCTCAGACTGAGCCAGGAATAAAAGAGTCTTAATTACAGCTGTGATTCATAACTAAAGGGGCTTTTTATGTGTGTGCATTTGTGGCTATTTTCTTTCTTGCTGGTACACCCCAAATGCCTGCCAAGTGCCCTCTGTGACTAACTGGAAGAACTCTGAGTAAAATTGAAAAATAAATAAAATAATAATGTATTTTATGATAATGGAAATCAATCTAATTGAAGTTGCTATAACACTGCAGGGCAGGAATGTGGTTGTTTAAGGGGAGGTATTATTTTTCACGGCTCCAGTAGCACAATGATACTATATTATTATTATAACTACTGGCACTGCAGTTGACAAATCCATGCCTTCTCTTTAAAGCAGCACGGTGGCCCAATGGTTAGCACTGTGGCCTCACAGCAAGAAGGTTTGGAGTTCAAACCCTGGTTGTCCCGGGCCTTTCTGTCGGGAGTTGTTCTCCCCATGTGTGCGTGGGTTTTCTCTGGGTTTTCCCCCCCTCATTCTCTACCAAGCTGATATGTGGTAAACGTCTGGCGTCGTACTCACCTAGGTGGATGCTACACATTGGTGATGTCGGAAGCACTTTGATGATAAACCACTATATAAATGTAATAAGCGATTCTCCATCCTTCCTCTTCCCTTACTCATGTTGGCTTTTCTCCCAAAATCCTCCAGTACAGCTCGCTCCCGGTTTTGTTTTGTGTTTCCTTTAAGCTGTACCACTGTCATCTCCAGCACCTCCTCCTGCATTCGCGGATTAGTCACAACACGCTTCGACGCAGGATGCGAGATTTGAGTGGCGATGTTCTGCTTGCACTGATTATCTCCCATCTTAACAAGTGCCTTTTACCTCTGCCTTCTGATGGTTTGTGAAACAGCCAGATTAGGTAAGAGATAAATAACCTAATCAAGTCTTTTATCTCCTCTTTGGGTAATTTCTATATTTAATTATTGTTCAGCTTTATTTGATAGTCAACAGTAAAGAGATGACATGAGAGAAGAAATAAATGGGGACCAACATGCCCCACAGAATTCAGATTCAATAAAACGCTGACTAAACCCAACTGTTCAACACATTTCTAGATATTTCTGGCGCTTCTGCTACTGTAATGTAGTCAGAGTGCTACGGCTGTGACCTTACATGACTTATTAACTAGAACTCTGCATGACAATGTGGGAAAGCAGGTTTTTTCTAGGGCTAGGGCTTCTAGGGGTAAATGTAAATGTACTTACTGAAGCACGAGGAATAGACATGTATACCTCTGCTAACAGTACATATTAATATATTAATGTCAGATTTTAGGTTGGTCAGTGTATGCACTTACACACACAGTGATGTGCTACACTCCGTGCATAGGGAATTCTCTCTTATCAAATAATTATTCATGAAAATGTGCTAAAACTCACAGCGCTTAGACATCTTCTTATGTTGTCCATGCAGTACTCCCTGAGACAGCGCCTACACATACAGTACTTAACTACTTGAGAAAGAGTTACTATGACTAGCGTGCACCATAAACAATATTGGGCAGATGGTGCCATTACAGTTCAGTGATGCCTCCATACGATAAAATATCACACACTAGGCTCTATCAAAGGGCATGGTAATTATGGCTCAAATTACTCCGTTCTTATTTTTATTAAGACCATAATAAAAGTGGATAATATGAAAAACAATGCAAAAAGCAAAACAAGTGTTAAAATAAAATGTCTGGTTTAAATGATACTAAATAAAATTTGGAATTTGAAAAATTATAGGAGGCATTTCAGAGTCAGCACAATATCAGTTTGAGGTTAAAAATAAAACAAAAAATACATGTCTGAGAGGCTGTTTCTATTTAAACACCCAACCCCCAGTTTCCCACCTCCACCCTGCCATCTCTTTCCCCTTTCCCTTGCTCTCCCTTCTGCCGGAGGCCTTGTTAAATTGGCACAGATTCTACCCCGGCTCCCAACCAAAATTGCTGCCTAAGTGTTTCCACTCCGCTACCCCAATCACGGCCTTACAGTAGCACAGCACACAGAGGGAGTGTGCACATGAAAAGCAAGATTCTCTACATAGGTCTGCTGTCACTTGGGGCATAAAGAAGCAGCACAGCTACAGATCGATTCAACTTATAGGACAGCCCTGTGTTTTTTAGCTCCCAAGACAGAGTTTGTAGTTCATTTCAAAGTTAATACATGAAGACAAAGTGAGGTGTAATCATAACTGAGTGTTCATATAATGTGAGTCAGCCAGCAGGATACTCTGCAAAATTCTTGTAGTCCTACTCACAAACAGAACAGTCTTTGTTTGTGAGGCTTTAGCCGAGCGGATGCGAGCGAGGCATTCTGCTGCAGAAGTCATATGCCTCCTTCTTCCTGCTCGGTCTCAGAGGTGATGAAAACTTCCAAAAGCACATTCCACTCTGAGACACACAGACACAAGGAATAACAGTTGAGCAAGTAAAGAAGAATTTGGAGCTTTGCTCCTGGGGAAAAAGGTGTCTATTTCAGAAAAAAAAAATGAAACATTCCCTGCAGATAGTATGTGTCTAAATCATAGACAACGGGAACTCTTCACTTTCTCCCTTCTAAAAGAATCCTTAATTCTTTCAGAAGTCTTAAGAAGGCATCAGAGAAGACTTCGGCTCCAGCAATTTTTCTGCAGACCGACGTTCTGGTTAAAGGTCATTCCTCAAGCTTCATCAACACTATATTCTCAAAACCACCAAAGTCCCGTCACCGCAGACCAGAGTATACTGGAAAACCAACACAACCTACGCCCCAGACAAAATAGGCCGCTCATATAAAACAGGAGTTGGCTTTGCACTGAGCATGGAAGTGGAGTCTTTTGGCAGGCCACTGCCATCTCTGACTTGTAAACAATATGGAGGGTATTTTTAGGGGACACTTGGCCTCAATTTGATCCTCTGAAGTCTGTTGGTCTATTTTAGGTTCGGTGTTGCATGAATAAGGAGTGTCTGCACTGCTGTTTTCATATTAAGGCGTACAAGCTAATGGAAGACATGGTAAGTAGGTGATATTGTTTGCCTGCATGTCTACATCCGTCTACGTGTAAGGAAATAAAAGCCAGTCTACCAGAAGAATTTCCAGTGTTGAACTGAAAGCGGAAGACTAAATCTAGACAAAACAAAGACGCCGCTAAAAGCATCAGCAGAAGAAAAAGGCCAAGGCTTATTGTAGATCTGGAGGAGCATCTCTATGCACAAACTCAATATGATCTTATAATTCACTGCAATAATGGAAGCATTACATATACAACAGCATGTTCACATTAGCACAGCAACATCACTTCACTTCTTTCACATGGGGGCATCACATCTGATGTACGAGTTTTAATACTGTTCCACTGTTCAAACGTTTTTTTCTCTCGTTATTTTAAATCAATTGCAAGGCAATTGGAGTAAGAGCTTGAAAAAACCTTGTCCATCATCAAAGAGGCAGTATAAAAGGGAAATAGATGAGAGCCAGTCCAAAAAGAAAGAAAGAGAGAAAAGAAAGGAGATAACTGCTGTTTATCAGACTGTTTCAAGATGAAATTCCCTTTAAACCATCTCAAAAACAAAAAGAACAGAGAGCTCATCAGCTAGCAACATAAATGGAGGCAAAGCAAAGAGGCAGTCACAGAAGTCCCTGAGATATTCTGAAGCAAGTTACAGATAAAAAAAAAACAACTCCCTTTAGCATTTACATCCGTGGCATGTGTGGTCATATTTTCCCCTGGTGACTCCCCTCCCAACTCAATGTGCAACTGCAAATCTGACGATTTAAATCAATGGTTCAGGCCAGACAAAGCAGCAGACACACAGACACAGACACACAGAGACACACACACACACACACACACACACACACACACACATGATTAACCAGAAAATATGATTTAATGCAAATTGCTGCTGAATGGACATCAAATATAAAACTTCTTCTCTATCTGTGTTGTAAGTGGGATCAAAGTTTTGCAAAATGCTGTGAGGATGCTTTATAATAAACTTGGATACCATTCCAGAATCTAATCTACCACGGACACCTACGTAGAAGCTTTGATGTTAGAGGAAAGCGTGGGTGGGCATGTCTCTGCGATTATGAAATGGGCAGCTTACGTCACCGTTTGTTTGCTAAATTAGATGCATGACACCTACAAAAAGACTCAAAAAGAGTTCTGCTGTCCTAAAACACAACTTTCAACAATGCTGCCACTGTCAACACTGATCAGACCAGTCTGACGCCTACACTTAAGATTTCACTTAATCCCAGACTCTGCACACAATCTTTTACAACCTACTTTCAAACTACATCGTTGAGTTAGGGTGTTAACACATGATGTCCTAATGAGAGAAAGGTGCTCTGATAATGGTGACACTGAACTGCATCATGACATTATTGCTAATCATTACACAAATGACACCCATTTTAAAAGATAACTTAAAGGTCCCATGCCATGGTGCTCTTAAGATGCTTTTATATAGATCTTAGTGGTCCCTTAATACCATATCTGAAGTTTTTCCCCCCCAAATTTCAGCCTTGGTGCAGAATTCCAGCCACTAGAGCCAGTCCTACAATGAGCTTTCCTCAGTATGTGACATTTCTGTGACGAGTCTGTAGCTTTTGAGGAGGAGAGGGGTGGGGGGGGGCCAAGGTGGAGGCTGACCAACTGTCCTTTGCTCGTTTGAAACCCATGATGTCTCTCTCTTATGGTTGGGCCAAATTCTCTGGGCGGGCACGGCAGAGAAAGGGGTGGTAACCTTTCCCCGTATGACCTCACAAGGGGAAGATTCCAGATCGGCCCATGTGAGCTTTTATTTTTTTAAAGGCAGAGCAGGATAACCAGGGCTCGGTTTACACCTATTGCCATCTCTTGCCATTGGGGGACCATAGGCTGGCTGAAGGAACACAAAACAAAGTTTTTATGCCATGGGACCTTTAAGTCTGAAAAGCCCTGCTCTTCGAATCATGTGGCTTTCTACACTAAAGTGGACCAAGAAGTTTAAACGGATTGGTCGGCACAGCCTTCCTTAGCTGCATTTACTGTTGAACAAAAGGTCCACAGTTACATTTGGACTGAAATAAAATCAGGTTTTGAAATCTATATATGTTGATAATGGCACTTTGGTTTAAAACCAATGGTTAAAATTAAAACATAGCAAGTCACAACATTGCAAACTATAAAAATGTGATCATCCAAGAGGTACAAATTATAATAATTTTAATGATAAAATCCAACACTAACTCAATAAATGTATATTGTTCTGCAACTAATAGGACAATTGATACACTGTTTTGTGAATACAGTTGGGAAAATGCCTACAATAATTTCTCAGAATCACCTCTAAATGCTTTCTTTAATCCAACCAACAGTCCGAAAGATATTCAACTTACAATGACAGAAAATCAGCCAATCCTAACATTGAAACACAAAACAAATTGGTCATCAGGACTCCTTAACCTTCCAGCAGTTGACTTGTCAATTAAGAGACTAATTATTTCAGCCGTAATAATGTACACTTTGAATATATTTTGTCATTCACAAAGGACATGCGAGTATGTAAAGGTACATTCTCTGTATTTTATTCATTAAACGATCCCTTCTGAAACATGCTTATGCCCCCCGGGGCGTTACAAACTAATCATTGCATTGATGCATCGTGATGCGGACCTAGAGGATTCTGCATTGATGCAATGACAGACCAGAACAGATGATTGCCCACTGATGTTACTTGTTGATTTTCGGGTTGATGTTTTTTTTTTTGCCTGTTGCCTGCTGTGTTAAGACTACACTACATTTAGGAAGTGTATTTTTTGAAAGCATAAACAATAAAAAAGGAGGAATTTGTAGATATACATCCATATCTCACTGCTTGAATTTGTCGATGGAAAAACATGTCTATCAATAAAAATATTATTAATATATATTGAGGAAGTGATGCATCATGAGGCAATGTGATATTGAGTCAATTCAAATCATTGACAGGATAATCGAAATCAAGTTGAATGGTGAGACCAGTGAAGATTCCCACAGCTATACGCACCATCTGACTTCTAGCACACCTGCAAAACATCATGGTATTGATCTTGTGAACATATGCCAGGTATCAAACTGGAAGAGGTGCTGACTTTCAGTCCAGTAACGTTTTAAGATGATACTATTTGAATGCCAAGTTGTTGAACATTTTATCTTTACATCATCTTAAAATGTCACAGCAAGACAAATCAAACAATACCTGCTGCTCTATACAACACACGTGATCACACACACATTAGCAAAGCCACTAAGAAGAAGAAAAGCATCATCAGGACAACATTCAAAACCTGCTTTTGTCTCCATGCTAGATTCTCAGAATGCCGGATGTCATTAATAAAAGAGCATTAGAATGTGCCAAATGGCAAATTACAATCCAGAAGTAAAAGATTGAAAATAAAAATGTAGCTCTCTTAGCTTTGAACATGACTTTGTGCATCTCCTGAAGGGGGAGTAGCATAGAAATGACTGCTTAGACTCACGTTATGTTTTAAGGAGTATACCGAGGGCATGAGAACCACATTTAGTGGTTTTAGAAAGGTAGCAAGGGTACACAACGCAGTGCGAGTCTGCAGGAGACTTTCTCCCACACAGTCAGGTCCTTGATTAATGTTATGCCAGCTCATCACCACAGAGAAGGCTGCTGGCCTGACAAGGAGATAATAGCAGCTGGTATGGTAGAGTGTCATAGGACATCAAGGAAGCGCTGCAACTCCTACAGAGGTCTGAAATGGTGACCCTAATCTCTTTAGGCATGTTGTCATGTTAGAAAGCTTTTTGCATCTGCGCTAGTCAAACAGCCAAGACAGAAAAGGAACGACGCCGTGGGCTTTCTATCTTTTCTTCATCCGCATTTCAGGTTGAAATGTATCACATTTACACAGAAAAATGGCTGCCTTTGAGGGAAAACAAGCGTGCTGCATACATCTCTTTACATGAGCTTAGTTGAGTTGTGATTAATAGTATCACAATTATTTTGTCAGTGATTTATTGCGGCCACATGACACCCTAGACCAATTTTTTGGAGAGAATAATGTCCTTAATTGACCAACGGCATGTTCAAGAGTGAAATCCGGACTGTTTACCTGTGAAGAGTTTAGTAATGGCCTTATTCTGTCGTCGTGCGGAGCAGATGAGTAGCAGCCAGGGAGGCAGGAACTCGTGATGACTGGCCAGGAGCTCAGCGATGGTCCTGGGGGAGCCGGGGGGGGACCTCTGCTCCCCCTCACCTAGCTGACAGCCTTCATCGATGGAGTCAACAAGCAGGAAGAGAGACTGCTGAGGAGGCTTAACACTCAGGAGAGGCAAGAGGACACATCTGAGGAAAGAAGGAGGAGAGAAAGCAAGAGAGGAAAATGTAAGCTTTTCACCTGTTTTGATTGTGCTCGACTCATAAATGAACAATAAGATTTTGGTTTCTGTTCAACAAACTTCTGAGAAACAGCACTTGTCTGACGTCTGCGTTCAACGTTCATTCTAATTTTAGGCAAATCATTTTCTTTCTTGTGGAAGACTCACAAATAAAAAGAAGAAGAGGTAAATAACTGTTGTAATGTGGTAGCATTGTCTGCTAATGATGCCAGCAAGCATTTGGCCACTGTTGGCAATTAGCATGTCTGATGCTGGAATCTCATTTTCCTTCTCAACGCCGCCAGCAAATACCAGGCTTCCGCTTAAACTACACACGTAAGGTGAGATTTAAAAAAGCCTCTTTTACGCTGAGTAATTGGTTGAAAACAGATAGGTTTGCTAGTTTACCAGTAAAAAAAAAACAAAGCTAAATAAAACAACTTAAACTTGTTGCAGTTACTTGTACTATTATATGTCAACATTGCTAATGCAATTATGTGTTTTATGGATGGCAAAGGGATGAATCATCCTTATGCTCCGCCCACAACCTGTAAAATATGGAATGCCATCAGGATGATTGGGCTCCCACACCAGTCACCTTGCTGCCACTAAGGATATCCATGGGGGAAAGCACTTTCTGTCAGTTACTCCGATTTGCCACTGGGCATGTCCGTACTGAATTCCGGCTGCACCGCTGTTTTGTTCCGTCCTCCGCCACCCGCCATACTACACCAGGTGCGTGCCAGAAGCTGAGCGTCTTGCGGCCCGACTCGCAGATTATATTGACTATACAAATACTTCACTGAACAATCACGTGTCTACCTTCCAGTCCGTTCATGTCTTCATTTTACCGGTGTTGTCCTGTAAAAAAGATCTGTGATGTCATACGTTTTTCCCACCCAACATCCAAGATGAATGTTGTACGTGGTGTTGTAAAGGAGACATAAATGATATTTTGGGGGAGGGTGGGTGGGTGTTTTGGTTAATGTGACTGGACAGTCCCAATGTTTCACTCCCTGCATGCCTGTCTGAACAACCCGCGGCTCGCATGAAAATAAACCTGGCCCACGCTTCTGAGAATACGATTGTATTGCACTGTAAGATATTCTTCCCACAAGCTGTACAATAATGTACATAAATATTCAGCCCAATACAACAACGGTTTAATCTGGTCTCATATTTGTTTACAAGAGGAACATAAATTCATACGGTTATACTAAACAATGGAGAACAGCAACACAAAAAGATGAAGTGTTTTAGAGAGAGGTGAGACAAAGAAGACAGGAGAAAGGACAGAACAACTTAAAAGGAAAACTGATTTCTGTAAAAAACTGTGAACTTTATATTAATAATATTCCCCGGCACAAGACAATGTAAATATCATTTGATCCTAGTCCAACTGTCATTTACTTTTTGGAAATGTTCATGAGTTTCACGTATTCTTCAGCTTATTATACATGTTGAGAACAATGTTTTACAAATGTATAAATAAAGAAAACATGACAAGTACTGATTACTTGTGGCTAATTAGTGCAACATTTTAATGTGCAGTATTTTTTCTTTTTTAAGTAAAAGTGATTTTGTGATGAACGTTCTCAGTTCATCCGTCTCAGTTGGTAGAGTGTATGTGTTGAAATAGGTCTCCATCCAACCCAAATTGCATCTATTAACAGACCCACTTTGGATGATTTGAACTCACAAAAACATCCACAGCAGATATAGTCATTTATAATTCAGTGGGATTTTTTTATTCAACAAAAAGAAAGAATTTGCCTGGGAGCTAAATGTTCAGCCTTGAGATTATATGAAAGACATGGAGAGAAATGCGCTCAGCAACTAGCATGACAACTAGCCTTTTGTCCGACAAATCTCCCGGCAACCTAATTATTGATGTTTGAATATGAAGACCCATTAAAAACCATTCTACATCCCTGTGGCATCCAGTAACAAAGCCAAAGATGATGTACTGCACTGTGTATCACGCATCACATAAATACTCAGCTGAGCAAAAACGAATCAAACTATTTAAATGCTACATTAAATTTTTATCAATGCCAAACTGCAAGCCAGACACGGAATCTACTTGCTCCAGTGGTTATGTATAACTTCACATATTAACGCTCAATGAAGCTGGATAGCCGACAAATGCAATGTGTGTTCTCTCGAGTGGAGTTTGTGCTGGAAAGAACTCCGTTCAACTGTGACTGCCACCAACAGTTTAAAGCCAGCCATAAGACGTCCGTTTGGGGGGGGGGAGGCCATTTCCCAAGACTCATAAAATTACTTCAAGCTCAACTGGCTGTGATAAGGGATCTGAGGATTTCATATTAGTGACATTTTAATCTGGGTCTAGGTTAATTAAACATTTAAACAGGAGCTGAGCAAATCAATTAATCAAAATGAAAACTCAAAGTGTAGAGAGACGGCTTCAGGGCATCTGAGGCTTTTTCACGGGGTAGCGGTTGCGCAGACAAAAACTAAATAAATAAAAAGAATCGGTCACCTTCCAGATGATGGGACTCTTCAACTACCACTCTTCCTTAATGGAACTGGCATTGGTTGTAAGCTTTGTCATAAAACACTAAAATACTGTTTTAATGAGACTTCCTCTGGATGCTCAACAGCCTGTCACTAAGCCTTTGGCTCCAAAGCCATTCGCTTTTACGCATCTACCATTTTAGGCTTATATTTTACCCATAGCTCATTATCCTTAAGCACATGGGAGCATAAATGGCTGGGGTGAAGGTCTGTGTGCTTTCAGTTCACAGTACTGGACCACTCAGAAGAGGCCATTTTTACAATGACTTCACCTTGGTTACTATAGAGAAGTGCAAATGCCAATACCTGATATTACATTACAAAATTACCCCAAACAAATTTGTGTAATACCAAACCAGTCTAATAGCATGTAATGCTATGAAATAGTTGCAATGGCTTTTGCCTCAGACAACTATGTATAAAATGGCGGACTAAATAAAATGTTGTGAAAGTCATGGAGGGTTTGGGTTAGAAAAAAACATGCATGTATTTTAAAGGTCCCATGACATGGTGTTCTTTGGATGCTTTTATAAAGACCTTAGTGGTCCCCTAATACTGTATCTGAAGTCTCTCTTATACAGACCTTAGTGGTCCCCTAATACTGTATCTGAAGTCTCTTTATATAGACCTTAGTGGTCCCCTAATACTGTATCTGAAGTCTCTTTATATAGACCTTAGTGGTCCCCTAATACTGTATTTAAAGTCTCTTTCCCAATTCAGCCTTGGTGCAGAATTACAGTCCCACAATGAGCTTTCCTTAGTATGTGCCATTTCTGAGTCTATAGCTTTTGAGGAGCAGGGGGGGGGCAAGGTAGAGGCTGGGGGTGTGGCCTTGACCAACTGCCACTTTGCTTGTTTGAAATCCATGATGTCTCTTTCTCTCTCGTGGATGGGCCAAATTCTCTGGGCGAGCAAAGGGGAGGTAACCTGGAATTTTGCCTAATGAGGTCATAAGGGGCCGGAAAAATTCCAAATAAGCCCAACAGAGCTTTCATTTTCTCAAAGGCAGAGCAGGATACCCAGGGCCCGCTTTGCACCTATCACCATTTCTATCTATCTAGCCACGCATATGAATGTAAAATACTCACATTTTCATGCCATGGGACCTTTAAGCCTTACAGCTTACTTCTGAAACCACACTTTACCATGACTAATGCTTCCTGCATTGCTGAATATCTTAAGTGTATAAAATGGTATGAAAATTATACATATTGTTGAGAAATTCTTCTCAAAAATTCCAATAGGCCAAGGCAAAGCTACGATTATTCATTTCTACTGAGAAAACAAACAGGTTTATACATTTCAGAAGCTGGAATAAAAGTGCCATTGATTGTTTAGGTCAATCTGCTCCCCTGTTAATTGACTGTTCATTTCGGTCCAAGATGAATTCCTTTAAAGTGTAGCTTCTCCTCAGGTGGACGCTGGGCAGTTAAACCTGCTGTTGCAAAGCTTCTACAAACTTCAGCTCCAATTCAAAACTTCTTTCCAAGCAGTTTGAACCCTCAGCGGGAAGGAAATCAGTGCAAAGTGTCTCCAACCTTCACGCGCCGTCGTCATGTTACTCAGCCTTTCAGGAGACACAGTCAATCACTCACAGAGAACCTGCAGCGCCATCTGGGAGCCCTGCCAAAAGGAATGTCCATCCACAGGGGTGACTGTGTGAGTGTGTGAATGGCTGTGTCTGAGGCCAGGTTGCCTACTGAGACAATCAAATCCACAGTGACAGCAAGTGGGCAAAACAAAGCAGCATTCTTTTCATACAATTCAGCTACTTTCAGGCTGTCAAAGAGTCAAAAGACAAGGACTGCAGACAAAGAAAACTCCACGGGATACTGGAGATGGAGAGAGAATAAGCTCAGGAAAAGCGGATTTAGTTTGCCAGACAAACCTGCAGCATACCTGAGCCAGAAAATGATTCAGCCACACACCGTGGTCCTGGACATATGTAACAACTAATTTTGGTTCTTGCTCAAGTCCTCAACATTTGCCCAAGTTGACGCCAATTGCGGTTTAATAGAATACGGAAAAGAAGGAGGATGTGAAATGCATCTAATGCTCTCACCATCTGTCGTGTTGTGTTCGCGACTGCAGCGACCGTCGCTCCCACCACAATGTGCAAAGTGAAGCTTTCATTGTGACGTTTAGTGAAGATGTCTGGGCTGACAGGGCAGCACCGGGCACAGAGCCAGCGCCTTACAAATGTACACAGCTCATTTTATAGAGCGGGCACAGAGCCTGAAATCCATGCCACATACTGAAACAACGCGCACACACACGCACACACGCACCCCCCAACACACACACACAAACAAACACTGACCAGGATATAGCAGACGTTAGAGAAAACAGAGGGTGAAGTACACAAATGATGTCTGGCTTTGAAACTGCTCTATTAATGGAAGTTGGGCCGACTGGTGAGTCAAGCTCTTAGATTCAGACAGACCACCACACAGAGTGATCCTGACAAAGCGTTCCACAACGTTCAGAAGAAAACCAGTATTGTCTTTTTCTTAGGATGACCCCTATCTCTTCCTCTAGTAAACTTTAAGGAAGCCTCTTTGCACAGTCAAGAGAGCTTAGTGCCATAGAGTTGAACCACAACAGCTGACTCATGCTCACCCAAAGTGAAAGACAACCATCTTGCAGACCTCGCAGTAATCCTTACATTATGAATAACGCTACTGCAATCATCTTGTTCAAAGTGATGCAGACAATAAGACTGATGCGAGTGGAACAGCCAGGCTGAGACACTAACTGTATTCTCCTTGTTACCTCAGCCATATGCTCTTGTTTTCTCCTCAATCTGTTATCATCTCGCTCCAGCTTTATGTGATTGGACATTAACTCCAAATCTAAGGCTTCATTACAGTTTTTGCAAAATGGGTATGCGTTGAATAAAGCTGGTTTTTCAAAGCTTTTTTTATAACTCTAGGGTTTCAAAACAGAGTGATTGCACAGGAGCAGAACTGCAGTTATGTAACTTATGAATTTGCATTCATTGGTGCTGAGAGCTTTTCGTTAGACAGATTACCCTCGGAGGTTGTCAACCTTGCAGCAGTAAATTAGTTATTGTTAAGAAATACAGAAATGCCAATTATAACAATTTGTTCACAACAACTGAGTAGAGGTCTGGATAATGTTTACAAAAAAATCCTTCAAGCTTGAACAACTGCATCATATTATTATTGTATTAAATGCACAGTTTATTAACATCTCCCCAAATGAAAGTACTTTGCCCACATTTCATATCTCAGGGAGTTGTTTGGGTTATTAGAGATGCTTGGAATTTGTGAAGCTCCAAATTTGATGAATTTCTCATCGAGTATTTGATCTCCTCTGTTCTTATTTAGCCCCAGTAGCTGAGGATGTCAGTCCGTCAGTCAGTCATGTGCTCAGTCCTCCACTCAAGTCCAGAAATCTCCACATTTACTGGTTGGTTTGCTATAAAAAATGTGTCCAGACAACGATGTCCTCAGCAAAATATCTAAATACCCTCAGCCCCCACTAAAAGCTGAAACTCTCCAGTATGTTCCACTTCAGGCTACACCTCTGTCAGTGATGTCAAATCAGGTGTTTTCCGCAAGCTGTCGACAGCAGATTACCTCACATAGGCTACTGACATAACACATCAGCAAAAAAAGAAGATAAAACTCCAATCACATTTGATTGGTCCTGTTAGTATTTTTAAAAAAAGTGCTTGTTTCTGCAGTTCTTTAAGCATGCTGGACAATGCGAGAATCTGATCTCAGCTTAATGGATTTGCACAATCAATTCTGTGCTGGATCCCAAGCAGACAAATGCCTCCAGCTGTCTGAGAAACAATGTGCTGGAGACTGCTTGGTCAGGGGGAAGTGGGGTGCGTGTGAGGGCCAAATCTGGGTGACTTGCACAAAAACAACGGCTCTTTTTAAAAAGAAGCACATGGTGGCTCCCCCTAATCAACCCTTACTAATTTCCTTAAAATTGAAACTTACCCTAATAAATGATCTGGTGATCTTTTAGACAAAGTCTTATGATGTTTTTGATTCTAAATACCCTGTCATGGGACAAGCCCCAAACAGTGTTCACATCGTTATTGTGAGGGGAAGGGATGCATTTGGGAGTGTTGTCCATCTTAAAATATAACCCATTCTCCACCCTTCAATTACCTCAAACCAGAGTTTTGCTGTTAAAAACTATGATTTTCTCTTGACTTACCATTTTATGTCAATGTATCTACCCTGATAAAAGGTTGTTTTAAAAAAAAAACAAATATTCATATAGACCAAATTCTAATTAGAAATGTTAAAATCAGACCTCTTTGATCACCAGTCCAACTTCCTAACCCCTTTATTGCAGCCTATTAATGATTTGCAAAAGTGTAAACACACTGCACACTTTGTTTCTAGCCAGCACACATACCTAGCATAACCATTTCAAACCCCCAAGCTCTTCCTAACCCAGACGAGGTGTGCATTCCTGGCCAGCTATCCAATACTGTCAAAGGAATCTGAAATTTCATCCTTTTCAGCCCCCTCCCTCTTCTCCCCACCGACACTCCTGCCACAGTTTGGTCTCCGAACCACTCTCTGCTCTCCTCACACAACTGTCTTTGTGTGCAAAAGCCTCAACACAGGAACACACAGAGTTCAAATGGATTTCAACACACCGATAAACCCGCAAGGTGTCCAGTGCAAGCCAAAGACAGGATTTTGTATTCAGCTTTAGCACAATTCAACAGATTTCTGGTGACAAAAGGCAGTAGTGTGAGCTGTCTGGCACAGATATGAAATAATACTAATAACACTGTGCTATAACAAATTATCAAGCATCAGAAAACTATTTTTAATATTTAATTAAAAGCCCTAAACACACTTTTTTTTTTAATGAGCTTCTTACTATGAGCGTGGGGATCCAAAATAAACAATTCAAGTGGAAGAAGGTGATGTCACATATTTACGCCCACCAATCAGAGTCAAGCAGTATTTAAATCAAAATATGATGGCAGTTGAGAGGTTGGCTGCTTATGGTGCAAAACCACTGTCGATTAAAATTTGAGCTAACCACCCAATCCCTTTGAAGCAGATCAGTTGGGTTTGAAAGTGTTAAAACTCGTCATAAATAACTGCTGGATGTTTTTTTCCCAAAGCTTTAGCTTTAATTGCTGCATATTTAGTAATAGATATTTTATCATCATAAGATTAGACTTGTAAGTAATTTATTAAGCAAAAGCATTGACTGGTTAGTATTATGGTTATATATATATATATATATATATATATATATATATATATATATATATATATATATATATATATATATATATATATATATATATATATATATATATATATATATATATATATATATATATATATATATATATATATATATATATAATTTGAATAATGTCCGGCTTTGGTCTATTGGTCAGACCAGATAAGCAATTTCCGACTTAATATTTGGGTTCTAGGAACAGATGATGGAGATTTCTTTTACCATTTTCTTATATTTCATATTGACTACTTTATTCAAAAAGGTAAGTAACAAAATGAAGTTGCAGCCCTGCTGTGCCTTCCCGAATGAGTCTAAACTTGCACCATCCTACATGAGCTTTATTTATTGAGTGGGATAACAATAATATGAATGAGTTATATATGCCCACACAAGCATGTAGGCACATCCACACACAAACACGAAACCGTCACATAAACACACACACACCCACACACCATCCACTGGTGGTGTGGAGACAGGGGCTGACCTCAGATTGCTGAGTCATCGTTGCAGCCGCACCAGTACTGCCGTTTCTCCTCATCTGCTCGACTGGAGCTGATGCGTCACATTGGGAGCCCTTTTTTGTTTCTAAAACGTGGCCCTAATCTGCACAGCCATGCACCACATGAAAGGCACAAGGCCGCTTTCATTTAGCATCCCTTAACCCCAAGAAGCAGGGCCGCCCAATGTGCAACAGTCAAAAAGTCAACGCACAAAGGAAGAGAGAAAAAAAAAAACACACCGCTCCCTCGCAAACTCAATAAAAAGGTCTTTGTCGGTTTTACTTGAAACTAAAATATTCTCCAATTTGAACTGTGTTCAAAATCCGATAAAGACAGGCAACAGACATGTTGTTGACATTACAGTTTTCTACTAATCCCACATTAATATGAGTAGGGATGCAGCGATGCCGATATCGGGTATCTGTCAGATGGCGTGCGCATGTACTGGTAGTTATAAAATTATCCCGATACTACCACACCCGATACCACCTCGTGGCCATGTGACAATAACTTCTCAGTTTTGACAAAATGTAATATTGCGGTATTGATTATGATAAAACATGTAAAATTACAAATTTATGGGAAAAAGCATCAAAATAGTTTCATAACAAAATAAAACAAGTTTTTTTACAACAAGGTTTATTTCAACTGACAGTCATATTGGACCAGTACAACATGAATAAAGAAATAACGACCACGTCTACAGAACAGGACGTTTTACTGGTTGTACAGTGTATTATAAATAAATAAATAAATAAAGAGCATGTCTACAGAACAGGACAAACTTTTCTTTCACTTCTCTGATTCGTTCCGTTTTGTTGTCTCCATTTCTTCGCTCTGTTGAAACATGCACACACGGTACGCTCCGTAGGGTTTGTCACGTAGTGGCCCTGTGCACTGACGTGCACTAACATGTGCAAATGGCTCGGTAACTGGCCAATGAAACATGATCATTATAGCATTTAAAGCACAACTAAGCCTCACAGCCAACGGACGGGACGCATCGCTCCACAACATAAACTTATCACAACACTTTCTTTATAATATTGTGCAAAGTGATATCGCGATAACGATATTGAGTCGATGTATCGTGCACCTCTAGTTTCTACACAGCGCTGTTAACAACCACAGCGCCACTGTGTAAATAGTGATTTCTTTTTACAAACAAATGTATTGTAAATTAAAGCTCTGTGTGTAGTCTAGTGGGACTTAAGTATCAACTCGGCTTGACCGCAGTGCCCTGTCCTCCATTTTCCAGTGCAGATTTAGTAGCACCTCATGAAAAACTCCAATTGTTTTAACTGTTATAGTTTGCCACACGTCTTTAAATTTGGACTAATTCGTAGGAAATGCTGCTGGCGTAAACAAACTCTCCTTTACGCGAATGACAACATCAGGCTTTGCGTTCTTTATTCTTTCAAAACTTTACTCAGTATTTTGATTTGGAATTATATGATTTATTTTATTGACACCAGCCTGGGGACATGTCCCAGCCCAGGCACTGAGTTTGAATATAAAAAGGCACTGTAATTTGAAAATATTACTTTGTCCTAATTGACAACAACAACCGAGAAGGCCAAAGTCATCTGAGTGTCTCGGACCCCAGAGGGATTATTAAATACTTTTATCAGTACTTGTATCAACAAGTACACAATTGTAAGTACTTGTATTCCTAATTTTGAGAGTTACTTGATGCCAAGACAGCACTGCAAACATTTATTTACATCTCCGGCTTTGCACTTCATAATTTCCTACACTTCCAAGATCTGATAACTGGATTGAAATAAAACTAAATGAACTTTATAGCTAAATGAGGTTTGCTGTGAGCCAGTAATGCCATGCTGTCTTGTTCAATAAAAACTTGAAAAAGCCATTCATGTTCGCCAGAGGCTACCAGACTGGCTCTATCGTTCCTCTGTTTTGAATAACGTCACTACTTATCAGAATTATCAACAGTTATTTGGAACAAAGCTACAGGCACATGTTTGATGTAGCAGCCAGAAAAGCAACATTTTTAACAATCTTGGAGGAAAATGTCTGAACTACAGCATCAATTCCTTCCGTGAACATGTTGTGGAAATAAAACACTTTAAATCTTGTTCCCAAATGTAAGCCTTGGCCATTCATCATTTCTGAAGTCTGTGCCCTTTTAAATAGAAACTTGTCCGGCTTCAATTCAGACCTACCTCATGTTCAGTGGAGAACAGTTCAACAACAGATCCACGTAGAGTAACCCCTAAACTGAAAGGCAGCTTTGTCCCATCAGCAAAAAAACAACCTGTTGCTTTTAGTTTGGCCCAAATGGCTGGGTTAAATCCACCTATTTGAAGCCAGCGCTTTTGTCTAGAAGGGGGAAAGTGAGGCATGTTGGATGGCAGGAGCCTGACTGATTGTTTAAATGCACAAATCCTTTCAAACTGGAGGACTCCAGTCAAAACATGGCAGTGGCCTTTGATAAAGCTAAGGCAGAGACTAATTAAACAGAGGATGTGCTTTGGCTCTGTCTAGAAATAAAATCCTTGATGGGACACTACATGTGTCAAACCTTTCAGATATTACAGTACAGTGTATTCCATATAGCGCAAGTATCAAGTTGATTGTCTGAACAAGACAGTAGCTTCAACTGGTAGACTTGAAGCAGAAGAAAGGACAACTGAAAGGTGACACTGCCTTTTATCTGGAGAACTGTGGCTTCACAACCTTTGCTTGGAGGCATCTGTCCTGCTAATGAATCACATTACTTTAATGAATTAAATAAAAATGCTTCAGAAAGTTGCAACACTCAATTTTAAAATGTCTGCTTGACTGTGTTTGTAGATCCACAGATGGGAAAAGCAATGATCAAGTTGCACGGGGTGGACGTAAACCCGCGTCTGAACCACTTTCACCGTATTAACATTTGGCCGGTTACACACTGCGCGAGCGTGTCCGTTTTTATTTTGGCGCACATGTTACCAGGTTGGAGCTTACACACTGCCATGCGTGCCACGTGATGTGAGGGTGTTGCAAGCATTTCGAGGCAAAATAGAATAGGAAAAGATGTTTATGTCATTTTGACACAAATACATATTAATAAATGTCATGTTCTAGGTTTCTCTAGGTTTTGACATCAATGCGGATATAAATTAAATCGAAAAAAATAATTTGTTTAAATTTTCCGTAGTACTATATGTATACAGGTAAATAAAGATAGGATAGGCTACAATAACAACATAGTGTTTGTTCTGAGCGACGGTCCAACATCAGGTAGGCTTACAATATAGGCTCTTTACAGCTACCCAACATTGTAAATGTTATTGAAATAAACAGACAGCCCACCCACCCATATTTCAGAGTTAAAATCTGTCGGCACTATGTCCTGAGACAGCCCTCCCTGTTCGTCACCTAGCAGCAGCAGCGCTGCGTCACACACGTTTCTGGTGTGTAGGACATGGACAAATCCACACAGAAACGCCACGCTGGTGCGATGCAGCCAGTGTGTGGCCCGCCTTAGATTGGTGATTACTATCAACAAACAGATTTCTTTGTCTTTGACTGGGCTAAAGAATGTGACAGGGCCCTTTGCATTCACTCACAAAGTAACAATTAAAATCACAGCTGGAAGGGGAATGGGGCGGGGGGGTCAAAAGCTACCAAGAAATTTGTGTTAAACAAGGTCTTTAACTAAATGAAACTTGTATAACTTTTATTGAGTAAAGTACAGGCCAAGATGTGTTCAATGAAAACCAGGTATGCACCCCTCTGGGAGTTTTTATACCTGGTGTAAATTAGTGGTCATAATGTTGGAAGAATAAAGTTTTACACCACTGCATGCCTTGCGCTGTTTTCATTTCTTTCTTTAAATGCCACCTCCAGAAACAGCCGACAATCTCGGCTTTCTGAAAGCAGTTGGCATCTAGAACAGCAGGGGAGCCGTTCAGGTTATTTGCGTACAATGCCTGCAACGCTTTACACCTGAGACGGCGATAAGGCATTCACCAAAGTGCTTATTTGGCTCACAAGCTGTGGTCATGAGCGTGGCGTCTTTGTTGTCCACAGATTTAGGTCCTGAGGTTTTCAGTGCTATGTAATACTTGCTTCACAAGACGAAGATGAACAAATGTGACTGTCTGCAAAACGCTCTCGACATCCAGCGTGACACAGAGCAGAGTTGAAGTGAGAAATCCCTCCCAGCTGGGCCCAGTCTCTGTTTACAAATGTCCCTACGATAACCTGCATTTTAATCGAACAGGGTCAAACTGAGTCATCGGTAGAGGACGCATGATTACAAGCAGATGACAGGAGGAGCACTCACTTCCTAGGAAACTCCTTTTTTTTTTTTAAAGAACAAAAAGAAAGAGAAAAAAAAGAAAGAGAAAGGTCGACTCTGGTGACTTTTAAAAAATAATTTACCTTGCTGAACGTTTGACCTACTTTTCCCCCGTGTGTGATGTTGAGATGGTGCAATAAGCGTCACCAGATGGCCAGACAAGAAGCGTGAGTGTGTGTATTCAGTGCTGCATTCCAGCCTGTGTTGCATAGACTGCCTGGCCTATATTGTATAGACAAGTCAAGCAAGAACCCACACACACACATTCTCACGTGCACCTCCTTTCCAAGCCTCCGTCTACAATAACAGTCCATCTTGATCGTGTTACATGTCCAGGCAGGGCGCTGGAAATCCTCAAGCCTACTGTACTTCAGTTTCACATGTGTACTTTATCTTTCTGCAGTGCAGTCACTCGGGTCAGTCAGTCTGTGAGTCAGACGCAGTTCAAATGTCCTTCCTCACAAGTCTCCAGCCACCTGAGCTCTGCTGCAACTTAAAAATATCTGACCTTCCTTGAATCACAAGCCAAGCAGGGACAGTCCCACCCAGTATGCCACAGCAGGGGGGGAAACAAACAAAACCATAACATTAAATAAGTGGAGAGGCTGCTAAGGCGGAGCTATGTGACGAGTGTGAATAGTCCAAAAAAAAAGCAGGGAGGAGGGAGGGGGGGATGCATCAGGGTCAGGAGGTGGAGAGGGAAGGGAGGGGGAGGGGTGGGCTTTGCATTTTACATTTCTGGCCAAACAGATTCCTAGATTTCAAACATAATCTGGAACCACCAGAAGAATTGTAGATTCAAATTTGAATGTTCGTTGTTCGAATGTTACAAATACTTTCTCTACCACACGCAGATGTCATGACCAGCCAATAACATGCAGGTTTTTATTCCTAACAAATGATACTGCAGGTGATTTCAGGCAGAGCTGTAACAATCATTTGTCTTACACAGAATTCACCAGTTAATAATTCGTTTCATTTTATCATTGAGAAAAAAAAAGGTAACATTGCCCAAAGTAGTATCTGCAAATGCTTGTTTGGCCAAATCTACCAAAATGCATATGTTATATTTAGTTAATACTAATATGAAACTGAGAAAAGCAGCACATGCTTATATTAGGGAAACAACTGTTTGGCAGTTTTGCTTGATAACTGCCTCAAACAATGGATTTCCAAAATTGTTGCCAATCAATTCTCCATCGATCAACTACTCCTCAGCACATAACTTCATGAATTAGTTCCTCCTTTTACTGTGTGGAATTCAGTGAAATTGTTTCCCTGTAGTGGATAGTAATTAGTAAAATGAAACAAAATAAAGAAAGAGGGCTGTATTTGCTTGTGAGTGTGCTCATTCGTCCTTACCTCTTGAAAGCCTCTGTGGGGTTCCTCTCACACTCTCCAGGCTGCAAAGTGCTTTGCACAGCTGGGTCGCGCACCTTCTCCTCATACCCCGGCACTAGCCCACTGCGGCAGATCTGAGCCACCAGACCTCGGATGAACCCGCCGATGCACAGCGTGTCCGAGTCGTCCGCCCGGCAGAAGTGGAAGGCCAGGCTCTGCTGTTGCATCCCCCGGTGTGTTCCCTGGGCCGATGTGGGCCATAACAGCTCTGTGCACAGTGCGGTTTTCCCGCTTCCAGGGCCCCCTACCAGCAAAACTCCCCAGGAGCTACCTGACTTTGTGGATTCTGTAGTCAGGGTGCCGGGGTTGGATGCACCCCCGCCGGGCGTCAGCAAGGGCTGCTTACTGGGAGTGCTGGTCACTACACTGAGGTTGTTGGTTTTCTCCTGGAGGCAATGCTGGATCTTATGGAAGACCCACTCCCGGCAGTAAAAGCGCTTCCCCTGCAGCAAACTGGTTTGGGCCATTTTGATCTAGTGCTGCTGTTCCACCTATTCCTCCTCTTCATAGGGGTCCCTTCATTCTGACCCTCACATTTTCAACTCCAGCAAAGGTTGGCAGTAAATTCGAACACGCATTTTGCCTGCTGAAAATGTGCCTCCCAGAAAGCAGGTTGAAGTCCAGAAGCGTCCTTGGTGTTGATGTTAAGAAGAAGCCAGAGTGAATGCAAGGAAGTGGAGCTGCTGCAGATGGCAGGAAAAGCGGACCAGCTATGCTGAGTTACAGAATATCTAGGTCAAACTAAAAAAGAAATCAAAATTGACACTCAAACCATAGATTTTCCACTAACTTTTTCCACAGCTTTCCCACTGGTTGAACTGAGTGCTCCTTGTTATTATGAGTGTGTTGCTTTAGCATGGCGCTGGGCATGGCAGGGCACCCGGCTCTTGAGTCCATCCACTGGCAAACTCAAGCCACCGCCGCTTGATACAATTAGCCATGGGAGTTGCTGATATATTTCCGCTGATGCATTTCAGATGCTACCGGGGGGGACCAAAGCGTGTTTCCATTACATTAACATGGAAGAGACTGCCAGTGCAGAGTCAATTTCTCCAATAACACACTAAGCCTGGCTCTTTCCCTGGAAACAGACAGATAAATAAAGGCTATATTAGGACACATTTCAAGTACAACATTACATTATATAATTATGCCCAATTAACCATCCTACTCAAGTGAAGGGCTATAACCAATATAAACACAAAGCAGTAAATTCACTGGCTTTAAAAACATGTCACATATAAGCTGCAACAGTTTGCCATTACATGTTAGAGTATGATGCACATTAGTGTTATACATATTTTACAACATACAAAGAAGGGTTAACTCTGTTCCTGCAGTTACAAAAGGTGGGTAATTGGGTTTTCGGCACTTTCATCCCCCACAATCCACATCACAGCCTGTCTGCCCTGCAACTGCATTCTTGGCAGGGGTTGTCCAGCTTCTCTAGTCCATCTACTGATCCCCCCTTCCTTCCTATGTGGCTTTAAATCCCAAACAGTCCACATCCGTCCTGAACTGTAGGGGAGGGGGAGTCCAAACTAGAGGACCCCCCCTTTCCTGCATATCAGGGGTCATTTACATGGTTGGGAGTGGATGGCCACTCTCCTAAAACAGGGGTTAATCGCTTTTTGAAGATGACAGAAATTAATTCAGATTGGATGATGGATGGATCTTTAAAAATGGGAAAGGACATCGAATTTAAGCTTCTCTTGATTTGATTTCTGATGCTTTTTTATTTAGCTCTTCATCACTGTCTACTGCTGCCTCTGTATACTGGAGCAAATGCAAATATTACCCCAACCTCTCCAGCCAACACACACACACACACACACACACACACACACACACACACACACACACTCTCCTGCTGGATACTTTGTAACGCTGCCAAATAACAAGGTTTTACACGGGCTGCGATACATTTCCACCTAAGACGCTCCCTGCCTCCAACACAAAGCTTAACGTTACCATATTAATTTGAATTGTATCCAGGGTCAGTGGAGTTTTTAGGCGAAAGGCGACAAATAATCAATGAGAGCAAACGACATACATCCACTCCATTGACTGAAAAGGCAGGACAAGTCTTTTGTATGGCCACACAAACCTCACCCATTTCAAATGGGATACGATTTACACCTATGGGGGCTTTTTTTTAAACCGTCCAGACTAGCTAACAGTTGCATGCTTCAGGGAGAAAAGCCACCAAAATGAAACCTTACATGTTGCCTGTCGTAATTCTTCGTAAACTCTTCCTTAAACTTCAATATAGCACATTTGTGGAGCGTTTCACTGTTTTCACTACAGTTTGAAATATCTCTCACAGCTCCAAACGGCTTTCCTCTCACCTCTTGCCGATTCCTTTTGGTGTTTTGCGGGGAAGGGGGGTTGTCTGTGTCCGTAGTCAACACCCTTTCTGTCCACGTTAAAACCATACGCTTCAGGTAAACCATTCGACCGTTTCCTCCGGTGTAATTTAAAGCCCGAATTTCTCCATTTGAGCGACGTTCGTATCTTTCTTTGAATCGGTCTTTTCTCCGGTGGTCGGCTCCTCCTGCTGCCGACACAGCTCCACACTGAGCCGACTGACTCTCCGCCTCCAAACACTCCACATTTCTCTCCACTGCATGCAGCGCACACACACACCAATGAGCGGCGCAAGGTCTTATGGGACTTGGAGTTTTACCATCTTGTCTCCATTAGTAAAATCATTTGAGGCGACAACATAAATAATTGCAATTTTTTTTGCCTATCTTCCCAAAGTATCCTACATGAACAACTATTTTCCTTGCTACTAGTAAATATACACATATAAATACACATTTAAAAGTGTATTACAGTTTTGTTTTTCGATTGCTAATCGACAGTAGGCACAACTGAAGCCACATGTGCAAAATCAAACTACAGTCTGCACAGCAGCAATTCTTGTGGACCACACCATATTTCGTTTTTCATTGCTTGAACACAGTTTTCAAAACTCACACACACACTTATCCCATGACTTTAACCACAACGTGCACAACACTGTGGATTTACAGCACGTTGTTCAAATGCTGACACACTGCTGTGAGAAGTCTTAAGCACACGTTCAAAACAGAATAGCTTTCAGTCTGGTGCCTATCAAACATTGCTGAGTGCAATTTTCGATGAAAGCCTAAGCAGGTGTCTTGTTTTAGACTAGTTATTGAACAAAAACAAGAAAAAAAATAGACAGAATACCAGCTGAGATCAATTGCATTGCTTTTTTTTTAACCAGGGCGGAAGTTTTCAGAATGCTTATGTGCTTACATAATTGCAAAATGGGTCTCCAATGTTTTCTTAGTTAGTTTTATAGAATTATATGAGATTAGTAAACAGAAGGAGCCTTTGGAACAGTGTTTGACTGATTGCTGATGATAGGCAATGTAGATATTACATTAAAGATAAACCCCCACTCAGATCAGCTGGTGTTCTGTCTAAAATGGAGTGGAAGGGAAATTTGAAAGTGACCCAATACTTTTGGCCGATAGTGTAAATAGAGAAAGCTCAGAAAGTTTTTTTTTTTGTGTACAAACACCAAACAAGAATGAAACAACTCTACCGTTTCCAAGGGCAAAGATACCAACATGTCAGGTCTTTGAGGCAACATACACAGCTATAAAAAAATTGAAAAACACTAAATCTTTACTGTAGTAAACTGCGTTCTTACAATTTTTCAGAAAGTAATGGAGGTGAGAGCAATGAAAACACGACATTCATTCGAATTTAGAGATGATGCAGACATCCAATATGACGAAGAGAACTTGCCGCACGATGCTGGAGAGAGATAGGATCAGTCACACCATTCTTTTTTACTGTTACTCTACGCACCTTCAGTTTTTTTCTCCAGTAATTCCGTAAATTACTGGAGACAAAAAACACTAGATTCTTTAAAGAAACTACTGAGCAGAGTCACTTAAATTGTTCAAACTGTAGGGATGAGAAAGTTTAGAATTTCTGTATTGATGTTTGACGCTGGTGTTTCTACTCTCAGTGTGTTCTGAGTGACAGTGTGTGTTATCTAGATGAGGATTGTGTATGCTGCATGCTGTGTTGAGAGTTGTGTTGCTTGGAATGGGTTTTGCAGGGGATGTGAACTGTTTAGTTCAGGTGACTGTTGGTAGTTTGGTAGTCAGTGTAAAAAAAAGTATTATTTTGTTCATTAAAAAAAAAATGCAGTTACTGTCATTTAAAATAAATGCCGCAAAGTAGTAACATAATGTGCAGAACAGTACCATCTCCTATGGTAGCTTACTGGCTGATATGATATGTGATAATGATATATGTTACAGGACAACAAGACATTTAAATATCAAAATGAGAAGATGTGGCTTAACGTTTATTTACCATTGCATCCTGTAGTTAAAACACAAAAACAAGTGCAACCACACTTCTGTTTTTTTTGTAAAGCAAAGACAAAACGTAGGACATACATTTTTTTATGAACTGCACTGGCTGTTTCATATCTTTAGAAACAAATATGGTTTGTTTTAAATATATGTAACTGGGACTCCCTGTAGGCAGTATTGATACTGAGTAGGAGTAAGTTTGAGCAAGTTTAATGAAGTGGAGAATATTGATTTAGTTGACCAAAATGAGTTATGAGTCTCATAACCAAGACCATCTTACTGGGGGACGGGGGGAACTGAGTACCCAGGGCCTTTATGTGAGGAGGGCCCAAAAAGATGCTAGAATGAATAGATGCGGTTGCGGTGAGGGGCCCATACGGGGCCCAGCGTTTTGTGCTACGCCCCTGCCCATAATACTCTAAACATTCCTCTTTGTTACTCTGTCCTTGTCCCTTGAATGTATAAAATCCTGCCATAAAACAATTCATTAAAAACAGCATTAAAAGCAACTTCTACTGACTTTATAAAAGCCATAAATCTGAAGAACAAAGTAAGGACGAAACCCTAACCCTGATTTTTTAGACTGTGTTCGTGTGCCACGGCGGTCGGCTCAAATCTGTGGTTTGTTTTTCACACACACAGAGGCTGCCAGCATTAAAGTAAATGCAAATGATGAGATTATGTTTTGAAAAACTGTATCACATCCTTCTCCATCTGTGAGTTAGTGCAAACATTCCTGGGTTGAATGTTGGCAATGTTACTTTGATGCTACTGTGAAATGGGTATTTTAGAGTTGGCATGAGATGGAATAGTTTTTTGTCTTAAAAAAAATGATTTAAAAGTTGTCATAGTTATCATTTAAGCAATGTCACAGATAGTGGGTGCTACATACTGGAGCAGTCTTTATCCCATATTATCATTACAATCAAATTACTCATACTAAGTTATGTATGTTTTCGGATCAGCTGGAAAATTATGAACAAAGTATCAATCACAAATGAAAACTTTGTTGAATGCTAACTGTGTTTCAAACCTCACAGCTGACACGCCAGATGTTGTCATTGTTAGTGAGTAGCTGGCAGGTGTGTGTTTTGGAAATCATGTTCAAGATTTGACAATAATTTGAGAAAGCATTCCGCTAGTTTGCAGCCTGAATATGTTGACTGACAATGTGTTTTTATTTGGCAACGTCCATAGATTGGTGCTGATTTATTCTGAATAAAAGCAAAAAGAAAAGAAGTTCAGCCATGTCGTGTCTTTTTTGTATGGTTGTGTTTCATCATAGTCTGAAACAAAACAGCTTGTTTCTTTTCTTTTTTTAAATAACAAGAAATTTAATAGGAAATAAGAAATTTGAGTGAAACTCAGTTTGAACTGTCTTTGTTGTATGTTTCAGCTGCAGCCGCAGAACAAAATTTGATTTGTTCAATAAACCACTTTAGAAATTAAAAAGCACAAGTGAGCAAGCTGTAGAAGTTTGTTTTCTTCCTTCCATCGGGGATGCACATGCAGGTTGATGTGTTTTGATCTAACTGGAGGCTGCTGATCTTACTACGTATTTATCACTCCCCGAGGGAACACTTTAGTGACTTTTTCTGCAGCAGGTTCTAGTAACTGACCGACTGTTACCAGCTGATGCTGTCTGTGCTCTCTTGAAGATAAGCCACTCCTGTGTTCAGGTCAGTTTCCACTTCAAATTGAGGTTCCTGTAGTGCTGTCCTCTTAGGTTTAATTCAGGTTAACAATGTAGGTTATTGTTGGGCATCACAGAGATGATTGGTTTAGGTGAGGGCTAACGCTTGGTTCAGGTTCATGTAAGGGCATACACAAATCGATGTGGAAACCGACTGTAACACAACACCTGACAAAGAACAGAACAATAAATCAATAGAATACCAGCCTGTAGTGACTGCAGCATTGTTGTACCTTAACGGATATTTTAAAGGCACTCACAGCACTTAAGGTTAACCCGTTGGTCATAAAGATATTTTGCTTATTTACATCCAGCTCTATGTCATGGCTGTGTGGGCATTGTCGAGTCAAGGTCTGTCGAGATCGGAAACACCATCCAAAAGCATTGCCCACGAAAAGATGACACAGCTGGATCAAAATCAGTTAGGGAAATGTCATAGTTCTGGTTAGTGACATGACTCCCAAGACACAACATGTTTACTTGTTAACAAATGTCACATAATTTACCAAAAACCACAATCTTTCCCTGAATGTAACCAACTGAGTGTTTTGGTGCTCAAAACTAACCACAGTCTCGCTGCAAAGTCAATTCTAGGAGACAGGGTTGGACCGCCAGTACACTGAACCCTCAACTACAGGCTGTACACTCACTTGGTGAGAAGTATGACTGTGATTTACACTACGTGCACAACTATCAGGTCATTTGCAGTAGGATAAAATGGGGAGGACTCTCTTTTTACCACTGTATTTTTACAAAATCAAACACATATTAGAAGTCATAGTAACAAAGAGAAGATGCAAGCTAGATACGTATGTCTGAAAACCAACAGTAGTGAGCTTACGTTTGATAAAGTCACTGTAAACTCTCTCATTACTGGACTCCACAAACAAATCAGACCCTCTATTGAAATAGTTTAGGAAAATGATGGCTATCTTATTGTTAGGTTTTTTCAAAAAGCAAAATAAGCACTCTGCCGAAATAACAACATTGTCATGGAAAAAGAACACTATTACAACAACAGTAGGAAGCCTGATGATTAGGAAAAACAAAACACTCTCTACACTTACCAGCTGACCGCTGTCTCTTCCGCAGCAAATCAAGCTCAATTCCCTGCAGAGTGTTTAAAGCATAAACCAGAGTCATAACAACCACTGATCCACCTTACGTGATAGTTCATCAGCTCTAAAAATAAGCAAGAGAAAGGTGAGACGAAGATGAACAGTTTGGGACTTGTTTTCTAAGTATTGCTCCAGGTATTTATAGGGTTATGTTTTCAATAAATCTATTAGTTGGTGATCCTTTAAGTGTTCCTTTTACGCTATCATCAGGTCCAATATTTTGGTTCATGACAAAATACCTGCAAAACTAATGGATTTCCCATCAGTCTAAGCTTTACCTTGTGTTTTGGTGCCAATTATCAGCAATTGTTAGCATGCTGATATGCTGAACTAAGATGGTGACCATAGTGAGCATTACATGTGTAACGTCAACATGTTAGCATTGGCAATGTAAGCATGTTAGCATTTAGCCAAAAAACAGGATTATTCAGGTCCATCCATCCGGTATCGGGTCGCAGGGGCAGCCGGAAATTCCTCCGGATGTCCCTCATTTCGGCCAGATGACCGTGACCTTCCGGTTTCTTTGTGTTAACATGAACCAGTCTCCTAGGTGAAAATCCTGTGTTGTTTGACCCATCCACCACCCCAACCAGCCTCCCTACGCAGGATTTTAGGTTTATAAACTACTTGCTACCGGTGTCACTCTTACAACTTCGTCCTCCTAAAATGCAGATTTCTCCTGCCCGGTGGGTTCCATGCAAGCGCTGAAGTGTGCTTTTTGCCTATACCTATCGGCACATTTTTTATACCATGTTGCACACAGACATACATTATGTGAGCAGTTTTTAAAGAGTGCTCAGTAAAACACCAGTATTCTCCAATCTGCCTGCTGTTCCAGTATCAGCAGGAGCCAAGTAACAAGCTCACTCCTCCCTAGGAAAACTCCACCGCTGCATGTTGCTGTTTATTCCATTCTTTTACATCGAGACCGATGTGTATATCCACTCCCACTGTGGTCACCAATCTGCCATATTCACATAATCACATTAAGTTTTCTGTCCTTTGGCTGACTAAATACCGACTGGTCCAAGTTACATAGTCCTCAGGAGGCTAGATTAGCATGAGCCGCCATGATTGTTCCCTCTTTTGTGAATATTCAGAAACATTCTGCACCTCATTATTATCAGTGTGATGACGCACATTTGGTAATTGGGGTTTGGCTCGGTGACACTAGGTTTGCTTTAGAAAATTGAGTTGGACTGGTCCATGTCTTCTCTGTTTTGTGTCTCTTCTTCTCTCTGACTTGGCCGCTGCTCCAGAGCGCTGTAACATGTAAGCTATGGAAAGCTGGTGTTATGGTTGTTTTGCATGTGTTTCCATGTTTCCTTGCTGTGCTTGCTCATCATTAATCAGTTAATTAGCATAAAGACCACTGTAATCTATACTGTATAAGCTTTGCGGAAGATGTCTGTGCTTATGTTCATCATTAATGCTAATGTTGCATTATAAATAAAGGCTCATATTGGATGTAACACAGTGTTTAAAGCTCCAATGTCTAATAAATAGAGTTGACAGAAACGCAAAGAAAGCAAAGGCGGAAGGAGGCAGCTGAAGAAAGCTTTGTTCTAGCAGCAGCAGCAGCAGCCAACAGCTGAATAATGATCTCTGAAACTCCCAGCTACTGATTCTTACACAGTAGCTAGAAAACTGTATACACTGTATGTGTTTCTGTATATTTTGGAAGTAGCTACTGTATGTATTTATGTAACATAAAATCCACTAGCTCATGCCCATCTGCTTTGCAAATTTTGTGAAATGGGTGTTTTTAGTTGGACACTACTGTTTGCACATCCAAATTATTGATTTATTTGGTAAGTAGCAATGTAATAAGCAGGATAATGTATTTGCTACAACAACCGCCTCGCTCTACATTATCAATTACTTACTGGACGGTATGACAACATTTTACATGTTTAAATAGATCCTTTCCTGGCTGGAAAATATTAGTAAATGGGGATAAATTTCCCTTACAAATTTAGAAGATGTACTGAAGTTATCACCAGGTACATAACAAAACTGGAAAATAATAGACCTTTTTCCAAAGCAGAAATTTTGATTGTGTGTGTGTGTGTTCTGACATGACTTTTCATTTGATATAGTATGGCTGACACAAGAATGGGGTCATACAGTTGGGGGAGGGGGAAAGTGTTTTTTAGTTTAGCCACCACCTCTCAAAATGTCCAAGCAGGTCACCGCAGTGAATACCGCGTCATTTCACGGGAATGACTTCACAATGACAAGCAAAATCAATATATAACCACCCAGAATGATAATGTGGTAATAATGAACAATGGCAGTGCTGACCGTGATAACTCATGCAACAGCACTTCACTCAGTCTCTGAATAGAGGCTGAGTAAAACATAATTGCCAATCATGGAGCCTGAAGCTACAGGCCTGTAAGTGCTAATTTGCAATCCCAGGGTGGGGCAATGCTTGCTTCTCAAGAGTTTTCTTGTGTGTGTGCCCCAAGTGTGCATACACATAAATGTGAGAATGTGTGTGTGTGTGTGTCTGTGTGTGTCTTTGTGCTCATGATCCACAAAGTGCAAAAATGATTTAAATGCATGATCAATTTCTGATAATGTGGGAGATGATAAGCTGAGCAAAAACAGATGAACCTGGCATGTACCTTGGTAGCATTCACAGCTGATTAGTGTGTCCATTTATTTATAGAATATTATTTCATTGAAGTGATTTGTGGTGGCACACACTCTAATGCAATGCTTTGAACATCACCCAGCAAGCAGATGCACTGGAAAAAAAAAGTCCCTCATCAAATATTCTTGGATTGTACGTGAGTACTTAAAATTAGCACCCACCATTTTAGTGTCTTTCAGTTTGTTGGTTTAGTTTCATGGTGAACGACTCTGCTGTACCTACATCCCTCATCAGCGTAGTTTTCAGCCACAGCACACACCTGTTTTCCCCAAGAAAGGTCTGGCAACCCGCCGGATGCTACCTGCCCATTACCAAACTCATGTGGAAAAAGATAGCAACTATCGGGTTAACGTGGTGAACGTTGCGGAACATGCAGCGGCTACTTATATATTTTTTGTTACCTTGCTATCATGCTCTGACATGAGGTTTTCTCATAGCTTCATTTCCCGTCAAATGACAGCTCAACACATATCAAATTTTTCTTGTATTCTATTCACTCGCTAATGTCAGTTTTCAAATTATATTGCCTTTTTATGAAGGATGTAAATCCCAAAGGCCTTTGGAGGAAATAGAGATTTTCTCTTTTTCCTGTCAGATTGGACAAGACTTCCCAGCTCAGTATCCTCAGGCCTATACACAAGCCGTTGACAGGCAAACTGCGTGATTCACATGAGTGACCCCTTTGGCAGTTTCAAGGCTACTGAGCTGTAGAAAATGATGTGTTTCACAGCACAGCATCCCTAAGATCGGAGAGATATGATGATAAATATGTCACAAGTTTGAAAGCATATTGAAATATTTACTTTAGGGGAAAAACAAGAATATGTCTGATTGAAAGACGGGACCAAAAATTAAAATGTCACGTTTTTGTAAGGACACTTTCAATCTTTTTCAATTATCTTACTAAACTTCATGACTACCTGATAAATTGCAGTGCGAAAAACATCCATCCTGCATTCACCAACTCTTGATTTTCCTAATATCAATCTGAAACAAATAAGATTACTTTGGGAAGAAAAGCATAAAACTATTTCAGTTATACTGACAACAAAGAGTTTTTTAAGACTTATTGAAGATAAGTTTTTTATTTTTTATTTGTGATGTGAAACTTCTTTTATCAGTAATATATATATATATATATTTATATACCTTCAAGAAACATGTTTATATGTAGGAAATGAATCACTACATCAAGATCAAACATCTGGAGTTTTCATCAAAGTACTATTATGCTCATTTACAGGTTTATAATTGTATTTAGAGGTTGTATCAGAATAGGTTTACATGGTTTAATTGTCAAATTTTTGTTGTACAACAAATTGCTTCGGCTTTTTTACCTGGTAAACCTATAACATGCTGAAAAGAAGATAACAATGAAGGCAAGGGAGAAAGCATAATATGAGCACTTTAAGACAAGGAGGCTAACTCAATCGATGAGTCAAATCTGCCATTCTACTTTAAGCACAGATTAAAAAAAATAAGACCAAAAACATCTAAAAGAAGTTAGAAAGAAACCAACCTTTATTGCTGACGAACACTTTTGTTTTTTGATTTTTAATCTCTCCCCAAACAGTCTCTCCAGGACAGGCTCGTCCAGCCCAGCAGACTGGAACTAACAACCACTCCCTGAAATATTTATGTCCCTGGAGAGTGTGTGCGTGTGTGCGTGTGTGTGTAAAGGTGGCCCAGAATTACATCCAAGCTAATGTGTGCACTGCATTAAAGCAAAGGTTCTTCTCTGTGTGCCTGCAGGCTGTTTCTTTCTCTGTCACTGATAACTTGGATATTTAATAAAACCAGGATTTGTTTTTCTCCAAACAATAAAATGCTTGTGTCACAATTTGGATTAAATAAGTGCTTTATTAAAATGGTCCTGATGTATACAATTAAATGTTATGATCTACCTCAAAAGTCAATTTATTCATTGAGACTTTAAAGGAGAAATATAGGTCATTCAAACTTCATTAGTTTTGTCAATCATGTCACCCACCTGCATTTGTATTTGTAAAAAGACAACACACATTAATTATCACTTCTTTTAATGTGCCAGTGTTAGCCAGTAGGCTAATTTTCAACCATAGTCCTTTGACCAGATGACTTTAGACCATGGCAGGAAGAAGCAAAAGATTTACAGGTTAAAATATACTCATGGTAATCAAAAAGACACCAGTGATAAAGCTAGATTAGAAATGAGCTTTTTTTTTAAGTATGCCATGCATAGCAGCAGAAAGCACCAGGACACCAGCAAAGAATAAACATCAACAGTAGCTCCAGTTAAAAACCAAGTAAGCATCAGGACACGTTCATGCAACTCCGACACCAGTCAGCCATACAAAGCAGGAGCAAGCAGCAATAAAAATAGGAAATAAACTGTATCACCTGAGATATGTGAACACAGTTAAGTAAAATCACCAAAACAAAGTCAGATGAGGCAAGAAATACGAGTGATTGAAGGTCAGTAAATGTGAGAGGTCAGTAAGAATTACTCCTTTTACAGGAAAACTCTGTACACCCCTATACATTGTGTCAAAGTTGAACAAGCGAAAACGTTCATCAGCAGTTTGGCTAATCACTTCATTGTTTGCCTTCTTTACAACCTGTCTGACTGCTCTTATTATTGTGCCCCATCTGACCAATGTTCCTGAATCTCAGCAATAACGTTTGTTACTAAACAGCTTTGGTTACCAATAGGACTTATAGACCAAAAGAACAGAAATAAATTTCCTTTCTTCTTTTAATTTTTAGCTGTATAGCACGGCTTTAATCGGCCTGTGGGGTCCATCACTTTGGCTAACACCAAAATATCTCCACAGCTGGGTCGCCCTGGTACCCAGAAGTTGAATCCTCTGGATTTTAACATCAGTGGGGTTGTGAGGATCATAGCTAACTGCTCGTCAGATCTCTGCAGGGTTAATTTAGAGAGCTAGCTAGATCATCTGTACAATCAGAGCTTTATTTTGCACGACTAAAAACAACTTCTTCCACCAAAACAAGTTCCTTCCTGAAGCTGACTATTGTGATTGGATAACAGAAAAGTTAATAAACCAGAGCATGTTTTTCACCCATCCCTGCTGTGGGGACTCGCCAGACCATCCTCCACAGTGCTGCAAAGGAAGTTCTGGCAATGCAAGACTACTTTTGCTTAGACTGAAATATCTCCACATCTGGGTTGCCCTGGTACCCAGAGGGTGATTCCTCATCACTTAGGTGATCCTCTAACTCGTGATAAAGCACAACCAGCAGGTTAAAGTTGTTACTTATCCAGTGAAGTAGCTCAACATCTACCTCTAAGGATTGACGCAACATTACATACTTTATTGTTATAGTTGCTTTGGTTTATCAGTCGGTGGAGGAAATTATAAATCAAACCAGCATTATTGAATGACTGAAATAATCAAAACAGAAATGAATGGCCTGAACAAATACTCTTCATGGGCACATAAGTCAAGCACCTCTGCTGCTGTTAGCTAATGGTATCACTACGGTTTGTGTTCTCAAAATAATACAAACATTTCTCATTGTGAATTCATAACCCTGCCCCTGAATAATTGATTCTAAATCAACACAAAAAAGGAATCTCGCAGCTACATGTCATCTCCAGAAATCTAGGACACGGAAATCGATTTGTGAACACTGTAAAACCGTTCATACAGTTTGTGCATCATTAACGACAGATCTGTAAAAGGAGATGCTGGAGGTGAGTGATGCGTTTCTCCACCGCACAGGACACGGTTTAAAATACCACTGTTCTGTTACGTAACCACCACAGAACAAGTAACACTTGCATCACTCTGCATTTCTGTTCTCCTTTTTGACAAATCCTAAATTGCTGATTTTTTTTTTTGTCTAAACGTTGCACTCAGAAACCCAAAGCGTTACATGTGAAATTTAAGTTGAACCCAAGGGCGGACAACAACGCAGAGCCAAATGAAAGTTTAACAGGTTCATTGCAAATGTCCACGTTCAGGAATGCAACAGGGAAAAAGCAAAGTCCAAATCCAGCAGATTTCAGATCCAGGGTACAGAGCGGGAGTTGTACCATAGTGTGGCCGTGTCCAATACTCTGGAGATCAAGTGTGGTGAGCAGGAGTGAAGCGGCAGCAGGAAGTCAGGTTTTAAGAACTGTGGCAGAAAGAGAACAATCAGGGCTAGCAAAAAAAATAAAACACAAGCGCTATATCCAAAGAGGTAGCATCAGCAACGAGACAAACATTGTCTTGACTAGGATCTGATGAAGAGTGGTTGGTTGGTATTTGAAGCAGAGGTGATTAGTGTAGATGAGCTGCAGCTGGATCCCTGGCTCCCACACACTTCACTTCACAACTTCACTCCTGCAATTAAGGACAGACAGAGGGGGGGGGGGGCAGAGACAGAGAGCTACCTAACAGCAGCAGGCCTAACACAATGTTTGGACACACTAGCTATGTTTCCATCCATACGATTTTATCTGAATTAAGTGATATTGAATGAAAAATGCCTTGTGGAAACAGTAAAATGCAATTGAATTTCATGAATATCAACTCCAAGGAAATAGGTTTGGTCTCATCGATTTTATCTTGATTTATAAACGGCTTATGCGATAAACGCTGATGGAAACGTTATTGAACTGCTTTGTTCTCCATCAGAATAAAAACCAAAAACTAAATCCCAGGTTTACTTGGTTTATGTGTAACTGCAAACAGACAGCCGCCTGTGTGACACAGAATTGCCATTAAAGGCCTGTGTGCTCTGCTATAAAAATGTTGCAGTACCACAATCTGTGGAAAGAACTTGTCATTAAATGGGATTCTGTGAAATGAAACAAAGGAAAGTTTCTTTTTTTGTTTTCTGTTTTGAACATTTGTTGACCTCCACTCAACGTCCAGTGTTTATGGAGAAGCTTGTCAGTGGGATTTTATGTGCATGAGGCTGGTTGTTTAAAGGACACACACTCTCCGCTGAGGCTGCAGTTTGTACTTGTGAAGGACGTAAAGTCAATTAGAGTGAGGTGTCACCAGGCGTTCCTGTTTATCGTACTTCCTGTTTAAGTGATCTGACACACGGATGCAAAGACTTGTATCATCTGTATCAAGTACTATATTTGCACATCATTATTTTAACAAGCTTGCAACCATACAGAGTCAGAGCATTCAGATTATTTAATATTTGGTTTCAGATACTTTTACACTTCCACCAATGTTGTTTGAAGTAAATAAGTGCTAGCATCTAAGAACAATAAATGAAGATAGATGCATCCAAAAATCTCTTGAAATTGTTTGAAATGTGACAAAAGCTGTTTGAAAATCACCCAAATTCAGATGTGCTTCAAAATATAACAATTTAAGACTCAATTATATACTGAAAACTAAAAGTTTTTTGCAGATTAATAATTTCATCTAAAGTGGGTTATAGCCCAATGTGGACCAGCGACCTCTATTGACGTTATTCTACTGTGCTAACTGTGCATTTTAACATCATTTTGGATCATTATGCTAGGGGAAACAGTGAATTATGTGTAAAATTCGAAGAAAACTTACTTTAATGCTGAGCCACGTGGCCTTTACTACAGATGTCAGGTGGTATTACAAATAAGATGGTATTATGCAAATATTGAAAAAACTGAAAGTCCCAGCATCAAATTTAAGATTAGGTATTAACAAGACGTTAATAATAAATAAAGACGTTTTTTTGGGCTAAATAAATAAAGATTATTATAATGTACATAACAAAATAATGCTGTTAACGGAAATTGTTACTTTGACGCCATATGATTACACATGAATGTAAATGGCTCGTAGGATCAGTGTTTATTAACATTTAATTTCTACAATGCCAAGACTTATAGGTAGACTACCACAGTATGCTGAAACAAAGCAGGGAAGAAAGTGATTGTAATGATAACATATTTTCAATCTTTCAATCATTATTTATTTCACTTGATGCAGAAATGTGAACCTAACTTACCTGACGTGTGTCAGACATGGCTGTAAATGACAAAACAGGTCATTCAGATATTTTTTGGAGGGCATTTTTGGCCTTTATTTTTATTTGACAACTGAAGACTTGAAAGGGGAGAGTGACATGCAGCAAAGGGCCGCAGGTCGGAGTCGATTAAACCTCCTACATATGGGCGCTCACTCTCCCAACTGAGCTACCCGGCGCCCTCATTCACATATCTTAATACGAGAGTTTAATGGACTTGTTCTAAAATAATCATTCCCATTTAGGTTTTAAACAGTTTTGCCGACTTTGACGGCATGTTACGACCACTTCCCAACATGTTAGTGCTTAGTGTGGTTGACACACTTTTTGAGCCGCAGCAAAGATTCTGGTACTGAACATCTTGCAGAACAGGTTCATCCAGCAGAACAGGTTCTGCAGTGAAAGTGAAACCAAAACCAAAAAGAGTAAAGTTGTGAGCTGGACAGCTAAACAATGAGCTGGAGCTCACTGTCACTGCCCAATGTGAGGAGAGTTCAAATTTGAGTCGCGCATGCTCAGATTTAAACGGTTGACAACATAACTGTCATACGGAAATTCGTGAAATCCTTGAAATTATAAACTTTTCTCATTACGAACAATAACAGAAGATGGGAATCATTTCAAAAACGTTTTAGCTATCTAGCTATGGTTATTTGGTGGCCAACGTTAGCTCAAAACACCATTTAAGTGACAGTCTTTGTTGTGTATGATGCTAACTTGAAGCCAGCAGTGAATCAACTTTGTTAAGACGTCCATTTTTACTGTGTTGACATACTGAAGTCTCTCGTTAGCATCTAATAGGCTACTTGTCGCAAAGTGACGCATGAGCAACTCACATCTGCATTCTCCTCACATTGGGCAGTGACACTCACTGTTAACCTCCATAAAACAGGGACAGGTCTAGAGGGGGGGCCTGGGGCCCCCCCCCCCCGGTGCACCCCCAATACATTGGGCTAGAGTGCTGTCACTTTGCTGCCTGTTCTGCCAATCGCTGCCTTCCATTTGGAAAATGGATATTTACTGTACTTTAAACATGCATTGTATGGCAACTGTGTACTTTGTTGAAATGTTGAGTACAGTATAGCAGTAGAAACATTGGCAAAATGACTGTGTTGTTCTATCCTATCCAGTATTTCCTATATTTTTAAGCAGATTTTCAATGCTGTATTCTGATAAAATCCCCCACACCACTGAGTGATTATTCGTCCCCCCTGTGCTAAACCACTCAAAAACTCCTGGAATTGCCCCTGGCGTAAAGTCGAGTGGAGCTGCAGATTCAGGTGATAGTTCTCTATAGGTTTATCACAGCAAGCAACCACTTTCACGTTATCACATTGTCATTTCATATATCCATTTTACTGACTTTGAGGATTGTTTGATGCTTGAACAAAATACATGTTTTAAAGTAATATTTCCCAACATTTTTTCATGAAGAAGCTATCTGGTTTTCTACTCCGTATTGCCATTTGATGCAACAGAACAATATAAATTATACCCATCATAATAATAATAATTTTGCTTTTGCGCTGTAAATATCCTGTATTTTATGTTTCCTTGTGCACCACTGTACCAACAATGGATATGGAGAAATTACCAAAACTGGTCCATACCATTTTTTTTGTACACATTTGTTGAAGCCTGCGTCTGTCGCTGTAGTCCAGGCTGTTAACACAAGGTTGTCGTGGGGATTTTTGCTCTCCAGTGACCTCGCAACAAATGGCTCAATTATCCAAGGTACCAGCATGCTTCATGCATTCTTTGGTTAACCCCTTGCTGTCACCCACAGTCACACACACGCTCACTCAAGTGTGCATTGGCCAAGAAGTTCAGAGGTCAACACACTCTAAGCTGAGGCTCTTAACTTTTCATCTCTCTCTTCCACTTGGGCTAATCTGGTGACTTAATGACCAATGCCTTGCAGGAGGAGTTGGCCTGCAGGAGGTTAGAAGAGGGTTAATTGAAGTCATATGCAGTAAAATGTCTCACAAATGCCAGGTAAAGTGTATTGAGGCCATACAATGCACCATAAAGATTTTGAAGTTAAAAGAAATATGCTGTAGAAGCCGGTTTTGGTTCTGTGACAGGGTCACAGACAGTAAAAACCATCGGCTCAGTGTGTGAAAATTGAAAGCTGTCTTTTAGTTTTTAAGTCTTGAAATAAATCCTCAGCCACATGTTAAAGTCCCCCGAAGCAGAGTGTGTGAGACGGAATGTAAAACGAAAATAAATCACAAATGTTTTTGCTGTTAAAAAGTCTTTTCTCAGCTTCTATTTTGCAGCAGTTTCCTTCAAAATGAGCTCATTCTGGGTTGCTGCAGTGTTAAATCCAATAATTTCCACATATTGTTCACTGCAATATTGTTATATTCATTGTATGTTGCATAAAGGAGTGAACTGAATGCTTAGAATGCAAATGTAAAGACCATTTAGTACAATTAGTACAATAAGCAAAAACAATCAGAAGTAAATTGCAGCAATTGAGTAAGTAAGATTAATCTTATACATTCCCTCACAGAGTAAAGCGTAATGCTACTTAATGTTTTTCAACAACTTTAAAAGATTTGCCAAAAACAAATGCAATTATTAACCAAATTGTAATCCACAACCTGCCTCTCTCTTTCCTGCAACCCCCCTGCCGTCAACAATACTAACCTCTGCTTTTAGAGATTATTTAGTTAAGTAATTATTTAATAATATACACTAGTTTATGCATGCATTTTGGTCAGGGAAATTGCATTTTTCTTTTACTTTCGGTCACCAGAGAAAACTCCCCAAGTATATATCATTATCATCAATATTATTAAACATCTACTTTGGAGAAAATGTCCTGTTTTATGCACACTGTTTGTTCAATGTGTGCAATGCAGTTACAATTAGTGAGAAAGTACTGTCAAAAGTCACCTTCACCTTGAGAAAGTGTCATTTTTGTTTTGTTTGAAGCAAATTCCTCTCCTCTTACCTCATTACCCCTGCACTTACTGATGTTGCACTTCTGGTTAGACCCAGACCTCATTTCATTGCCTTGTACCTGTACCTGTGTAATGACAATAAAGTTGAATCTAATCTAATCTAAATTTACTTGTACTTCTTGAAGTCTGCACTTTGTTAATAATTTCCTAATAAGTTTTGTGAGAACTGTATCGCCACTTAGATTAAATTTTTAACATATTTAAGGTCATGCAATGTTGATACTGAATGGATCTGCAAAGCATTCACTAGCAACATAGTTCATTTGCTTTCTTACAATATCTGCTTGTTTCATCAAAAGCAAGATGCAACTTTGGCTCCGCAGCGTGTGGATGGTCTGGCTAAACAAAGACCAAAGGGCTGGAACACTTTCCTAAAATCAAATTAATCCTCTTGGACAATTTAGAAATCTGGTTTCAAACATGCTGCTTCAACAAAGTACTTGGAAGTGCTTTAGCTTACATACAGTACTTGTACTTTCTGTTGCATCCCAAATATCCTAATTCGTTTATCAAATCATTTTCCAATTCAGAAGGTTTTATTGTCTTTCATTATTTCTTATGATTACATTTTATGTGTTATTGTTCTGTATTTGGTCTTGAAATCTGACTCTAAGACATTTAAAATGATGGTCGCCCCTCAATGATCTCTGGAGGATAAAAAAAGCTTGAGTGAATGGACCACACATCTACTGTACACTTCATGCCCCTGGCCCAGTTTGGTGTCGTGGCTGATGTGATCCCATCCCAAGAGGGTTGCTAGTGTTTTCTGTTTTTAAGTACCTGACCCTAGCATGCACCGGAACTTATTTTTTACATATTTTTTCTGGCATCTTCAGTTTTATGGGAATGGGGAGCTTTCCTCTGCCGCAGCCCCATGTTGTCATTTTAATTGGTGTATTTTTACAGAAAAATCTTGCTCTGTGTAGCTTACGAGTCCCAAGATTCATCCGCAAAATTGATTTGCTTCCTTTAAATCCAGCATGCAGCATGGTTTCTCTGTTCCAGTAATAAGAAAGCATTAGGAACTGTGAAGCACAATAGCAAGACAACAGGGACTTAATGCCTGGAGAAATATACAACTGATCTGCAACATTTGCAAGCTGTTCTCCTCTCTTCCTCCCATCTCTCTCCGTTACTCCTCCCCTGTCTCCCTCTGAGCGTGCTTCAGCGCTCCTCCAATGCATTTCAGAGAAGATTGCTCTGTCAACCTCTTTTAAAAGGTGGCGATTCACAGCGTGCCACTTCCTTCCCCTCCACAACCCAATATGCAATTATTGCCTAAAGTGGGCTCTACCCAGTACCAGTGGGTTTTGTAGAAATGCTATCTATTCAGGGTATACTGACATCATGGGTCTTTTATCCCACATTATTTCTGAGCAGGTAAAAACACCACAGCTTAAAAAGCATGTGAATTGACATTGTTGGTGACTTTGGGGAATATGCTCTTTTTGTATATATGAAAACATGGCCTGTCCTCCTGCATTGTTGTCTCTGTGCTTGGCAGGGAGAAATAACAAAGAGGGAAGATGCAGAAAACACACAAATGATACTTTCTTTTTGGTACAACACAGGCCTACGGCCACCTTTACAAAGCTTTCAAGGTTTTTATTAAAGTGTTACTTAGGACTGCTTTATCTTTTTATCCTAATAACCTTAAAACTAAAGGTTCTGTAAATGTTGCAGGTTTAGTTCCAGTTGAGAAGAGCGTGACAAGTGGGTGTATGGACAGGCACTGCGAATGACATTTTGAACATGTTTAGAGGCTAAAAACACATAAAAACCTGCCCTGTTTAAGCATGTTGGGTGCTAACTCTAACAGGAGGATAACTTGGTGTGGACTGCACCGATTGTTTTCATTTGTCATTTTAGCAGCACTACACATAAAAAAAACAGAGCTACATGTTGAAATCGACCAAAATTCTCCTTTAACCAATACAAAGTAAAACAAAATTAGGAGACCCATTTAATTTCAAATGAGTTTACAGTATGTGTTGGCGTAACCTATGAGTGTAGGCCATTCAGTATTGTCTGACGTATAGTATATTCCTAAGAATCATGTTGAATGTACCATTGTGTTCCAAGATGCTATACTGTCATTTGCATTCGACCCATCTGGGTCTGGTACAATGATTTTCCTTTGTATTCAGTTTAAAAACAACAGTGCGGTATTCAGAAATACAGCAAGTCTGCAGGGGCGTTTTTTTTCATCGCTTGTTTATTTTCTCTTGGACAGTGGCACCATCCACCAACACTGGCATGCTGGGCAATGGATACACAGTAGCATTGAGACACTTCTTATATAAAAGATTGCTTCTCGTTACATTTGAAAAGCTGCTTCTTGTTAGAGGAGAGAAAAGCTTCCCCCCAAGCTGAATTGAAGAGAGCTCACAGAGTGCCCAGATGGCCATGTGTGTGTGTGTGTGTGTGTGTGTGTGTGTTTGTGTGTGTGTGTGAGAGAGAGAGAGAGAGAATGTTGAGCAGTAGAACCTCCACTGCTCAACATTCACACGCTGTGGAAGTGCTGAAGAAATGCCAACTACGCTATGATTTCAAGTGATGGATGTTTTTCATTGTGAGTTCAGCCAGAATAAGAAATGCATATCTTCGGAGTAGTATGGAGGGGTTAGTGTCAATTCCAAACAATTACCCTACAGATTGTTTTGGGTTCCTTTGATATCTGTCTGTTACAGAGCTCGGTAGATTGAGTAAGGTATTTTAAGGCCAAGATTTAGTACTGATAGCACTTACTGCTATGCAGTCTTTATTTTCCTCATTTTTTAGGCCAGAGCATTTCCCATAATGCAAATTAAAGATACACTCTAATCTCGCTAAACATGTCACATTTAGTTTCTTGTGGTCAACTAAGGCTGTTTGGTCAATTTAAGGCCTTGTGTCTAGTATATTCTCACTCGGAAACCATCTGGAAACATCTTATAACTTGTGAGTGAACGCCCTGACACACCACGTCAGCCGCCAACTGCCTTTCATTGGCCCTCGTTGCCTTTATCTGGGCCAAAAAGTAGCACTAGATCACACTACACGGACTACAGCTGACTACTCATGCGTGCGGGGAAATAACTCCCCATACCAGCAAGCAGCGCTAATTTATTCATCATTCAACAACACAAGGGAAACAGGATTCCTTTGCTATTGCCGTTTTTCCACTACATGGTATCTACTTGACACGCCTCGATTCTACTCGCCTTTTTTGGTTTTCCATTACGAAAAGAAGTCCCTGGGATCTGCTAACAGGTACCAGGTAGTACTACCTAAAGGTGACGTGAAAACAGGCAGTTTACTGATTGGTCAGAGAGAATTGTCACTAATCCCTGCTTTGCTAGGGAATCGTCATTGCTAGGGACAGACGTGGGGGGGGGGGACAAACCCCAAACCCGCCGTGTTTACTGGTAAATAGTTGATCCAGTTTTTTTGTTGTTACTATCACCGGGTTTATTAGAAACTAATTTGCCTTTTGTCTGTGGCAACATGCAAGTATGAAAAACAAAACACCTTCCATGTTCTGTGTGTGTTGCGTTAGGTCACGGCAGTTTCCTGCTATGACGACCAGCCACAGCTACCCTCAAAACAGCTTTGGCTGTTGCCAGCCGCAGCAGAACTGAACAGCCTACGGTCCGTCTGCTTCCCTCCCCGCTGGAAAGACAGTGGTGCTGATGGCTAACCAGACTGTGCCCCTCATGGGCTGTCATCCATTCTCTCTGCAAAGACGTTTCCCTACAATGGGAGCGGAGTGACCGCATGGCCCTCCAATGGCTCGTTAGCTAATGTTAGCTTGCTAATTTCCTCCACCCAACATGCCAGAGGAGATGAAAAATGAAAGGAGCCTTGGGTGTGTGCCTATCACAGTCGTTTGTTTGTTATCCTCACTCTTGTTTTCAAGCTGATCAGCCATTCGGTGGCCCCAAAAACAGGCCGATGAAGGCTGACCGTGTAGGACACACCTCACAGACTAGGCTGTCTTGTCGGCGCAACTAGGACCGGCGGCCGACCGGCGGCTTGGTGTGTCAGGGCCTCTAAGGCCTGCATATAAGATAATTTCTTGGTGTGAACAATAAAAAACTATGTACACTATCATAGTGTACACCTACCAAATGAAAGGAACAACAATGGCTGTATTCTCTGAGTTACAGGCAGTTTACAGAAATGGTAACAGAGTGCCAATAAAAAGGCCAAAGGAGGAGACGGCTACCTTGTGAAATAAATTCAAGGCTTCAAAACTACATTTAAAAAAAGCTATTGCTGATGTTTCCTGAGGTATACAATATAATCGTTAGCCTAGGTCTTGAGGCTGTGACACTAACCCGATAATCGGCCGTTGGACAAGTCTGGCAAGGTTGGTGACTCAAGTCTGTTTGGTGTGTTCCATGCCGTAGTCCATCCAGAGGGGTCCGGAGGGGTTGTCGGCCTTCCAATCGGAAGGCGGGCACTGCCGGCTGTCGGACTCAAATGACCAATCTGATTGGCGGAGTGCAAACACGGAAACGAGGGAGAGGATGAATATGACTAGAATCTCTCAAAACCTGACCAAAAAAAAACCTGACCTTTGTCAATCTGAAATAAAGACAAATCCAGCATCTGCATGGCCGGTTTCTCACATGTTTTCAGAAACACATTTCAGTTTGTAAAATAAAGTAAAATATGAGATTGTGTTCTGAACAAGCCGCAATGACAGTGTGGCTTTGAATTTCCGGAGAAACCGGACCCTCGTGACACCTTTGTCCAATTAGCTGCCGGTTTTCATTGTTGGGCAACAATACTGATTAGCACCACCTGCTGTAATGGAGACGTATCACGTCTTGTCCCTTTTCTGTACCGAGGCACTTTTTTGACCAACTCAGGGAGACTGTTCAGTCTAACAGCCTCTTTTGCCAATTGTCAGCCGTCTGGTTGGTGTGTCAGGGGCTTTAAAGAGCAGCTTAGCAGCAGCTGGAAATCTTGTTTTTTTCTGACCTTCAGTAGTTTAAATTCTCACCCTGCTGCGGAAGCATGTCAGTACACCATGACATCACTTTTAGATGTTGTTAAAGGTCCATTGGAGCACCCTTCTGAAGGGAAACACACTTGTTACTTTTAACCAGGAAGGGGAGTAAAACACTTCTTCTCTGCCTAGTGTTATGTCACTCTTTACATGTTCTGGTAAACATCGTTTGGTTACAAGAAACCCCACAGTATTAAAAGTTTTACATTTTGTACTGAAGAAAACAAAGTGAGCAACCGTTTTTAATAATAAACGCTGTTTATCTCAACTTGCAACCTAATTTAATCCATCCACCCTAATTAGTTTCATCCATTAAATTAATTCAATTAACTTGATATTTTGCTGGCCAGAGACACATTCAGTTGAATGAGGCTTTTGATACAGTATAATGGATGAATTAGTTGATTAAATATCCCTTCACCTCTGGGGATGAGGCATCATAGCATTAACGACTGACAGCACTGCAGTGCGAGGCATCACTATTACAAGGCGATCGAGAGGGCTAACTGCCTTCGCCAGCGTCCTGACCGCAGACATGTAGTACCAGTCAATAAGCATCACAACAAAAATGTAGACACATAATGGGTTTTTGTGGTTGGGTAAGCCCTATAAATCAGTGTCTTAGAGTCCATCCCAGCTTTTAACTTGACAGCAAATTTAATAGGTGCTGTACACAAAATAACCCGTCATGCTTCTGTTTCCATACAGTCTGAGTGTTGCCTCACTTAGTCTCACATTGCCAGACCTTTTTCCACAGTGTTGCGGAGGAGGGTCAAGTTAGTCCACACAGTATTCTATGATGGGAGAGAAACATGCTCTGGTTTATTGGCCTTTTTGAAGGGAGTTGCCTTGGTGGAACGTGGAAGTTCAAAAGTTGTTTTATTCATGTGAGAGAAAACTCAGATTGGCCAGATAGTCTAGCTAGCTGTCTGGATTTACCCTGCGGAAATCTGAGCTTAGAATGCCAACACAAACATAGGCCAAAAATAGGGACATGCGGTGGAATTTCTTTCGGCACCGGAGCAATCCTGGAAGTGGAACGTTGTGCATATGGAATAATCCTCTCTGAACTTTCTTTATTTCTTTCTTTATCATATAAGAATTCCAAAAGACACAGATAACAGTCCAGTAAAACTAAGTGTCAAGACTCCACAGATCCTGAACTCATTTGGCTCTGCTACGATGGGAACACAGAAGTCAGACTCAGGGGTCTGGCTCCGGGTCAACATCCGCCATGCTCCTCACACCATCTGGTGATGTATTCTGGAGACCTGTGGGTGACATGTATGAGATGTGTGAGTGCAAGCGCAAATGTGAATTTTCTGTGTGTGTGTTACATGTGTCAAGTGTGAGTTTATGTGCTTGTGCAGTAAGCGTAACCAGAGCATATGGCCTGTGAACCTAATTTCAGAATAGACGGAGCAGGAGGGGGCAGAGGCTGTGAGCGGTGACGGTGAAGCTGTTAAACTGCTCCGTCGCTCGTTATCAAACTTCGGAGTGAGCAAATGAGATCGATGAGAGGTTTCACATCTTCACGCCCTCAGTATCTTCTTAGGTGCTGACAAATGAGGCTGCCATACAAACCTTTTTGGTTTTTATGAAATAAAAATTTTTTTAACAGAGAGGTGGTTTTTAGATGTATTATGCAGATTAATGATTTTACTGTGAAATGAGAGTGACACAGTGATAAACTGGTACAAAATGACGTTTCATGCAGAATCAATCTTTATATTTGAGAATTTACAGAATTGTAATCAACTCCCAATTATTCCCACACAACAAAACCTCCAAAATGCAGCATTGTCTTACTTGAGAGTAGTTAAAAGTAAAAAAACTCAATCTTAATCCTAAAAAAGGAAACAACAAACCTGTTTTACTATTCTATTGTTTGCCAATCTACTTCATCACCTTTCACTAAGTTTGTCACTTGAACCGCTGTTCTAATCAGCCAGATTGCTTGTCTCCTTTGTGGAAATGTGCACTTTCATTGTTTATGTAACTAAGTGGCCACTATAACTCAGGCTGGGCTATAAGGAGGCTTTGTTTCTGTCAATGTTGTGCTAAAAAGTTTTGTTCAGTAACAATTAGTAACAATTTAGTTTAGTAACAATTTACACTCTGTTATAACACGCCACACACAGGCCTGAAATACACACACACGCTCAGGTCCTTTACATGCACTCATGGAGCAATGACTGTGAGTGGGCTGCCGGTGCTGGACCAGCACCCTGAGCAGGGGGGGGGGGCCTAGCTCAAGAGCACCTTGGCAGTGCCCAAGAGGTGAACCGGCATCTCTCCAGTAACCAGTCCACACTCCGCATTTTTGGTCCAAACAGGGACTTGAATCAGCTTCCCACCCCAAGAAACATCACAATGAAGCATATGGGTAAATTATTGAGCAAACTGCTTATCTCTTTTGAATTTGAATTGCGGTTTGCATTTTCAACCCGTTCTCACTCCCAGCTCGTACAATACTGATGCTTGGGCAGTGACTCTCAGCGTCAGATACGACACAAAGACCACCTCCCTGCGTATGTATGGAACGCGCCGGGGAGAGCCACCCTAACTGTCCCATCCTTGTGCCTCATGTCACTGAAACGTTCATTCAGGCAGTACGTCGGGACCCACAGGGTCAAAAGTGACAAAAGGAGACTTTTAGTATGAATAACAGACACCAAACACACGACCAAGCGTCCATACTTTACGCTGTGGGAGAGTGATAATGGGTTGGGATTTTTCAGTTTTCTCATATTAAAAAAAAAAGGTTCATCAATCAATAGAAAAATACTAAAAGAAAATGAATATAAGTATGATCAAAATAAGCCTGACAGCCCTGATCCAAATGATGGATTACTACTGAAAGCTCCATGTACTGTAACAGTTTTGCAATATCCCCCTTTTTTCTTTTTTGAGGTGATAAATATGTACAAATACAAAACAGATCCAAAGACATTCCTGCCATTCATACAAGGCAATACACATAAATAGTTACAAGATGAACAAACCAAAAATCCCCCTGGAAATCTGACCCTCGAGTGAAACTGTTTTGGCAGAAATAAACCAAGAAAAATATAATGGATCTTACTAACAGATGAACTTATACATAATGTCTTTGTATTTTGCTTTGTGTACTGTATATAGACTGAAGTGGAACAGGACCAGTAGACCAAAACAATTCCTCTGTAGAAGATTTAAAAAGCAGAAAGAACATGTTAAATGCCATTTCTGGCATGTCTGAGTAGCATGAATACATGTTTTCTTTTTTTTTCTTTCCAGCATCACCATTTCACATGAGAACAGAGTGAGAGGTCATCTCACTGAAGGAGTCCTTCATCACAAGTCTTGAATAGTGATACAAAAGAAAGTTTTTGCCAGCACTCAACCACGTCTCAGTGGCATGTGAAGTATGCGTGACGGTTGATAAGGAGTCTACTGTCTGACTGCAGCTCGAGAGGAAAAAGACGTCAGCGTTACAGTATGAGTGATCAACGGTCACAATCTGTGATTCTCCAAGCTGAGGGAATTATTCAACACACAGTGATGGCAAAAGGGAAATCCAAACTGCACTATAACATCTTGTTGACTTGGCATTTGCAAAAAGGAAAGCTAAGCCAAATCACTGCAGCACGTGCATGCACACACAGGTAACATCACTTGTTGTCACCGGACTTCTCATTTGGTCGGTCAGTTCTCCAGGAAAACTACCTACATATACTTCGTTTACTCTCTCACGGTTCTACTTAGAATACTCAGTTCGGTTCTACTCAGCAGGCACTCGCAGACAGAATTTCAAATGACCCCGCCCCTCCCATACAGAATCCTAACCGTCATGTTGTCCTGGGGTCAATTTTGACCCGTTTTCAAGTTTCTTTTAATATCATAAACATGGGAGGTCGAAAATGCCAACAAGTTGACAACAAGGCGACAAAACATTGGGGAAAAAAAGCGTGAAAAATATTGGAAACTGTGACAAAAACTAAAAAAATATATATATATTGGATGTAAGCGTAAAATCTTTCAAAAAACGGCTAAAATGTCAAAAAAGTGAAAAAAACGTCATCAAAAAGGATAAAGATATTAAGGGAAAATAACAAAGATTTTGAGAACCAAACCAGAAAATTTGATACTTTGTTTTGAAAAGCAACAAAAAAAAATAAAATAGGGACAACAAAAGTGTTTTTTCATTTTGAGGGAAAGACAACACAAGGGTTAACATCCTCAGTTATCTCTGGTGAACGTGAGCCGTGCAATGCATGCTTACGCTGAATGTTACAAACTAATGTGATTTAATAATGAATATGGTTTTAAACAAAACACGAGAAAGTAATTAGTGGCCGCTAAAAAGTTGAATTACAACTAAATCTGGGTTTACAGTTTACGCTTTATTCACGGCCCATGCAGAACTATCCCCTGTGCACAATCCCCTTTGCAGGTGTGTGTGTTCACTGTCCACAACAACGAATGTGTACTCATCTGAAAAGGAGACTTTTGTGGACTAGTCCCTCAACATGATTCAGAAAAGCTGCTTGCTTGTTAGACTTCAAGCACACACACACTGAGTTTTGGTGAGAGGAACACTGAAATGCAAACGTGACTTTTTCTTGTTTAGGAGAAAACTCCACGGGGCGCCTTTATGGCGATTGCGGGCAGCGTTAAAATAAACCCACGACTGTTGACTTTTGAAAGGGGATGGGATGAAAAACTGTGGTGTTGAGTGTAAAACCAAGACACGCACATCCAATCAATCACTGCAACCTCCTGCCTAAACTGAGATGAAACGTGCTGTAATGAAGGCTGAACTACAGGCTTTAGACATTCATAGCACTGGGTGGAATGTGATTTTTACATAAAGACCTCTATTCCATGTGTGGAATAGAACTACATTTAATGGCAATGTGTGGCATTTTGGATGGGTTCAATAAAACATTGCGAATGTATCACAGAAAAGATTTATAATGTCCTTTACTCTAGACACAAACAAATAACCCAAACCGTCACTAGTTCACATGGCCGTCATATTTCACATGACAGTCTGAGTATGTTGGACGAGGCAGGTTTGTCTGAGAATGTAAAGCATTTTGGTGTTAAAAATGAGTGATTGGTGGATAGGAAATCCTATCCACCAATCTGACGAGTCAGAGGCCTTTTGAAAAAGGGGAGAATAAAAAATACCTCAAAAACGTCCCCTGTATAGTCAGTCCCACCTACGTGAACACATGCACACATGTATACACAATGAAACCCGCAGAGGTCTCTGCTGTCACAACAAACAGAGCGGTGGGTGACACGCGAGTCGGGAGGCGTCTCTGAAATCAGCTGTCTTTGTACAAACAGTCTCATGCTGTTTGTACAATTGGGTCATTTCCAAACTTGGCAGCCTGGGCGGAAACATGTGCAGAGATCCGTGAACTTCCAGATAACATCTCCATCCTGCAGTGTTTGAGGTACAATCTGGCCAAAATTAATGTTCTACACTTTTACACACAGTTGTGACCTGTTTTTACACAATGCAGATGGACAGCGCTGCTCTGAGCAGTGCGAGTGGCTGGCATGAGACACAACTCAATATTTTTCCACACATTTATTTAACTGCGCATTTAAAGCTGTGGTAGGCATTTTAAGTTTGGTGTTGTTGGCCCAAGATTCCACAAATGTAGCTCAGCATAAATTCTTTCAGGAAGACCTAACTTTTAATCAGTGCACGCGTTAATCAATTCAGCTGTTATCCTCATACATTTTTTTTTAACTGTTTTTTCTGTCTACAACTGTTGCACATATGCAACTAATCTATCCTAATTTAAATATAGCTCAACGTAAATTCTTTCAAGAGGACCTAATTTAATCTATCCTCTCTTCCTAAATGGAATCAGCTGGTGGAGGTCTTCACCTTCCTGCTTAACCAATCAGAATCGTACACAAATTGCAAGGGCCAACAGAGTCACAACCCTGCTTTTGAAAATCAGTTTCTCCCTTTGCCATTCAGCTGTCATTGCAGGCAACGAGTTCAACCCTCCACCCCCCCCATTCCACCTCCAGTCCTCCACTCCAGCTGACCAGTCCAGTCAGGAGCCTCCTTCATGTTTTGCATATCAGCAAACATGTCTCTGCTGATTGAATAACCTTTCAGCATATTGTAATTTAAATGGTCTGAGAGAAAACTAGACTTCCAGCTGTCACAGACTCTGGGCCATTTCAGAGAGAGACAGCGTTCCTATTGGTTGTTCTGCAAACGCATTGTCTGTGCGACAAAAAGGGGAGAGGGAGAGCCGCAGGAAGGGATCTCGCTCTACTTCCATTTCTGCTGTTTTGCTTGCATTTTTTACCCACTGCAGTTTTAACAAAGAACACCTTCTTGATTCCCTGGCCTGTCGTAGTAGCTGCCGGGAGAGTGAGAGCTCATACAAAACACAGCAGGTTGAAGCACAGCCGGCTCTGCTGCTGGACACTGGGCTGCTCCACTGGAGCTCCAGTTACAGGCTAATGGTTTGCTCAAGGGCAACTGGGCAGTAGAATGTTGCTCACGCCTTCCCCTGATCTGAATGAAGAGAATTCAAACCAGAAACTTTCCAACGTATTTTCATGGTTCACAAGTGCTGTTTTTACCTTTTTAACCAAATGTTTATAACAATATGACAAAAGTACATATTTGAATATGTTGACTTGATAATATACAGACAAAAGTAAATCATGAACTTACTGTCAAAATGGTTTAATTAAATTATGTGATATTAATAACATGTTTTCATGTTGTCATCTATGTATATTACAATATGGGAAAAACAATCTACTATATCTGTGCATGGCAATTAAGTTATGATAAAGTTTAGGGAAAGCTTGTGGTTATTGATCGTTGGTAGTTATTATTATTGATCAAGTGAACCCCCCCCCCCCCCCAACCTTCAAAGCCTTTTTTTTAGTTTTTGCACATAAAGGCGCTCTGTCTCCTGCATCAGCACTAAACCTTGGCATATTTTTTGACATCAATTTTGAGTTGATGAAAAAGGTAAATAAAGCATTGATTCTGAGGTTGCTGGGCTGATTATCTAGTTTGCTCAATAAAAACTAACTTTGTGTTAAAACATTGCAGCTCCAGACAGGCGAATACAGACAGCCAGATAGATAGATAGATAGATAGATAGAAACAGAGACATGAATCCGGTTCCATCTGGCAGTGTGCACCAGGTCGCAGTGACAGCTTTCATGCACCAAACAGGAGCATCATGCCTGGTGAAGAGGACCCCCCCCCCCTCCCACACTCCCCAGCCCCTCAGCCTCCTGTAGACAGCAAGTCAACTGTGTCTTTGGCCTGCTAATGGGAGGGATCACGCTTGGCTGTATAACAAGAGCAGGACAAGCTGTCAGTGGTCCTCTGACGGGTGCAGCTTTCCCACAATGCCTTGCAGCAGCGCCGTCGAAGCCCCTAAATCTCCGGCTGCTCTGTGCTGACGAGCCAAACCCGTCCGTCTCCCATAGACACAAGTAATTAGGTTTTCACCCGGGCCTTACACAGCAAACTGGGAGAACACTCTGCTGCTCCTCCGCTCTTGCTGGCTCCCACTCTTCCTTTCACCTCCTATCAAACTTCCAGCTTCCACAACAAAGAGGGTGTGTGTGTATGTGTGTGTGTGTGTGTGTGTGTGTGTGTG
>NC_048416.1:25947192-25950222 GCF_013103735.1 Etheostoma cragini
AGTCGTGTGTGTGTGTGTGTGTGTGTGTGTGTGTGTGTGTGTGTGTGTGTGTGGGTGAGAAACAGAAGAGAGACAAGAAGGAAAAAGAAGCGAGACATTAAGCTTGAGAGAATGAATGACGATGATGCTCAAAACTCACACAGCTACTAATGCATCATTGCAATATCTGTCAAAACATCTCATCGAGCAAACGAGTGGAGGAGTGGAGCCATTGTCATTCAGTCTAACCCATCATCACAACAACAGTATTTTTTTACACAGTGCGGTTGTACAATGAAAATCAAGTGTAATGCAGCGCCAGAAGAACTAATCAGAATGCTCAGAGTAAGGGCAACAATCAGTCTGGAGTTTCTTATTTGTACTTTAGGACTTAGTTTTCTCCATTAAGTTGATAAAACATGTTAAGGTGGAATTATTTCTTTTTCAAATAAATTTCAGTTGCAAATTAGACACATATAAACATTATTGAGAGAAATGACAAGTGGGTTCTTTGAAATTGTTCAAACAAAAATTGAGAACAAACAATTGGTTTTTGATTGATTGATTATTGCAGATTGATGAGGGATTGGTGATATTCGACTTACACTAACACACCTTACAGGTTGGGAACCACAGGTGTTACACAGGACTTCCTATCCCGTATATTTCTATATTCTCGCACTGCACATTTGTTTCACCAACAGCAAAAGAACAGTTTTATTTCAATAGGCTTCCCAAAGTATCCTCTTTACATTGACAATCAAGTCACAGATACTAAATTACGGTCTTCTCGAGAAATAACTACAAGTCAGAGTAACACTTCCTGCCTGTAGACTTGAGATGTGACTCTGAAAACAAACAGCTTTCTCCTTCAAACACTTGATTAATATGCTTTAGAAGTAGTTTGTCTGGATGGATTTTGATACATTTTGACTTATGTTTTTTTTGCTGTGACTTTGGGTCGCTGTTACAACCCTTTATAACTGCTGCTGTGTCCGGGATGAATACAGCTGCGGTTTTTCTTCAAACAGGGCCACGTAACTATAGTCAGAGGTTTGTTGTTAAAAACAGTGATGTACTTTCACAGAATATCATGCAAATGTTATGAGACAATGTAACTAAAATAATTTACAACTCACAATATTATTTCATCAATCTTTCAATCTATAAATGTAATTATTTATTAAATATTTCGTTTTTTGTACATATGTCATTTTTGTACTGCAAATGCTGCTTTTACTTGGCCTAAACAAAGGTTTTAAGCAGCTTCCATACTTCGCAGAGGAAATGTGGACTGAGATGGTCAATATGGATCCTGGATAGCTGTTTATATTCTTATATACAGTGCATGGATAGAGAAAACAGGTTATGTCCCTTTTCATTTTACATAAAAGCCCATTCAACATAAGTAGGGCAACAGGAATATACACATAATTTTTCGAAAGGATGTTTGGAACAGTCACACTTGCAGGCCAGACATAATGTTTTTGGTTCTGTTGCTGAAAAATGTGAAATGAAGCATCTCGCTGGGTGTATTTTCTAGGCCAGGACTGTACGCCAGATTCACAGCAAGTCACGCCACGAAGTGGGAACAAATTTATCTTGGCACTTACATCCTGGCTACAGCAGCACAAATCTTCACTGCATCCTCTAGCTTTTGATTCGTTTCTGTAAGAGGACAAAAAACGCTAGATTTTATCTTGCATGGAGTCACATAGTCTGTTTTGGGTTTTGTTTGTGTGCGCGCGCGTGCGAGCATGCGGGCATGTGGGCATGTGTGTGCGTTGGTGTGAATATGTGAAAGAAGTGAAGAAAAACAAGAAAAGTAGTTTGAGGCACTTGTCTTTCCAAACTTGTTTTTAAAAAGTTTCCATTCACTCACAATGTGTGCACTATGTTTTGGAGATGTTAATTCAACTATAGGATCATTTTGGAGGCTGCAGTTTGCACTTTTGACTTATGTTATGTTTCTATTATTTTATCCACCCCATTAACATAAACGAGGGTATAAGCGAACAGAATCACAAAAACACATCCCACACAAACTGCCAACTGAGTGCATACACATACAGTACATACACACACTCCCACAGTAGGTGCATACAGTTTTTGCAAGTTACAGCTATAGTCCGTGCGTCAAATGATGGAATATCTTTTGGGGAAATACAGCTCCAGAGAGAAGCTGCTCTGGAGGCTCACAGTCGACCAACACCTCACTACAAGGCATATAAAGCCATTGTGCGTATTTCTGTCGCCCCCATGAGGAATTCTCAGTAATTATAACAAAACCGTTGGTGCGTCCACATGACACAAGCCTAAGGTGATCGCACCACACCCCTTGTGTTTGCAGCTGCTAGTGGCCAAGGAGGACACATGATGGACTCTTCAGAAGAGGTAATTATCTTAACTGGAGTTTCTGAGGGCAAACGTTGCAAGACGGCACAATCTTTTGAACATAGTCATACTGAGGAATATAGAAAGAGTTATGTGGAGCTGATAGTTTTAATTAGCTTTGTAGCAACTCATTTGGCAACAGCTTGAATGTAACAGATGTTTATTAAAATCAAAAAGTTACGTACTAAAGCTTCAATGCTGTTTTTTCCAGTCATTTGTCATCTATTTGCATGTTTATTGTGTAACTGTAAATCTTGCTCAAAATACTTGTTATCTATATATTATATTCAAATCTATCTCTAAAATTCTGTTTATAATAGGATTAATTTCTATATTCATTCAGTACATATCCATGTCCTGCACTTATGAAACCATTGTATATCCTGCACTTACTGCTATTGCACTTCTGGTTAGACTTAAACTGCCCTTTGTTGCCTTGTACCTGTAACCTGTGTAATGACAATAAAGTTGAACGTAATCTAAACCCCAAAAGAGCATAAGAAAATAGCTGACCCTCAGTCAAAAAGTATTAAACCATTTCACAGCCTCTTGTATATTTTTCCATACAAGGAAAACATATTTCCTCTCCGGGGAACCATCACCTTATCGTGGTGGAGAGGTTTGTGTGTCCCTATGAACCTGAGGGCTGTGTTGTCT
>NC_048416.1:25950322-25969399 GCF_013103735.1 Etheostoma cragini
AGGAGCCAGTTGAGGTGGTTCGGGCATCTGGTAAGGATGCCTCCTGGGCGCCTCCCAAGGGAGGTGTTCCAGGCACGTCCAGCTGGGAGGAGGCCTCGGGGAAGACCCAGGACTGGGTGGCGAGATTATATCTCCAACCTGGCCTGGGAACGCCTCGGGATCCCCCAGTCGGAGCTGGTTGATGTGGCTCGGGAAAGGGAAGTTTGGGGTCCCCTGCTGGAGCTGCTGCCCCCGCGACCCGATACCGGATAAGCGGTCGAAGATGGATGGATGGATGGATTGTATATTTTTGAAACTAAAGATTCATCAATCATGAGATGAGCCTGTTTTTCTTCAATCCTTAAAATAAAAAAGTTGACTTTATGTAGACACAAGGCCTTTACAGCAGCAGACACCACAAACTTAAAATGTGTGGAGAAATAATGTGCACAAAGGTGGAGGTGCTGAGAAAAGATCTGCCAGCTGACAGCCTCCATTAGAAAGAGGCTGAGCTGCAGACTGTTGTTAACTGGTGCAGATCAGCCTGATACGGCACGCCGGCAGCTGCTTTACTTATTCACTGTCGGCTCTGTGCAACACTTCTCAGATCTTTATTGTCAGAACTAGAAGGAGAAAGGAGAACCTGTTGTTGCCACTGTGATAATCATGTGTCAGCTGTATTGGAAACATTATTGGAGCTCATGCATCACTCGCTGTGTTTTCATTAACAATGTGTAAGTTTACAGTGAATACCTGAAACCTCTGAGCAGCAATAACTCTGATAGATAACATTTAATTTCTGCTTCCTGTCACTCAGCCTGTTTTATTATGAATGAATGGTTTAAGAATTTGGATTTGGAATGAGATCAGAAAGAATACATTATCATAAATTTTAGACGGGCATGTGACAATTGAGTCTGTTAACTTGAACCATTTTTTTTTAACCATACCCTTTAATTTCTTATCTGTTGGAGTGGAGATGTGCAACGGTGAGTGAATGCATTACATAGAAACCGTGTGGAAGAGGAAGAAGAAGGTGAACAAAATGTCAAGGTGAACCATATGTAAAACAGATAAATGTGTCAGCCTTCATCACACTATTCCACCTCAGCCAAGTGTAAAAACATGTTGTGATATTTCATCTTTCCAACACATTTTTTTTAATGTTTGAATTGTAAATGTGCATAACAGCGCACTCTCTGCGATATTCTCTAGGTGGCGCTGTTTTTCTCATCTGTAGCTAGGTGTTTCTGTTAACCCCAAACAGACTGCTGTTGGCTGCTGACCACATCATTATCATGAAAACTAAACCTTTGTAGGCAAATGATCGGGGTGTGTGTGTGTGTCATTACTCTTTCATGTCTATTATAACAAATTGCAATCGGTCTCACCCATTTCTGTGATCCATACATCAGTGCCTTGGTATAATTTCAGACTCTGCCGTGTCTATTTTTGAGGCCTCCTCATACTGCAAAGGCCCAGAGAGAACATGTCAAACCCTGTAAACCACTAAAGCAGACTGGACGGAGAATAGATTTGAAGGCAAAATACAACTTTTTTTACTGTTAAACATTGATTGTGCTATTGTTATACAGTAAGTTACATTGGCTCTGGTGATCAACAAGGAACGGATTTTGTACACCAAACTGTCATTTCCTACGTAATTCCTCAGCGTGCAGCAGCACAGCTATTCCAGGATGTACTACCATGGAATCCTTTTCTGCAGTGAAATATGAGCACATGTGGTGGAAAAGACTCCCACACAGTGGAGGGAACAAAGCGTCGTCTTTATACTAAATGCAGCTCTGATGGAAAATCTGTATCGAATTGAAAGCGGACAATCTGCAGTGGACCTCGGCAGTATCTTTTTAAGACAAACCTCTGACATCTGCAATTGTTTTCCCCTGACGTATTTTCAGCTGAAGCTCTTTTACCCTGTTCACAAATAAATCACAATTGATAGATTACTGTATGAATTGAATTAGATAACATCAAACACATTTTTCAAGATAATATATATTTATCATATTTACATGCAACACCAAAATTGAAAAAAAATGAAGTCATTGAAAGAAGAAAAACGAAATACAGCTTAAAGCAATATAAAATGTAATACATAACACCCTTCTAATTTTATCTCATTCCTCACTCGTCTCTCTTCACAGAATCACTTAATCTCACTGACGTTTTACAGCAAACTTTGGCTATATTCCGATAATCATGTTGTGATCTGTTTCTGAAGGATCAAGTTATGATATATTAATTATTCTGTTGTAACTGTAGATTCTGTGTGTTTTTTGTAATTGTGTTTATCTTGTTTGTATATGTGCAATTTCTTTTTGCTTGTGTGGTATCTTGTCCAGGAACCCCTTGAAAACGAGATGGTACTGTACATCTCAAGGGGTTATCCTAATAGAAGAATTTCAATGTAATGTAGCTTTTTTGTAACCTACAACCGTTTGGTAATTATTTTTATACAATTACCTATCATTTGTTTTGTTCTTTTTGTAGATGTCTTTTTGCAGCCAACTTCTGTGACGAAACAGGCAAGCCTCCGAAGTCTTCTAGGTATGTTGACTGTAATAGCAACTGTTGAGACTGGTATGAAAAGCACTCACTAAATGCTACCCAGAGCTGGTAACATCAGCATTAGCAAGCCTGATATGCACCGGCGGGAAAATGACATGGAACATAATTTATGTCTGGGAAGTTTCAGTAAACACCACATGGGCTGTAGTCAGAGCTTAAGATGATATTTAGGGCAGACAAACAACAAAATAAACAGCTTAGCAGTACACTGCCGAGCTACTCAGACCCATGCAGCGACTCTGTCATGGGGCCATAAATGTGACCATCAAAGCTTCAAAACTCCCTGTCTTTCCAGCATAGACACCGAGAGTCTGACAGCAGCTTCTCATGGCTGGCGCCATCTTTTCATCCACAGTGAGGGCAATGACATGACATGTCGAGAGCAGATATGTAATCTACCCGTGGTGAAATAGTAGTCTGTTGTGAGGATTAACATCTCTTCCCTTTCTCCTTCAACCTTGGATTTTGTCCTGTTGTAGATTTGTTTTGACTTTAGCGGATCAGATTCTATCTGTAAGTAGACACAACTCTCTCCAGTTCAAATGTTCAACTGTGGAACAGCTTCTGAAATAACAGCATGCAGCGTAGTTGTAGTTAACACTATTGCTAATTTTAGACCCATTTTAGGGAGACTCAATCCTCTAGTGGACAAACAATTACTGGTTCAAAGAGCTTGAAACAGGTTTGATATCCTGTGTTGCTGTCGCCGTTGCTATGCACCTGTACCCAAGTCAAGAAAAGGGTTAACAAAAATGTAATTTGAGCCATCGGAGGAGGTTGTGTCATACTGTAGTCCCCAGAGAAGAAGTTGGTAATTTCTTGACACAGATTAGAACCCAAATTAAAACGTAAGCAACTAAAATTGCTGAGTGTTAGAACAAAGTGTGAAAAAACGTTAGCGGTCGGCTAATGAAATTGCTAATTTAATATGATTGTCTAAAACTATATAATCATTCAGGCAGGAAGAATTATTAGTTCTGCGTTGGAATCCTCTAAGCATCCAAAATCTACTCAAAACTCACTGGAATTCTTTTCCTGTACTTTCACAACTGGTATTTGTTTGTGTTTATGTTTTTATTACTCTTCCCTCTGACATGTGGCGATTGCAGTTAATTTTATTGATTGACGAGAACATCTGTTCTCGCTATGCTGTGCATGTTTTTTTTCCCCCCCCCAATCAATAAAGATTTTTTTCGCCCACACATTGCTTATTGAATGGAAGCGCTAAGGTGTCTAATCCACCATCCAGATGGTCCAAATGAAAGTCTTTGCTCCTCCCCCCACTTTTTATGTCTACCTTATTTAAGATTTGATTCAGGATTCCACGTCCCATCTGCAGTTAAAACACGGTCAGTGCTGTAAACCAGCTTGTCCCGATGTTGTTCTTCTGATGTGGATTTAAAAATGGTGGATTTTAACCGCCACAAATCACATTACAGTGATTGTTATTTTTCCAGTGCATTCATACATTTGTCTGCATTTTGAACTCTGTCTGCTAAAAATACATATAATGAAACTGCGTTTGCAATCACGTTTCGACCAGTGTGCATTGTGAAATGGTCACCATGTTTTAATGCCAGAAGCCATTGAAACCTGTGAATCCAGCTCACAGAGACCGAGGACATGGTAACATTGCAAAGCTTCTCTAGTTGGCAGGTGTACACATTTGTTAACAGACCTGAGCAACAACCTTGGTCCATTATATGCAGATAGATGTGTTCTAGCTGCCCTGGCAGGTGAGAGTGACGCATCAGATAGTGTCACCTCAGTTGTCAGTCACAGGGAAACTGACATTTAAACAGTTTTCCTGTTATTGTCTCAACATCCTGGCTTTCTTTGTGTTCTGTTCTGTGGTCAACCCCACCCATCCATTATGAAGGTTTAAACAAACAGCAAGAAATACTTACGCCAATCATTTTTGTGAGCGCACGTTCATTGGGGGAAGTCAGAGAGTCTTTAAAAAAGTAGCATTAGGCTGCGTTCCAGACACAGTTTCAAGTCCCAATTCATGACTAGGTAGCATTCCAGGCAAAGCCACTACAAACCATTCCATTGTTAGCATTAGCCAGCTGCTAGCTGCTAGCAATTTCTAGTATGAGACATATTTTGGGCTTCATTTAATAAACATTCATTTAATGTAGTAGTACAAAATTGTATGTGTATTGTTTGGATTACACTGTGTGGAATTACTTAACGTTGCCTACTCAATCGAAACATATTTATTTTTTATTCTCACGCCGTCTGTACGGCATCCACAGGGGTCACCATTGTTGTTTGTGTGTGTGACCTCGAAACGGTAACTGGGCATTAACGACTAGTAATTTACGGGTTTGACTGCCGTTCCAGGTTTCTTTTTGAGGTAGAAGGTTGTTAAAAAAAACACTGGTTACGGGAACGCAGCATTAGTCAGTGATCCAGAAACATCACAGCTTTAAATTCTTTTTTTCCAAAATTACAGTCAAGACTGTTTTCTTAAAAAATATATATTTAAAAACGATTAACAACACCACACCTAAACACCCCTAAAAGTTAGGACCACTTTAATTTGGTTTCAGTGACAGTTTCATAAAAAGATGATCAAAGTTCTGTGCTCGTTTTTGAGGTGTAAGTATGAGGTGATGTTTTATTGGACATGATTGTAATTCAAAATGTTGCTAATATTTTATCCATCCCTATTTGCATGTAAGAGAACATTAGAACCACCTCAGGATGTGATACAGTCCAACAAATCCTTCCCACTAACTGAAGAAGGTCTTTAGAATCCCTGCTGAACCAACACAGGACAGTGTCAACACAAACTGATTGCAAGATTAAGACAGGGTTTCCTGCAGAGTTATTAGATTTCATTTGCATTGGATTGGGCAGGTAAACCTAATACTGGTAACTCCAGTTAATAGACCTTATAATAATACTGGTGTATTTCCGCTCATGGAAAGGGAACTCTGTGGAGCCTATTCCCCGGAGTTCTTATGAGTCCCCGCATTTTTCCTTGGATTAGGATGGCACTTTGGTCCTGCTCTGCTACGCCCTGCCGTGCCCTGCTAATCCCTGCATACCCTGCTGTGCCTATGGTGTCCCGCTACGCCCAGCCACACCCTGCAGTGCCTTGCTATGTCCTGTAGTGACCTACTACGCCATAAACTACTATTTCTAGTCATAGTTTCATTATCACTATTGTTACTATAATTGCCACTGTTCATCACACCCCCAACCGGCATTGTCAGACAACACCTACCAAGAGCCTGGGTTTGTCCGAGGTTTCTCCTCACCACTGTCGCTCAAAACGCTTGCTCTATTATATATTTATATATATATATATATATATATATATATATATATATTATAATTATACCGTGTGGTCTAGACCTTCTCTATCTGTTAAGTGTCCTGAGATAACTCATGTTATGATTTGATACTATAAATAAAATTGAATTGAGACCTTGCAGGTTTACCTCAGTGCCAAGAAGGGGGGACTGGGGCACCACCTCACATTGGTTTCAAAACCTTAATCACACAGAGAAAAACACAGCAAGCTGATAAAGGTAAGAGTTCACTCAATTACCACTGAAACCGTCAGGAAGGCTACATCCCATCGGGCATACAATCAGCAGCTGTCCATCAAATCAAAGTTTCAGAATATATTGACCTAAAATGCATTTAATAAATAGCAAATGGCACAGCCACAGTCTAGGTTGGTCTCCAGCACTCTAAATCCCTTGGCCAAACAGGTAAAGAGCCTTTAACAAAGCATGAAACCAAACACAATGAACCTTTTTCACGGCAGACATTCTGACTTGTCAGAGCAGGAGACGCACAGGTGAAACTAATAACATTAGTTTAAGTATCCTACTCAGCCAGCATGAACACAGCTGTGGTGCACCTGAACTGAATGTAGCCATTATCAATGTTATTAATTACACCTGTGCGTTTCTTGCCGTGACATGTCAAAATGTCTGCTGAAAAAGGCCTCTTTATCTTTTAACCCTTATAATAACAACCAATCAAAGACATGTCCTACAGTTTGTGTGGGGTCCTGGCTTAACAATTGATATCAGCATTATTGTAGGAGTTATTAGCATTGTGTCTTACATATTATTTGGATGGATGTATTTATTGTTATAAAGTAGCATAGTTGAATTGCCTTGTGTTCATTTTCAGTAAGTTGTACCTTTAATTACATGTATTTAAATCCAAATTGTGCACGTCTTTATCGCAACTGTACTGTCTGCGAGAAAAATGTGTTTTATTAATGTGCCTGTAGCTTTTTTGAAGATGATTATTTTTGCCATTACTGCTTTAGTTGATAGTGAAATAGACAGGAAAGGCGAGGGAGAGAGAGGGGAGTGGAGCAAATGCCCTGCAGTAAGGCTTAATGGAAATCGCTCTACACTGTGAGCCACCACAGCGCTCCCTTACTGCATGTAGCTTTTGAGTCATTAGCTGTAATTTCCCAATCACAGAAATAGTGTGCTGTATAGTTCACCATTTTCTAGTGGTGTTCAAATTCTCAGCAGCTCACTTCCCAGATCATCTACGTAGACATCTAAACAGTTCTTCCTACTGCAATTAGACTTTTAAATGAACCCATTTGACCTGGACCAAACGGTATTCCACCAGACATTTATCATAAACATGTTTCTACAAATGATCGATGCAATTCAACATGATCATGTCTTTTTCACATTGTAATCAATGAACATATAGTACAATTAATGCTCACATGCAAGCACTTAATTCAGACCTGTGTATTTGGTCTTTTGTGGAAAAGTGATTAAAGATAGTTCTACAGCAGGATCATTATCTGCTTTATTTCTACATCCTGATAGCTTTCTTTTTAGTTCAACTGGGATTTGAACACTGCTAGACAAGTTTGAGAGACCAAAGATTAAAGATAAATCCATATTTCCTAAAATGACCACATTTTTAAACTTTTAAAATAAATTCCCTAAAAAGTCGATTATAAAATGCCCACAATGTACAGCTAATTTCAGTGGCACCCCTTGTCCCTTCCCCTTCTCCTACCCCTTCGTCATACCCATATTCCTCGGCCCAGGAAACCTAGTGGTAAGGGCTAAGGGTGAACACATACCCATATGAAATGAGACACCACTTGGTTCTATCACCATACAGTGTAGAACACAAACTCCCAAGATGCAATACATATTTGCATACACACTGCATGGTGTGTTGTGTATCTTTTTCAGTTATCACCGTTTTGAATGTCACTGATGTTCCAAAAAACGTTCTTTGTGAATAAAAATCTCTCTTTATTGCCCAGTAAATTAAACACAACAGGCAAAAACATTACTTGAAAATATATTACATAACTATTATCCACATTAGAACCATAACTTACATGTCACACATATATTTAAAAAGCACTCAAATGTATAAAACTCAAAAAAGACACACAAGAGCACAAACAACCATCATAACCAACAACACTGTACAGGTTCATGAACAGGGAAAATTACAAATGATTACAGTAATATATTTGATATACATTACATTTTCCTCGGGTATAACACAATGCTACAGTCATGTCGCGTACCGTCACCTCCAAAGCAGACTGATTAACATGATGAATCTTTTACTTTAAGTTGTACATGAACATAATTTTAAAAATTTGTTTTGATTTAGGGGGAGTTACTGTCACGCCCCCGCCTGCCGTGACTTCTGCAGGGTGACAGTATGGTGTGTGTGTGTGTGTGTGTGTGAATGTGTTTTAGTTTTTTTGTCTGTCTGTCTGTTAGGGTTAGACAAACACCAACAGGGTTGGACAATTCTCTCCTCACACCTGGCACCAATTCCAGTCAGCGCACCTGCTGCTCTATCAACTGCCTTCAAGTACCTGCCTGACTCTCCTCTGGCCGCAGAATTGTTGCTTGCCACTAAGTGTACGCATTCACCAGCTTTCAAGATTTGCATTTAGTTTCTTGTCTTTGTATTTACCTGTCTGCCCCGTTTCCTGATGTTACTGACGCCGGTAATTAATGGGGAGAAATAGGCATAAATAGGCAGCGTAAAGTAATTCTAAACATTGTAATCAAAGCAGCACACACATGATTTTTTACTACTACAGGTTAAATTTATTAAACAAAGCCCAAAATATGTCGGCAACTTGTATCAGCTAGCTCTAGCTAATATCAAAGTTATGTAGCCGCTAGCTAACGCTAACTAGAAGGATTTGTTGTGACTTTGGTTGAAACGCTACCAAGTCGTGAGTTGTGACTTGAAGTTGGAACTTAAAAACTGTCTGGAACGCAGCATAAGAGGACAGAAGCTAACAACAAACGTTATTCCCTGCTTAGGGAACGACAGTTAACTTAACTTCTCTTGACATAACTCCTCCATTCGGAACACATTGCAACGTCACCAATGCAGACATCACTCCCCTTACAGTGTTACCTTGGTAACGTGAACACCTTGGATACCTTGCAGCTGTTGTGGAAATTGTACACCGCTATACAAAAACTGATAGCATTACATCATTTTAATCTATCAAAGACCACAGATTATGTTTTGGGGATTTTTTTCCTTCTTTTTGTGTATTTACATAGTTGTTCGTGTGTAATAGATGTGTAAAGAACAAAAAATTGAGCTTTTTTTCCATTCCTGCTTGAAATTCCTCAATTAGTTTTTCATATGTGCTGCTCATACGTGCTGCCTGAGCAAGCTCAACCCGTCCAGTGACCAATCACAGCAGACTGGGCTTTTCAGGAAGGCGGGTCAAGAGCTCAGACAGACAGTTTGAGGCAAAGTCACGTCAGCAATGGGCAGTATGACAAAAAAAAATTGTTTTTTGGACATAAAAGCATGTAAACCTATTCTAGTAGACCCCAAGAGTACAGATATAACGCTGATAAATGAGTATAAAAGGGGATCTTTAAAATGGATGTAACTCGTGGATGTTTTGATTCATTTACAAGATGTGCTGTCGTTCTAGCAAGTCACAATGACTGACGGGTAATCTTGTTTGTGAACTTTAGTTCCTCTCTACACAGTTCACAGTTCCCTTTGAACATTTAATGATAATGAGGACAACCTATGGACAAAATAAAATTCACAATACAAAAACATTGGCAATCAATTAATAATTAAACGTGTATGTTGATTAAAGTTTCTTCTTCTAAGGTCCTGCGAAAGCCAGCCATTAATTTCTGCAAACTAAAAGCCCCGTGCTCCAGAGGATAGACCTGCTCTGCTCTCGTAATTAACTCCTCACTCACTGATTGAACTTGACAGGTACTTAAGCTTCTGACATGCGGCAGAGAATACACATCTTCTACATCACGTTGTCCCAGGCAGGAGCTGCCTGCTGCAAATCAGCAGATTGAATTTTGCTCTTCGTTCGCTGATGGAGTTCGGCATTGTTAATTGAGTTGTTTAGTGTCTTCACACTGGCAATTTAATCCTGGTGTTGGTGTCAAAGGCTGGATAGGATTGGGGTGGGGGGGGTAGGTGGTGGTGGTTGGTAGAGGCTGATTTCAATTCACACATTTGCAGACAGGGAAACTCAGCTAAGCATTAATTACAAGGCTGGGGAATCCCTGAAATCCGGGGTTATTTAATATTGTATCTGTGTTTTAAAGAATTTAACAAAAATAATAAAAAAAGACAGTTAATGTTATATTAACATGTTATCAGTGGAAGAAACTCTTTGTTTCTCTTCTGTAGGATCAAAAGCAGTATAAAACAGATCCCCAGGGAGTGTGCAGGTTTTGTTTTGTAAAACTACCAAAGCAGTTGCACCAACTTCGTCCCGAAAAATGACATCATATGTTGGTTTTTTTATGATAAAAGTGATTTCTTATTTGAAAGTGAATTTTGGTGTCCTAGTTGGATGTAGGGTGGCCTGATGAGATAGCTGAAAGCATTTGGGGAATAAAGTGCAGTAGCAGTACTACTGTATAGCGTTGGATGTGGTGTACAGACACACTGGTGTGCACCTCTCTGAATGTGAATTGTCAGAGTTAAATTATATTACAGTTATGTTATTATAATTATTTAAGTAACAATCAAAATACATCGTTCCTCAATCGTTCCTACCCTTACCTATAGTCATGAAGGCTTTGGGATCCCTCAGTCGGAGCGTGTTGATGTGGCTCGGGTGAGGGAAGTTTGTGTATTGGTTGAGCGGATATGGATGGATGGACAATCAAAAAAGGATCAATAAAAGATGGACATGTATCTTGTGAACTCCAGTTAATTAAACACAAGTTGTGTTTTAGGTGTACTCCTGCCTCATGCTCTTGACATGATCAATTGTAACCTCAAAATAAACACTTTTTTTTCCTCTTGGGACTCAAGGACTCAGTGATGTCAATCACCATCCCAGGGGAAATTCAGTCAGAGAGTATAGCTCACATCGTACACATCAACAGACAAAGTAATTAAACTTCATCAGTAAGATCCACCGTGAAATCCCCTGTATTTAATCCCCAAAAAACACTCCAAAACATGAAGCACAGATTCCTGAGACTGTCCTTCCCCCAAAAACGCACATATGACACATTTGTTCAGGCAGCAATTATGACTCATTTACATTTGTAGTGTCCCTCTAGTGGCTGTAGTAACTATGATGGAAGTCTTATGGTCATCTATATCCACAAACCTACACTTCCGGGAATGCTCAGGTGCCACCGGAAATTCCGCCGTACGTTCTTTGTTGGACCAGATTTCCATCACCTAATGCTTTCTTTATGTTGGAATTCAAACCTGAGTCTGATTTCTGAGGACTATACGGTTAACTATTCCTCAGATCTCGGCAGGGTAAATCCAGACAGCTAGCTAGACTATCTTTCCAATCAGAGTTTTCTGTTGCATGACTAAAACAACTTTTGAAAGTACACACATTCCACCAAAACAAGTTCCTTCCCCAGGCTATTTTGCAGAAGCACCGGGGCTCCGTCCGGCCGCCCATGGTGATTGTGATTGGTTTAAAAAATTAAAATGAACCAAAGGACGTTTCTATCCCATCCCAGAGTGCTATGCTCACTAGCCAGACCCTCCTCCGCAGCGCTGTGGAGGAAGGTCTTGCAATGCAAGACAATGATGGGGTCAAGGTGACAAAACATAAGAGTGCCCATTTCTGCACAAGGAGACGGGGGGGTGGATGAATCAAACAAACAGCACGTTCACCCAGGAGTCCGGGCTTTGTTTGCGATTTGAAAATAAAAGTAATATGTAAGTTTTACATATTTCTATGTAATGCACATACAACATGTTTATGGCAGCTTCACTCTGCTTTAAATGTATTATGGGGCTTTAGAAAGAAGTTTACATAACGTACTTGTTTTTTTCTATCACTGGTGGGAAACTGACCTTTGTTTGTATTTTGAGTGACAGTCTGATGAACATTTACAATTTAAAGATAATACCTTTAAATTTCGTACTTTCCATGGTTACACCACTAATTACACCCCAGAAAAGAAAACATACCCATAATTGATCTTGTCACGAAAAAGCAGCACTGAGGCTTTTAATAATGCAGCAGCATTGCCCACGAATTATAGTGCCGTTAATTTGATACAGAGTGATCCTTCCCTGCTGGTGTAACTCTCCAATATGGATTCCTTTTAGCTCTCCAGCTTCCCGAATTGATGCTTGGAGCCCACAGGGTGTTGGTGTTCTTATTAACATGGCCAGTCCAAACAGTATGGACTTGTTCCATCTGTGTTCTGACCACCAAAACATCCGTCAAACCCCGACTATACCTTCTTGTTCCTCTGTTTCTCTATAGAAACTCATGTTCTCCGGCTGTGTCTGTCTCCCTGTGTAGCTACATTCACACTTCAGCTAACACATGTCTCATTTATATTTTTTTCCGTCGCATGTGACACAGACATGATGTTCTCTAATAAGTGGGACAAGTGAAAGGTTACACTGCCTTCAAAATCATGTCATGTAATGGCATGTTGAGACAAGACAAGACTTATGTTTGAACTCCTGCTACCGGAATATGACGATGTTGTCAGGATACCTGAGACAGTTGTCACAGTTCTGGCACTGAAATGTTGCGAGCTCGTCTGAATCCGCATCAGGACAAAAATAGAACAACAGTCATTGGTTACTGTTTGCAGAGGCCGTTCAAATCATAAAAGAAAGAGTTCAACATTTTGGAACATGTGTTTTCTTGTTTAGAGTTGGATTAGAACATTGATACCACCATTAAAGAGCATTTTATACTAAAATAAGATAATCATCACCCAGATCTGGTATGGGCAAGACAGAGCATCAGCATATTTCTCCAAATGCCATTTCTTTCCCTCCAGTTTAAGTATTTTTTCATACTTGGAAAACACATCTTTGCTGTCAATCCATGAAAATCTATGTCGATGCTACACAAACCACACATTTTATTTAATGTCTTTGCTGACTTTGTCTTAAAAGCCTTGGCAGTAAGCCAAAATGGATCTACTCTTTTTAAAACCCGCTGTCATTGGCCTTTACTTGATTTGATGACATTATATGGTGTTATTTGTACACTTAAGCTTTCTTTTACTTGCTTTTTGTCTTTTTTCCTTTTTTTCTTTTCTTTGTCCTGCAAAGCATTTAGTATTATGCATTCCGGATCTGTTTTTTTTTTGTCTTACACAACCCATTTCTTTCAATGACACATGATCAGAAATAAATATAGAGGCCTTTGATGTAAATGCAATCTCTTTCTTCTCTTTATAAATGCACTGAAATGAAATCCCCCCCACCTCTCACTCTCACCTCGGTGACACCTAATTGGCTGCACTGTCAGGATTGCTTGCCCTCCTCCATGACACCTGCCCAGTGGGCAAAAACAGCTCAGGATTAACGGCAGACGGAGGTCAGCACATAATCACCCCTGATGAATATGGAGGAGGGGCCTTTGGGTTTACATGGGACGACTGCCAAAACGATAGCAACCCCTTCCTCCAGTACCTCCTCGGGGATTCATACGCTCCCATCTCAAGGTTGTATCTAAAACAGTGTCAGTGCCTCGTTGTGGGAGGGCGGTATCAGAGCCTCTTTGCCTCTTAAAGTGATGTGGTAGCTATGTACTGTACAAAAAAATCCTTGGGTACGTTCTGAAATCTGTGTAACATTATCTGCAAGTCAAAGCACAACATTTGAGATTCAGGGAAGACAGATTAAATTCCTGCATGTGACATTTAACTGCCTTTAAATGTTGTTTTTTAAAGTAAAAAAACTATGTATACATTTTGCAGTAACAGAGCACTGTGCGGGGTAAACTACACCCCATTTGTGACTGTCTTGCCCCCATTGGCCACAAAGAGCAGCAATGAACACAAATTAGATTCATGCCTCATCTGGCCTACCACCAGCAACAACCCTGTATGGCGTGTTTTCGCAGACAATTGCAGTCATATTGTCAGGCGGCGTTGCCCTCTAGCGGCCGTAGAAATTATAACGTGAGCAAAGCAGGAAATAGAAGCACGCCAAACCCCACGGAAGGAGGAATGTTGGGAGACCAAGGTTGGTGTCCCGTTTGAAAATAAATGGTGGGTTTTTTGTAACTACATTTATAAAAACAAATTATCCAACATAATGAGGGTAAGTAAGAAGGATTATTATAACAAATTACTAGGGAAGAACTTTCCCTGCAGTAAACAAAATTATTACAAAAGGACTTAAGTTGTCTGGAAAGCAAAGACAGTGACATGACGTTGACACATATGAATGACGTTGTTGACATATTCATCCATTTCTTTGTTAATGTGGGCCCTAAACTGGCCAATGATATAAAGTGCACAGGGATGAAATGCTCTGTGATGGACCGTGTGAAAAAAAAATACTCGTTTTTTTTGGGATCCGTAGAAAACAAAGTCATTAAAGAGATTGTTAGTAAAAGTTTGAATAAAGCTTCCAAAGATTGTGATAACATATATATGTCTCTAGTTAAAAAAGTAACAGATGGGATTGTAGACCCAGAAGTATTTCCCAACAAGATAAAAGAAGCTGGAGTCATCCCATTGTAGAAATCTGGTGACTCACATATTTTCCATAAATATAGACCCTTACCCTTGCTCTGTCAGTTGTCAAACATACTTGAAAAACTATTTGTCACAAGGCTAGGTAATTTCATTGATAAAAACATTTACATTTACTAATGGACAGTCAGGATGGATTCAGATCTGGTAGATCATCATCTGTGGCACTAAGGGCCCTATTTCTACAATCTAAGTGCATGGCAAGAAGCACATGGCACGGCTGTGTTAAAAGTGTGTACAAATCCACTTTTGCTAGTTTGACGGCGGAAAAATGGGTCCGTGTGCCAGACGCATGGTTCAAAAGGTTTCTACTTATTTTATAGGTGTGTTTTATAGCATAACATGCAATAAAACAATCAGAGTGTCATCTCCCATTCCCTTTCAAAGCCAGGTCTTTTGTACCTTAACGCATTGTTATTATGCCACTCCTGTTGGTTGTTTTTCCTGCCACCGCTAGGGGTGCTAATTTATGAAACGCTCCTCTGGGTCACATGAGCTGGTAGATCTATATTATCCTCAGGGTTGCAGCAGCTTATTGGATTCACGGTGTGCCGCTTCACTTTTGGGCCGGTTTAGGATTTTTGTTGTTGACATTTGTCAAGTTTGTCTATCTTCTCTTAAAGTAGGCTACACACGTCCTGCATTCTGACACAGCAGCCTCTACAAGGGAGTTCTCCCTTTGGGCCTGGGGCCTCACAGCAAGAAGGTTCTGGGTTCGAGTCCAGGCCGTTCCGGGCCTTTCTGTGTGGAGTTTGGATGTTCTCCCCATGGTTGCGTGGGTTTCTTCCTGGTGCGCCGGTTCTCCCCGACCATCAAAAAACATGTACCAGGTTCTCCAGTCAGTTCGCTTGAGCAAGGAACCGGCTCAGATCAATAATTATCTTAAGGATTAAATCTGCTACTGGCAGACACAACAAGCAGTGTTACAGAGAGTAACACTCTTCTCACTACTTAATGATGTGGCAGTTTTCCCCAGGGATTCTCATGAAACGTATGCAGACTTGGGAAGAGACAAACGTCACAGGAGACCAAAAAGGGAAACCAGGTGGTGGGCCAATGATCACCTCTCACTAAGGTCTTTGGGTGTTTTGGTAATCCCCAGGATGCATTGTTTGTTGACCCGCTGCGGACCCTAGCCTCTGTTGAGGAAGATAGAAGTAAGTCAACAGTGAGGGTCAAAGCAGAGGGATTAATTGAAAATCTTCTGAAACATGAGATTATCCTCATTGCTAAAGCTTTCCTTCGCATTTTCCAAAATACATCCCCCCTCTCCAAGTACCTACAGACACACAGAATGGATGTTTTCTCAGCTCAGCGTCTGGTTGAGAGAGAAAGGATAACTTCAAAAAACACGTCAGGGACTTCGAGGGAGTGAAAGTGGCTGCTGAAAAGTTTGTGAGTTGGGCCAGTTGAAAAGCTGGAAGAGATGGACAACTGTGAACAAGTTGTGCAGACTGCACTTCCAGACAATCGGTCCGAAAAAGAAAAGAATGCCAGGAGAGCTTTCAGATGATGAAGCAGTAGCCTCATCTGCTGCTGCCTTTGAGGTGACTGTCCATAATGTTATTCTGGACACTGTTGCAGGTAGCATAGATAGGAGGTTTTCAGCAATGCAAAACTTGCCTCAGATTTTGCTTGTCTTGACCCTAAAAACCTTTCTGAAAAATGATTCATAACTCAGCACTGCAGGAATTCAGCAAATGTCTGCTTAGGTTTAATGACAGAGCTTCTGTTAGCATTATACGTAAAGTTTTACTGTCAGGACATGTAGTGAGGTGACACAGGAAGATCAGGAGGATAGTGGCGGACCGCCATATGGGAAAGAACTAGATTTTGAGCTTGAACGCAGATGAAAGCAGGACCTGTTCCTCCTGCAATAACTGTGCTATTTGTGTCCGTTTAATGCCCTAGCAGAATAACCTCCTCACAGATGCTTATCATCTCATTGGGTTAACATGAACGCATCTGTTGACTTTGTCCATCACGCAGGCTGCATGTGGGAGAAGCTTCTCAACTTTAAAATTTGCAAAGAATAGGCTACAAAGCTCATTGAGTAAGAACAACTTGGGGGATTTCATGTTAATTTGCACAGAGAAGGAAATTGTCATGTCTACAAGCAACAGCAAAGTTATAGACAAAATGGCTGAAACCACTGCACTACTTAGGCGGCTACTGATGCTGTACATGTTGTTGGTGCTATTGAGTGTTGGTGTGTTCATCAGCTTGATATGCCTCTTTGTGGAAGATTGGGATACATTTCAAACGCTTTATTTCTTTCTTTCTGCTGTTGTTATTTATCAACCTATCCTTGTGGAATAGCAGAAAGTTTTTTTTTAACGTTTTACTTTAAGTGAATTATTATGTACCCTTTACATTATTTGTTGATTCATGGTATTAATAAAAACTAGGGGATAGCAAGAGCTGAACTAAACTGGTGCTTCATTTATCTAATTTCCACCACCATGGGAAAAGTGGGCCATCTCCCGGGCTGAAAAGTGGCCCCACTCCGGTCCTGGCAGGCAGTGCAATTCAGCCACACACCTAATTAAGATTAATTGGCTTAATTAATCCCATTTTAGCTTAATTAATCACATTTTCCAATTATTCAATCCTTGACGCCTCTGAACACCCACAGAGGTGATTTCAGTTATTCTGGCTGATTAGACCTCTGCTCAGGTCTAACGTGAGTCAGAGCTTAGATGGGAATTTATTGGGTCATAAATCTTTTCTACCAATAAGGATGATAAAGGTGTGGGTGGCCAAATAGCTCGGTTGGTAGAGCGGCCGTCCATACACAGAGGTTTTCTCCTTGACGCATCGCGCGCGGATTTGACTCCAACTTTCAACTGCGACCCTTTGCTGCATGTCATTCCCCCTCTCTCTCCCCTTTCATATCTTCAGCTGTCACGTCAAAAATAAAGGCTGAAAATTTCCCAAAAAATATAACATGTGCAAGAGAGCTAATAGGTGACTCTGGAAGATGTTACGTACTCAGTATATTCTGACACATTTCTGGGAAGAAGCCCAATAAGCCAAATTAACTAAAAGACCTGTGTGGGTGTTCAGAGCCTTTGACCAAACAATATACACCAGTCTTAAAAATAAGCAAATCACCGATATCCGCTAAAGTGCCACAAATGAGATACAGCCATCAGAAATGAGATCACAGCATGTGGGCTTTAAAGGTGGCTTTGAAAAAGTTGGTAGCTTCCTGCTTGGTGGGCTTCTATTTTAGATAACAGATTCCTGAGATGCCAATGCTCTTTTTTTGTGTTTGCTTCAGATCAGTTCACGTGTTATTGTGGCTAATTAACATGGACGGTGCAGGGTGTGACAGGCGGAAGGATAAAGGATGTCTCAGCCACATTCATTTCCCCTTATCTCCATCAGACACTCTGCAACTTCACCCTCATTCACAGCATCAATTTAGCATAGATGGGAGATGCTGCATGATCAAATCCGCTGAAGTCACAAACTGCTGCAATAAAAAAAAAAAAAAAAACATCAACCAGCTCTCAGTGATTAGGAAATTCAGTCGAGCCACTAAAGATAGACTTGTGTTGTCTGTCTGCTGAATTTGGATCTGCTTTCTGAGTGGCTGAGCTAAGTAACAGCCAAAGCTTCGTCATGCTGTCAAGAGAAATGTTAGAGGCTTACTAGTCTTCCTCCACAGCGCTGTGGAGGAAGGTCTGGTAAAGCTAAAAGGATATGTTCTCGTGCGTGCAATTCTGTAGACTTGATTGTGTGATGAGTGTGACATAGTTCATGTGGTCTCCAAGACGAGACAACAAAATACTTCCACAGCTAAATTTGCACTTTTGAAATTTCGAAATATGACTTTTCTTACATCTCAGTCATCAATGTGTCACTCATTTGACCTCATTTGGGTGGAAAGTTAATCGGTGGGAAAAGGGAACAAAAACAACAGAAGATGAAAGTCTGGAGCCTGAAACCTAACCACTTCTCTCTTGGTTTGCTTGAATAATTTTGGCCGAAAATGACCTGAAATCTAAACAGTGAATACGGACATAAAGGTCAGGATTATTTTCGGACCAATCAGAGTTAAGATTCCGTCAAAGGTTTGGATGCCGTGTGCAAAAGGAAAATCCTGTTTTCTGCACAATGAATAACGTTGCATTAACATTCATTTTTGCTGGGATTGTTATACATCAGATGCACATCACATTCATACTTACTTCTTTTGATCATCTCAGAGTCAAAGGGTAAGTGCATATTTATTGGCTATTTCCCACTTAGATTTTTGCATATCATACTGTAAGTACATGTTCTGTAGATTCATTAACTCCAATTCACTTTTACTGCAGTTTTATTTAAAGTGCTTGTCTGGATTGTTATTCCCATAAACTTAAATGATCTCATTAAAATTGAAATACTTGAATTATCTCACACAAGCTTAATTTTGTCCTTGCTCCTGAAGCAAACCACAAATTGTTGGGGAGGAGTGAGGATTGGACCCAAATGCAGAGATGAGGACAGCAGGCAGGCAGGCGGGTGGTAACCAGGA
>NC_048416.1:25969499-26019795 GCF_013103735.1 Etheostoma cragini
GGGCTTCCGGAAGTTACCAGCAATATTTCCGCATCAATTAAGCAATCTTTTCATGTAAATGTCACATCAGATCAGAATCTGTGCACTTTCTTAGTAAGCATGAATAATTGATTGGAACATAATACAATACAGCATTTAAAAAGAGTGTCAAAAAGTAACTTTAGAAGTCTTGCTGACTAACTTTTTGTGTGTATTTGTGGCTTTACACATCTATAAATGTCTCCTCTCAACAGGAAAAACCACCATCATCAGAATGGAGTTAATGGAAATCGACAATGAGGAAATCTTTATAAATAAGAACCTCACAATGGAGGGTCTCATTAATAAAGGTACAGTATCAACCTGATAACTCATAGAAAACAATGTTACGGAATATCAGATATAACTAATAAGTGTAATTCAGTTGCTTTTGTAAACTAACCCGTTGATCAACTTAACCCTATGTGTTGTCTTCACTTTTGGGACCCTCTCGTATCTCTTGAGTCAAATTGAACCGTGACTTATTTGGGGTTTTAAGAACAATTTAGAAATTTTACTTCATAATCTACAAACAAATATTGTCTTAATCTCAATTTCAAACAATTGGGATAGCATACATACATTTAGGGAATGCAAACAGTCTCTGCTGGAACACAATTAAAAATGGAAGTGTGATTCGTTTTTTGTCATAAAGTTAGAATTCATGTTAAAAATCCACGATGTGATCTTTATTATGGTCATATCCAGAATAATGTTCTGAATTGAGTTAGGAATACATGTTTATCACAGAAAATAAGGTCAGCCCGTTGATTTTCAGGTAGAAAAATGTAACTTGTACCATTTTTCTTCTTGTAAACATTTGAAATGGGTCAATTTGACCTGAATACCATTCAAGGGTTAAATGTTAACAATCTTTGTATATACATGTGTGCTGCTCTGTCATAAAAGCTTTTATGTATTTGGGTTTCTAAAAAACTATGACGGTGCTGTTATTTCACGCAGAGAATCTGGTGAATCTGTCTCTAAGAAATGAACCTTCAGCCTGATGTTTTTCTTACTTTTGATTAAAATAGATTTACAGAGAAAGAAGCAGCCCTCTATATGTGTCACTGTGTGTCTTGGATTACTGTGTGCTGTCCTGTTGGCTGGGAACATAGGACAGCTGATCTACTGTGAGTAATTTATCACTGAAAACGTCAAACTCAAGGTCCGCGGGCCAAATCCGTCCCCTCGTAAAGTTTGATCCTGGCCACATATCATTTTAGGTTCACAACAAACTTTTGGCCCGCCTAGTTGTGCACCAAACCAAAAAGACAGACTGCAATTGTTTGTCTCAAGAAGAATTTGGCAGATTTGCTTTGATTTTGAAACTCAGAAATTGCCACAGAAGCAGAGAGTTTTCATGTTCAGGCTGTGAAACAGGTGGCTGTGAAACAGGTGGCTGTGAGTCGGCGCTCAGGTAGCTGCTTTTAAAAATGTAATCTTTGTTTTGCTTGATTTGCTAAATTCATGATGGCAGGGGAACTTTTTGCTGTTTTTTTGAAGGCTTCATGTCAACCAAACTGTAAGTGAGAAAACTACGTGGGACACGCAATAATACAGTCAATGATTTGAACTTTTTCAAAATAAAAGCATGAATTATTCATGTCTGGCCCTTAATGTGATTCCTTACTTCTTAGTGAAGTTGAGTTTGGCAACATGTTATGTAGACAATCACACAAAATACAAACAGAATCTATCCAAAATACAATAATATTTTGAATTTCACAGATGAGATGATCAGCCGCCCCACGTCGGCAGACCCAACACAGGCCAGCTACATTCAAGGAGATCGACTGCAGAGTCATGATGCTTTAAATGAAGGGAAAAAACTGTTTGAGGCGCGCCTGAGTAACCTGACTAGAGAAAGAGACCAGTTGCAGCGGAGCTACAATTATGTAACAACTCAAAAAGATGAGTTCAAGGCCAGTTTAAACAATCAGAAAAGGGAAAGGGATCAGTTACAAGCAAGCTATGGTGACATGCAGAGAAATCTGTAGAGGTTGCAGACAAATTACAGTAATCTGACAGCGCATAAAGACCAGCTACAGACCAATTACAGTAGCCTGCAAAGAAAAAAAGATGAGTTGCAGACTTTGTTTACTACGTTGAGAGAAAACAGAGATCAGTTACAGAGCAATTTCTCTTCACTGAAGAACAACAAGGACCAGTTGAAAAGAAGCTACGACACACTGAGTATAACTAGAAATCAACTTCAGATTAGCTACAACTCATTGTGGAAAGACCGAGAACTATTGCAAACCAGTTATAGTACACTGCAGAGGAAAATAGGACAGTTGCAGGCCAATTACAGTAGTTTGGCTACAGTTAGACATTAGTACGAGAAGATGATCGACAAAATAAAAGGTAAAGGTGTTTTACTACATTTAGTGCACAGTAATTATTGTTTTTGCTATTTTTTTTGCCTTTTAGTGACATGTTGCCTCTTTCTCATGTGTTTAATTTGCAGGCTGGCCCTGTGAAACAGGCTGGAGGAAGTTTGACATCAGCTGTTACCTTGTTACAAATGCAAAGAAAAACTGGACGTGAAGCAGACAGTACTGCATCGCAAGAGGAGCAGATCTGGTGGTCATAGACAGCGAGGATGAACAGGTGAGAAATAATGTCTAGGTCATACAATCATATGTAGCCTATGTGCACCAATTTATGAGTTAATCCTGCTTCATAACTTACTCCTGTCCAAATTTAAGTCCAAATTTATTGCATTTCTACGTACATTTTTAGGAAGGATTTGGTGTTACAGGAAATGATTAAATTGATTAGTTGAATGGTAGGCTACTAAACAAGAAAAACGCATCACAAATGGGACAATAAGTGTGTGTGGGAGTTTGGTCCTCCCCCTGTCCCCAGTGGATATAATGCCCTAGTCTGTCTTAATGTACCTGTTCTGCTGAATAATGTGACAATCTTAAATTGGATTTTTTTGCCATCAGAGGTCAGCATGTCCAAAGAGAGCATCCAATTTCGGGTAAAGCAAAAAATGTGATTTCTTTACACATGAACACATTACACATGTTGGAAAAGACTTGTGAATAGACAAACAATGCAGTACTTAATTTTGTTGCTGTGCCACAAGCTACAGACCATGTGTGCTAATGAAGAAAGCTGCTAATAGTAGATTGTTGATGCCGAGCGCCACTTGTTCATGGCTCGGGTGTGTGTGTGTGTTGTGCTAAAGGCCTTGTGCTACTTTCTTTAAGTATATGTAATAGCAAACTAACACAGCTGCAACAAGAGTCTGTCCAAGCACAGCAGCTCATTCTTTGTCTCAGTGCCTTCAGCACACACACCCCAGCGCCTCAGTGCGGAGGGGACTGCTGAGTTCTTCAGGATTTTAAAACCTAATTTGCTTGCTTGCTTTGACATGCTTCCCGATTTTTGTTGGCATTCAGATTTGGCTGGGTGGTTAATAACACATTTCCTGAGGTGTCAAAGACACATTTATTTTTGCTTTTCTGGGACTTTAAGTATGTCTGTGTCAGGATGCAAACAAGAAAAACACAAAACAACAAATTTCTGGCTGAATGAAGGAACCAAAAGCGAACTGATTTATAGTTGTCTATCTATCTATGAGGATTAAAATGATTATTATCAGAGTTTTTTTTAATTAGATGTTTTCTCTATGTTCTACACTAACAGGCATTTGTCAACGGGTTACTGGGATCAAGCCAAAATGCCTGGATTGGTCTGACTGACCATCTTGAAGAGGGGACTTGGATGTGGGTGGATGGGACTCAAGTCACCACAGTAAGTAAGTTTAAAATGCCAGAGTGTAGGAACTGAAATATCTGTAAGGACACAGTTGTTAAGCTCTTGCTTGACCCAGCACACAGAGACTGAGATACCATATTAGAACAGTCAAAAAGGAAAGTGCAATGGTGACTGGGTCTGCTGTAGATCGGGACTAAAGCTGGAAGGAGGCAGACAGGGCCACACTGAGACACGAAGAAGGCAGTAGTGAGCCCAGTCTAGACTCACCAAGGGGTCCAGGAAACCTTCCCGGTGGGTCAACAGTACAGAAGTTAGCTTGCCACATTTTGGGGTTCTTCATAAATCAATCACAGGCTAAAAAGCCTATAATCTATATAATAATAATAAGAGAAGCAGCTGAGGAGATTCTGTGGAAAAGCAGCAGTTTCAGAGCATGATCTGAAAAAAAGTCAAAAATGAACATTGTGCACAATATACACAGTGAGCAAAAATCACAGGCATTCTAGGTGCATGATCTTTAAATAAAACGGTGCCAATTTACCACAACTATGATTGTACAATCCGGTTCTGATGAGGTGTTCAGCCCAGGTTGATATGCTGCTGGAGATGATTAGTGGAAACGAGCTGCAGCTGATCTGGAAACAGAGCTGGAGTGAGTGAATGGCCACGCCCCCTTGGCCTGAATCCTCAGGTAACTGCCTGTGGAGACAACACAAGATAGACAGAAACATAGGGAAATGGGAAGAGGATAACAAGTAGGACGGGGAAACAACAGCTGACCATAACAATAGGAATCTGACAGGTCGGATAATTGGACAAGTTTCTGTCAAAATTCAAGTCTCAGTATGGTTCTCAGACAAAAGGTCAGAGCAGTTGGGAAAAAGAAACTGGGTGCATCTGAGAGAGAAGTAAATTGTTTATGTGTGTGTTACTTTGTACATCAGGTTCTGGCAGCCCGGCCAGCCCAACAGCTTCAATGGGAATCAGGACTGTGCAGAAACTCTGCAGAAATCCTCGGGAGTTGGAGAATGGAATGATGATGGCTGTTTTTCGAATCAGGGTGCAATCTGTGAGAAATAAGGCTGCGATGATTTAAGCAGTTGATGATAGCATGTGGATATTGACTGTGCTACTAAAATAGCCTATGTTGATAACATCTATTACTACAGCACCAAAACAAATATCCTTGTATGTGTAAAAAACGTACTTGCAGTAAAGCTTTCCTGATTCTGATTGTGATGCATTGATTCTGCACCAATACTATTCCCTCATTAGCGAGAACACAGACACTGCAGGTTTTATTTGAGTCATGACGCATACACTTCCTGCTGCTGGAATTACTCACTATAATACCATTTGTCTATTAATCTGCAGTTGAAAGTAGTGTCCAACAAATGCACCATTTACTTTTTGAGTTACGGCTAAAAACTACAGTGCCCAGCAGAAAATTATTTTGCGTATTTTGAACATGATAGAAGAGATGATTGACTAACTGACTGGATGTCCAAACGCCCTGCGGGTAACTTTTGCTCTTCTCGGACGCGCCGTGGCACGGCTGGTGGAATATTAAGCGTTGATTGTTTGCAAGGTCCGCGGCGCATCCGGAATGCAGCGCAGACGCCTGGTGGATAACACCGGTGACACATGGGATTTGTAGAAAATAACAAAAATATAATATACCGCCAGCATTTATTCTTTGATGCTATTTAAGGGTTGGTCGAATTAATTGCAATCAAACATTTTCCTTATAAATTTAACACCTTCAGTATAAGGCGTTTTTACTTTCTTGTCTTTAGCTAGTAGTAAACTTTGATGCAGAACATTGTCAATCATTTTCTACATTTAATATTTAGCTGATGATTACTGTTTTATGTCATGGAATACTGTATGAATTACTTGGTGCTAAAAATTAATATTTTGCTATCAGTGTACTACATGAATTTGTTGTGGCATTTTTCTTCAGATATGATTACAAATTGCTATCCATTAATAATGAATATGTATAGAAATGAATGTATATTAATCCAAATAATGGACGTTACAAAGGACACTTATAAAACATGTCCCTATGGTATAATTACTCTGTAATGATTACGAATTTCCGTCTCTGTGTTTTCCAAAATAAATTCCCTGTTGTGTTTTATGTGTGTGCATTTAGTTGTCGGAGTCAAATGAATTATTGGGGTGAATTACTTTCTCTTCTCTGGGTAACAGGATGGCAAATTTCTACTGTTTTTTACTGTAAATTCAGCCCCAAAAAACGAAAGAAAGCTTTCACATATCATATGTGCTGAACATTTCTTTTTATTTGAATTACAATGGATCCCACCAGCCCCTGGGAATAGAAGAAACTTGAACTTTACAAAGAAGAAATCCAATCACATTAATAACATTAATACAGTATCTGGAGTAGAAGTGGCTTAGAGCTGTCGGTGTGTCAGATGTGTAAGAGTGGCAAAAGAAATGAAATCCTAATGTTTGCTGGCCTCCAGTCAAAATGATGTCTTCTTTCTTTTTCTGTCCCTTTACTGTTCTTTACACAAGGTCAGGAGAATTCTCTTACTCTTAACATTCAAAATGTTTAACATGTTCATCCAGTTTGCTACCTAATGTGTTGCTTTGCACTCTAATGTAACCTAATTTATTACAATACATATTAGATTACATGCAACACCCATTTTCAAACTCTTTTTTTTTTTTTCTAACCAGACCAACATGTCTGGTTGAGGCTCCTTGATCTTCTGTTTTTAGCAAGGCGGCCCAAAGCGAAACCTCACCACTATCCCAGGGGAGAGGGGGGAGCACCATCTCAACCCCAACCACACACTGTTTGGATGGACTTATCTCTGGAGAGGAATGAAAAGACTTTGTCCAATTAATGGTTGAGATGCCCCATTCAAGAGCCGCCACAATCAATGTAACCGCTACCACACCCAACGTGAGCCACATGCCAGAGCATGGTGTCTCTGCCCGCTAAATACATCTGCCCTGTTATAATGCGCACATGTTAGTGATTCTAAAACATGTTGCTACTTCTTCTGACGCTGGCTTGTGTAACATGAAGTCTGCTGTGGCTGCATAGAACATTGTCAGCAGTCTGTGTCTGTCAGCGCATTACTGTAATCTGTTGCAGCAGGGCGGAGGTGGACGTAGGAGGAGCAACATCTGTGTGATATAATGCAATCCAATGCAACACCTCTGCAATGCAATCTAATTCCATCCTATCCATTTACTGTGTTCACTTTTTGTCACTTCATCCGAGCAACATAAAAAAGGTGCTTTAAGTCCCCCCCCCCCTCCCCATAAGCTCCTCTGCCCCCCAGAGAGAGCTACTGTTTTCCAATTACACAGCCAGGGCTTTGTATTAACACCAATTCTTATTTTAATACACACAGCAAACTAGCTAGGTGATCATGAGGAAAATATGTTCTGACAACAAGTGTATTGGATTAACATCTCTAATTATCCCTTTAGCTCTTCAGTCATTTGGAGGTTCAGGTAGTTTTGTAAGGTTGTATATATATATATATATATATATATATATATATATAAGTATAGGTTTTCCAGCCTCTTAACCAACTGTTGCTATATGCATTTTATCATTTAGATAAAGATTTTCTTTTTACTTTTTACTTATTCTTCCTAGTTTGAATTTTCCAATCCCCTTGTACTGTGGTTGGTTTTGACAAAAAGGTAGTAATATATTTTTAATCTGGGGAAAACCAGGAAATAAAGTTCTTAATGAAAATAAGCCCTCCTCTGTCCATAGTAATTATGATCGGACCACCTAGCCGGGGGGTGAGGGGGGGAACTTAACGGGAGAAGACAAGACTTCACCTGACAAGTATGAGAAGACCTGGGTTTTAACACAAAGTTTTTTTCTAATCTTAGCTTGTCCTACTGTTGCCTAGTCGCCTTTCACAGACAGCTTTTATCAGTAAACTTAGCTGTCACAACTGCTGCCACATCCATCACTTCACAGTGACAGGTAAGGTGCTCCTCACTTTACTTAAATTGCATTTCCGGCAACTCCACTTCCTCGCATCTTAGTCTTTCCCACCAAGGAAGCATGGGAGAGATGCGCATTTCTAACTTGGAGCACTTCTATCATGATGGCGGATTCGTCTTTTGCGTGTGTGCAATGCTGCCCTTCCCTGTGTATGTGTGTGTGTAACAGGCATAGTGTGCCTGAGCCTAGGCATATTTTTACTAATGTGTGGTTAAAATAACAATAAAATGCTGCGCTATTGACTTTAGACCCGGTTTTTGTTGGTCAATGGTGCAATCACTTTCTGCTGCCACAAGATAGCAATTCGCCAAGAATGCACCTGATCACAACTCGCCCATGGGTGCAAAGATGGGGGCAGGTGCATGTAGCCCCTAAATGACGCGCTCGCTATACGGGAAATTAACAAATGCGTCGGTCCTAAAGCAGCAAAGACACTTAAGTCAGGCTTTGCGTCGTGCTGCGCCGGGTGCAAGATAGAGCCCATAATGTCTAAAATCATGAAAGCTAAAAAGAAATGAATACAGTATGATTTGACTCTCCGCTACAAAAAATACATGATCATTTTGACAGAATGTATAACAATGGGTGCACAGGTCATGTGCTTTGTCTGGTCCCCCAAATAACAAAATAAGAACAAAAATGAATCACAGCATTTGGAGTCTGACATGCGATGGCTGGCATCTGAATAAAAGAAAGTTAAAATATTGTATTTATTTACTTTATTAGTTTATTTGTCAGGGACAATAGACATGGGCATTGTTACATCTGAAGTGCAATCCGATGCAAAGTATGTGGGACTTCTAGCCAAAGGCTAATTTGCCGTCCTGGTTAGGCTTTTTGAAATGACACACATGGTAAAACACTACAGAATCTTCATGCAAAATGACGCTTGAAGCAGACAAACAGGCAGTCACAGATGCATAAAAGGTAACAGTAGAGCAACAAAGGACCAGCAGCCACATAAAGCACATGCATAAAGACAAACAATACAGCAGACTGAGGCGTCAACCTGCTATAAGGTGACAGTTAAAGCAAGTCACATAAATGCATAAAAACCAAAAGTAAAACAAACACAGACAAGCAGACCTGTGTATGAGGATAATAAGGAAAAGATTTACTAAAAAACAACTAAGAATGAACAGAAGAGAAGGGTAAATTACACTTAGTGTTTGCAAATTTGCTTCTGTTTAAGCCCAGTATTACCTTAGTAATAGTGGGCTTTACCTTAGTAAATTTAATATTTACCTTAGTATTAAAAAATTGTGTGTGCTTAGATTTGGATTATAAAAATATTGTTGTTTTTCCTCTCCTTTTATTGTCTCTGATTGTCTACAACATCACCTGGCTTCAAAAATGTAAGTCCATTTGGCAGTTGGTAAATAAATCATTCATATTTTCAGTGACAACAAATAAATCACTTCCGGTAAATAAGGTGTCCTACGTTACCAACCAACAGGACAGCAGACAATAATCCAAGACACAAAGTAACACATCTATAGGACAAAATCCTTGTCCTCTTAGCCGGCTGGAGGGGCATATCGGGGACTGTGAACGAGAAAACAAAGAAAAATAATCTTGTGTTGAAGCCTACAGCATGTCATTAGTTAGTGGATGTTGAAGAGTAAGGGCCAGACCAGACATTCACAGGTAACTTTACATGCTGTTTAATGGGCTGCAGCTGAGCAGCCAAAGCTATGACAGAACACATTTGATTGGCTGCATCAAAATAAGGTCTCCATCTACGTAGATGGATGATTTTTAAAATGAATGCAATAGTTGACGCCATCGTGAAACAAAAATACAAAGCTAATTAAGACTATCAGCTCCATACAACTCTCTCTCTGTATTTCGCATTTTAGCTATGTTCAGAAGATTATGTCGTCCGGTGACTTTCCCACGCGGAAACTTACGATAATTACTCCAAAAAGTCCATTATATTTTTTTTACCTTCTGTGTTCTCCTTAGCTACTAGCAACTGCATGGAGGAGGCGTGCGGGCTGTGCGTGATCACGGAAGACTTGTATCATGTGGACGTGCCAATATTTTTGTTGTCGTTACTTAGAATTGACTCATTGGGGCAACAGAAACTACGCACTATAGCTTTACTGCACAGTTACTGTATCTCAAAAACATCTGCTATCACTTTAAAGTCAAATGGTGTTCCACCTATTAGTAGATTGCCACCACATTAAAAAGTTAAAATCAGACAATTGGTCCATTTAGTCATAGACATGATCGCTGCGTCTCATCTGTCTCCTATAAATTACTTTATTATAAACTAGACCTTCCAGCAAACACATTTTTCCTAATATTCTGTCTATCCATATGTTTTCTGGCTGATATTGTACCTTCATTAGCGAGGCCTTCCATTGTGAGGTTCTTAAATGAACTTGTGTCATCCATTTCCATTTAATCTATTCTGATTATGGTTTCCTGTAGAGGTAAGATATTGAGATCTTTGTAAAGCCACAAATACTGTACACTTTCAAAAGTTAGTCCTTAAGACTTTTTCACAAGTCTTTTGAATTCGTATTTATTTGTATGCTCCAATCAATTAGTTGTGCCTACTTGTGCCTAATTGTTACATTTATTATACTTGTGGAGTCTAGTCAGATATGAGGTTTACATTAAACTGCTGCTTAATTAATTTAAAAACTGCTGGATAAATGAAGAAGCTTTTACATTATTTGCAAGGATCAAACTAAAATACGTAATCTCATTTGTGGTATGCTTTTGGAGCAAGCACAAAATGAAGCTTGCATGACATAATTCAAGTATTTAAATTGTAATGAGATCGAGATTGTAATGCTGCTGCTGATTTATGACAATCACAGCAAAAATGAAAGTTAATGCAACGCTATTTATTGTGCAGAAAACAGGATGCTCCTTTTGCACATGTCATCACATGTTTGACTCAATCATAACTCTGATTGGTTTGTGTCCACATTCTCCGTTTAGATCTTAGGATCAAATTTAAGTTGCAGCCAAAAGAAATTACAAATTGGAACTGGATTCCACAGCTAGGTTTAGCTGTTAAAGAAAGGTTTTTTTCTGTTTTTCTTCTTCCTATTAGTCTCCAGACTGTCATCAGCTCTGGTTTTTGTTCCCTTTTCTTGCAGATTAACTTCCCACTGACATTAAATGAGTGACAGTGTTACGGGATCGGGATGCAAGGAGAGCCATTTTACAAATATATTGACTGAGTAGAACACAACGATGGCAAGGTGGTCAGTCAGTCTGACCATCTTTCCCTATAACGTTTTGGGCCAGAGACAAATATCTTGACATCTGCTGTCCAAGCTGACTTAGATTTGATACAGATGGTTATCCACCCCTTGCGTTGAGCTAGATTTGAATTAGCATGCTAACATGCTCATGCTTTGACCTCAAGGTGCATGAGGAAAAATCACAAGATCATCAAAGTTGTCAGGGTTTGTCCTCTGTGGACCATAAATGTGGGTACAGAATGTCACGGCAATCCAATTAATATTCGTTGAGTTATTTTAACCAGAACATCAGACTGATGTTGTCTTCCCTAGCATATCTTGTACACAAGATATTGCGATCAGACGGCAGTAAAACATTGATGAAAATATTCCTTGGATTGATGACTCACTGTAATGAGTGCTTTCATCTTCAGTACACTTGACTTCTGTAACGGTGTCTTTACAGGTCTCCCTAAAAAATCAATCAGAAGCTGCAGCTGATTCAGAACGCTGCTGCCCGGGTCTTCACTAAGACCGAGAGACTGGATCACATCACTCCAGTTTGGAAGTCTTCACACTGGCTTCCTGTACCTCAAAGAATTGATTTCAAAGTACTTTCGCTAGTTTATAATTCACTCAATGGTTTAGGGCCAAAATACATTTCTGATCATCTGGGACAGGACTACTTTTTGTCCACAGAGTTAGAACTAGACAGGGGGAAGCAGCATTCAGTTTCTATGCTCCTCATATCTGGAACAAACTCCCAGTAAAATGCAGATTCGCTGCTGCTCTAAGTTCTTTTAAATCGATTAAATTAAATCGACTTTTACATTTATTTATACAGATAAAGCGGCCTTGCCTATCACAGAATAAATATCCAATCTACAATGGGCAGATTACCATTACCACAGATTGCCACAAAACATCATCCTGTTCAAATTTCCAAGGAGATAAAACATTGGGGTCCTATTTTAGCAATCTACTTGCGCAAAGTGAGGTGCATGGCGCAGGTGCGTTCAGGGCGTGTCCAAATCCACCTCTGCTTTTGTTTGACGGCAGAAAAAAGGGTCTGTGCGCCAGGCACATGGTTCTACAAGGTTGTACTTAGTGTCTTCATTAATCATAGGTGTGTTAACCCTATAACACTTTAACAGCCAGGCACGTTTGTACCTTGGCACATTGCTATTGTGATGGAGAATCTGCAGCATGATACAGTATATTTCCTTATAATCTTTTGCATGTTTTTGTGCTGCTGCGTGCCTAGGCGAATTTTACCAAGTCCAGGTTTTTTTGGTGGTCAATGGCGCAATCACTTCCCCTTCCTCAAGATAGCAACACGCCAAGAATGCACCTAAACACACCTCCCTGTAAGACCGGTATGCCCATGGGCGCAAAGATGGGCGCAGGTGCATTTGCCAATTAAACAAAGTTGACGTTGGATGTTCTTAAAATAGCAAAATACGCCTGCATCTGGCTTTGCGCGGTCGTACGCGGGGTGCAAAATGGGGCCACTGGACTTTTATTAAGTGGTTTCACCTTCATCACATTCATCACAACACACTTTAAAGTTTTGAGGCACAAAGACAGAGCAAAATGCGCAATTATCAATTTCAAGCTAATCAATCAATATACTTTTATATTTGCAAGCTATCTCCATATGGAGAATTTTTAGGTAAAACCGCAACGCAGGCATCAATCTCAGCTGTAAAAACGCTGGGAAAAGATGCAGAGAAACGTGACCCTAAAAAGAATTGTCATTTTGTCATAAAATTTAGAATGACAAACAGTTGTCAAGTTGACATGTGCCACATCTCCATCAAAACAGTTGATGTTTGGATTTTTCTCACTGCTGAATTAAACATTGGGGAGGAGAAGGCATGCAGGTTGTTAGGACAGCTGCTGTGCTGTTCATAAGTATTGATCCCTCCCTCTGTGTGGTGCACTTAGTGCCGTCTGTTAACTGTGATTGAAACACTGAGAGTGCTGAGTGTTTTCTGCGGCTCTGGCAGGCTGTTTGAACTGCATTCTTTGCGGAGATTAGATAGTGCTGAGTCCTCAATTAAAGCTGTATTGTGCTAGATTTCAGGTCTGTAGCTACATGTACCATGAAAGAATATTGGATTAACTCTCAATGTTGTTGCAAGTTGGAAAAACAGTAAAGCCACAGTGATAACTCGACAAAAAAAAGGAATTCCCAAAGGTTTTCCTGTTTGTATGTTGTAAGAAAGTGATACTTGAAACAGTGATAAGAAGTAATCACACACTCCCCCTTGTGATGTATGCTGATATCAGGATGGAGGACGGTTCGTACTGCATGTACACCTGAAACTTCCTTCCATAGATCATACCAAATTATCTAGATAGATCATTGTCAGCAACTTCAGCGGGTTTTAAACTTGGCAAAATTGTATTTTGATGTTAGGCCCCTGCATTCAGATGCTGTTTCTGTTTGTATTTTCCATGATCATTTCTTACATGTTCTAAAGAAGATTTTTTTCAAAGAAAGAAAATTCTACCTAAAGGTGTAAAATATCAATGGTTCCCAACCTGGGGGTCAAAAATGTCAACTAAAACCCATCCCGTACAAACATGCTGTTGGCTACGTGTACTTGTCCAAGAGTAGAACACAAAGAATTTTCTTTGATCTAACTACATTGATATTTAAACTCTCTCTAAAAAGTTTGGGCCAAGACAGCAGAAGCATTGATGTGTATATATTTATATGAATAAAGCATTGACTAAATAGATATCACATCAAAGCTCAGAGCAGACTGTAGACAAAGTAAATCAGGGGCCAAGACTATATAGATCTTGGCAAAATGACAAAAAGAACTGTTCCTTATTGCGTGTGCCTTAAAACCTTTCATAATCACAATTCATGATCATATCTCGTACTGTGGGATGTGAAATATTTGAACAAGTTGAATGAAATAGGAGCTCATTTCAGATGGGAGGCAAACCCTTACAGAATAAATCAACTCTGAATCTTTCTACTTGCAGACAGTAGGAAACGTTCACTGACAAAGAAGACAGGTGTTTAATAGCAAACACGCACACGTCACAGTTGTACATGAGTGCCAACATGCTGCCATGCATGTAGACACTAGCAGGAAATCTGCAGGTGGCAATCGCTCTCCGGTAGTCGAACCGAGGACAGACAGGAAAAACCTTCAGCTGAATTTCAAGCAAGCTGATGTGTCTGCTGTCATCAGGCCTTGAGTCAGAGAGAAAATACAAATGGCAAACAAACACACACATACAGAACACAAACAGCCACACACACACACACACACACACAGTCGTGTCTAGCTGTCTTTGTGGGGACCAGTCATTGACATAATGCATTCCCTAGCCCCTTACCCTAACCTTAATAAATCAAACCTAAATGCCTAACCTTATCCCTTACCTTAACCCTAACCATAACCTAACTCTAACCCTACTCCTAAACCCAAGTCTTATTCCTCAAAAAGCCCTTTAACGTTATGGGAACCAGCATTTTGTCCCCACAAAGTTGTCAGGTCCCATAATTATACTGTATTCACAGTATTTGGTCCCCACAAATGTAGCTAAACCTGGCCCACACTCTCTCACACGCACACACTCACACACACACACACACACACACACACACACCGTGATCATTTGCCTACCATGGTTCAGGTTTCATCTTACTGAATTCTTTGTAACATCCAATCTTGGCAAAAATGGCTTGATAATGGGACTGATTTAGCTCGGAAGTCAACCACCGACAGCATTCGGTTTGGAGTAAATAGAAATGTGTAGCGATGAGAAAACACACACAGTCTCTCTGTGGGACACACTGTAAGGTCAAGCCATGCTGAGAGAGGGATATCTCTGGCAGCCGTCTGACCGTCTGAGCTCTCCTCGGCTGACTGTTTACAGAAAAGCCTGGAAGTCATTCACATGTTTTTAAATGTCATTTGATGCTGGCTACATTATATTTCAATAAGACACATTATTGGGACACATTATCTTGATGCAATGGACAGTTTTTGTCATGTATGAATCAGGGCTGCAACTAACAAAAAAAAAGACCGGTTGAAGAGCAGAAAAATAGAAAAGGGATGTGAACTATTTCAATTACATCATTGAATTTCATCATCTTAGAGCAAAAATTTGAATTCCTCTAGCTTAAAAAACTCCATTTGAGCTTTCTTTTCTTTAGTCCAAAAATTTTAAATTTGTTATTTTTCAAGTGATTTTAAATTAATTAATTTTTAAGAACACATTGCAAAGAGCAGCTATATATTTAAGAAATTTACTCTGTTGGTGCAAAAGTGTAATTAGAAGTATAGTTCGTGACAAAAACGATGAAATATTTGTAAAATTATAACACATCCGAATTCATCAACCTGCACAACCTTCAACATATGCCAGATAAATGGAGAAAATTAAACTACAGATGTACCCCAATCAACTATATGAGCCGTTTTTATCTGATATTTACTATCTTAATCATACCTCCAGGTACATTGTACTAAAGTTCCACAGCAAGATGTTACTAACAAAAAGAACACATTACTGCCAAGAAAGTTCATATTTGCAACATTTGAGATTTACATATTGAAAAAAATGTTTTTATAATATAAGTCTATTATTTTGTGACTCATAAATTCAAATTCCCCGTTTTGGTTACAACCCAAGACAATTAGAAAACAGCAGTAAAGCTGAATGAGCAGATGTGTATGGCCAAAATAGGTGACTTTGAGCCGGGTATACAGCACCGCGAGGCGCTCCTTGTTACGGCAGAGATTACGCTTACATTTTGTCCACAAAATATAAGCATTTTGCCGCAATGAAAGTCAGGATTTGGCACCAAGACGACCAGTTAAGATTAGGAAAAAGTTCATGGTTTGGATTAAAACATTCCCAAGGAACACGCATTTCCTGGGGGAAAGTCTTTAGTTCCCCCCGGGAAGAAAACTCCGCTGCCTGGCATGAAAATCCTGTGTTTGAACGCCCACCCATCCTCATCGGCCGCCAATGTGGTGCAAACAGCATTTAAAAAAACGTGGAATTCTTAGAATTACAGTGCTCAACGTTTTGTAGCTTTTTGAACGAATGCTTCATGAGAACACGTATTGATATTTTGAAAAATTACATATTTGCAACTTTAAATGCCATATTAGACAATTTGCTTATCCCCTGAAGCAGGGGGAAAATACTGTATTTGTTGCAGGTCTGTTTTAGAAATAGTGGCTTTTAAAAGGAATCTCTTAGACTCGACAAATGAATGTGCTCAAGTGGAACCAAAGGAGGAAGAAAAGTGCGCTGTTAGATGACTGAACAATAACCTCTGCTCACATCGCCTGCAGGCAGGAGGACCCGGTGTACGATTACAGCTCCTAAAAAAAGCACAAAGCAGAGGCAGAGATAGAGGAGTATTTTCTGTCTTCATCACCTCCAGGTGTTACCTGCACTGCGGCGAGCAGCTGAGCGTCTGATTCAGCCGCCACGTTGCTGCTCCGACCGCCGTCATGGATGCAGCTTGCTGCGGGTCTCTTCAACCGCACGGCCTTGTTTGCCACATTCCTCTGGCAGCCAGGGTGAGTGTGAATGACACCTGTGGCCAGTGAGTCACAGGTACAGGCCCTGTCTCACCCCCCCACTCCCACCCCCACCGCCACTCCACCAACAACAATCACCAGCAACTGAGGGCAGTAAGATTATCCGACAGCTACCCATCCAGCCTTTGGCCTCAGACTCCCCCATACTCCTCTCCTTCCTGCTTTGCTCTCTTGTGCTCCTTTGCTTTCCTTCCTCCTCTCCTTCTTTAGTTTTCTCCACTTCTTTACTTTCTTATCCTTCCTCGAGTAATTCTCTCTCCTTTTACTTCTTATTTTCTTTCTACTCTCCTTTCATCCTTTGCTCTCCTGTCTTTCCTCCCCTTGTCTCCTCATCATTCCTATGTTTCTCAACTTCAATGCTTTCTTTCCTCCCTCTCTCCTCTTGTTGCCATATCTCAGCTTTCCTTCATTCCTCTTCTTTACAAGATTTTTTTTCTTCTAAATAACCCATTGCCGCCAAATTCTACAATTTACACCCAGTCTGTGTCCGTAAGAAGTATTCCATTCCTTTACTTACTGTAAGTGAAAGTACCAACATCAAAATGTAAAATACTCTGTTCTGAGTTAAAAAATGGCTATTTGCACACAAAAGCACACATATGCAAATTCTTTCCAGTCACAAACAAACAGAGGTAGGCGAGGAATGGTTTGTCAGAAGCACTTAGTCAACACTCATCTGTCCACCGCCCTCATCATCCTGGGGGAGGGTGGAGGTGTAGGTGGAGAGGGCGGTCGGTTGGTTCATGCAGGTGGCCTGTCTCCCCACACGGTCCATCAAGTCTCTGAAACACTCTGAAGCCTCAGGGGGGGATCAAACACAAAGCTCCCGCTCATGAACAAGGCCACTGTTCCCAAAAATCTGATCATGTTTTTGTGTAAACACCCTGAAAGCATCTCCTTTAATTATGTGAAAAAGCCCGGGATTAGTGCGCTGACAGTTCACTTACCTCAATGGAGCTAATTGTGAGTCATTTCATAGAGCAGCAGAGTTGAAATGACTGTTGGCTTGCGGCCCAAATGTGTTCATTAAAGACAGCTCTAAACTGGCCTTAGTCATGGATGAATAATCTGGCTGTGATGTTAGGAAATAGGTAGGACTCAAACAATGCTCCACATTTAGTTACATTGTAGCAGAGAAAAAGGAAAAGCACACCTCTGGGTGATTTAAACACCAGCTAAAGACATTATTATATCAGTGATTCTCACATTGTTTTTCCAAGTTAAAATGGTGAATCTTGATTAGATGAGAAAAGGGTTAATCATTAAAAAGATTTTTTTTAAAGACTGCCCTAATGCCTTGTGATCTGTACAGGCTCGGAACTGGAAATCTAGTCTTGAAAACAGTAGTTCAGAGTAACAGAACTTTTCACTGTCAGCCACAAATCATTGGCCCGAATATCTGACTGCATTGCATGACTGAACTGTTAGCCAAAACCAACAGATTCAGGAACAGTTTCTACCCACAAGCCATCTCTCTGATAAACAGCTGACTTCTTACTGTCAGTGTCAGGTTCAATTCTGGCCAATAACCCAGTGACACGGTCTCTACAGCACCTGTTCACTGGTTCCACTATTATTCAACTTATTTAGTATTATTCATCATTCCCATTCTCATATCTCACTTATTATTTACTATTTATTCATCTTTCTCATTCTTGTATCTCACTTATTATTTATTATTTACTAATCACTCATCATTCCCATTCTCACATCTCTCTTATTTGTTATTCATTCATCGTTTTCATTTTCTATTACAGAACTGTCCATAATGTTCATACTGTTCATATTGTAATATAATAATATAATACTATTTATCCCAGTATCCTTGCACTATGCTCTATATTTAAATAATTTTTGTTGAACTCTTTGTTCACTCATGCCTCTATATTGTTCTGTTAAAAGTATGTATATATTGTGTGTATATATTAGTGTGTATATTTTTGTTGTGGTTGTTTTGTGTGTAAGCACAGTGTGAGCAACGATGCTCCAAAGAAAACGTCCTCGTATGTATCCTCATACCTGGCGAGTAAAGCAGATTCTAATTCTAATTCTGATTCTAATTCTGTATTGTTCATGCTAATGTTGAATATTTGTTTAAACCTTGGCATAACCAATCAATATTGAGCGACATATCCGCCCTGTTTTTATCATTTTTACTAGCGGCTAAAGCTGTGATTGCTCATGGCAGTTTTTCAACACGACTGAAGAAACCAGACGATTTAGGAGTTGTTTCCTGTCAGTTGACTTATAGCAACTGAACAGCGGCTTGCTATTTTTGTGGCCATCGTTTTTCGTCACAATTTGTAAAATATTAAGTTATTTCTCTGGCTCTTGCACAGGAAGGTGACGTCCTCATTCTCAATCTCGCTTACAAACTCATTGTTTCACTAAAAAACATCTGGGATGTGGGAAGTGATTCATGAGTCCGAAAACCATGCTACCAAAGCTTGGCAAAGAAATTGCTGATTCATGCATACCGTCCATTTGCTCTCCTAGTGTATTGCTTAGTAAACAAACCATAATATAATTATTAACTGAATAATAAAAAAATAAAACAATTCAGTTGATTTCAATCCTTTATACCATGGTGACTAACATACTGATTTCTGATTGGCTGTCAGGAGTCTAATGTAGTTCCTCGTAAATTCTTTCAGGACCTAACACTTAATCACTGCTCTCTTCCTAAATCAAATCAGCTGATGGAGGCGTTTAACTTCCTGTGCCAATCACAGCATCACAACACTGCTTTAAATCTGTTTCTCTCCCTGTTGCTGTCAGCTGTCATTTCAGGCAAAGCGCCCAACTCTCCACCTCCCCTTCCACATCCCCGTCATCGTCACCCAAAGGCACCCTGGGTCTTCCTCCTGCTTGACGCTACATCGACTCATTTGGCTCTCGGGCTCCTTTGCTGCCACCGCCGGTGTCTAGACTCCAATGGGGGGGATTGTCTTGGCTTCCTTAACCCTTTTAGAAATGATTCTAGAACTATGGAGTCTAAAGCTCCAAATACTGTTTATTTTATTACGCTTATGTACAATAAACCTTTGCTCTTCTGCAAACAAGTCTCTCCTGATTGACATACAGTAAACAATTGCTTCAGACAGCCTACTATACACTTCTCAAAGGTGGTTACCACACATTCACAAAAACAAGCATTTTTAAATGACTTGACAACACCACCCATCTGATCAGATTGCCACAGGATCATAATTGGTATGCTGTTGGTGAATGCAGCAGCTTTTAATAAACAGTGTGACCAATTGAGTATCTTTACTGAACACCAATATGAGAATGAACAAAAGATGTAACAAAAAAAACAATCTGTAAATTATGTTAAAAATGGGCATGATTCTTGTCAGAAAACAATGCTATTTTTCTTTTTTTGCAACATATTTTGAAAAAGAACATACACAAATTTCTGTATAAACCATTTCAAGACAATAAATACCAACACAAAGAGCAGTAAGCATGCTTTTCTGCAGTATGATCATGTTTAAGCTCTGAGACAGCCTTGGTCACAGATCATTTGCAGGGTTGACAACACAAACCAGAGTCCATCACAACAAGTGTGATAAACGGCCTGAGGGTTTGTACAAGAAACACAGCGTCCACAGTGTGGCACAGTAGGCATCAGGGCAGATATGATAAACATTGCATTTCCCTCAGACTGTTTTTTTCTTCAAAACTGCAATCTCAACAGCAGCGGAGTGGAACCACAGTGCATTATCCAGTCTGATGAATGTTGAGATATGGTTTGGGTTTGGGCAGTTTGTCGGGAAATGCATGCCACTTCCTTGCACATACTGTACAGTCATTTAGAAGGAAAGTACATATAATATCTGAAACAAGATCATAAAAAGGCTGTTGAAATGACTATATCAGAACCAACATTCATTTTCCACTCTGGTGAGAATTAAGGCACACTTTCATATGTTCAAGCATATTTAATACATTGAGAAATGTACATTCAAGACAGTCATTCCTGCTTAAGAAACACAATAGCTTAACATGGTTATTATCGCTGCATGAAACTGCTGACAAAAGAAGCCGAGCGATAAATCACAAACTGGCTGCTTCTTGTGTTGTTAGAAAAGACGGATGGAATATGAGATAAACGCTCAGTGGAAAACGACCCCTCAACCCTGATCACAAAGATACTGTATGAGCAATGCTTGTGATGGAGGAGATATCAGCGGGTTTGTGTTGGCACAGTGATACCTAATACTGCTTTATAGAGAGGACATTTATCCTCAGGAATGCATGAGTGATAAAAATGGATGTATGGCCAGTTGTGGATGCTGGGGGCACTGTAAGGCACACATTGTTAAATCTAATTTGCTTTCATTGTTAAAACATGTAACACAAGCACAGCCTTTCACATGTTGTTGGAGATTTTAAAACAAATGGGCTAAAATGTTCATAATCATCATTTTATAGAGCGTATTATGGAAAGCTAATCTAGGGATGGATTGCTCTGTTAGAAGAATAAAGCAGAGCCTTTTTATTTTTATTCCTTAGCATCATAAAATCTGTGATGTCACAAATGGAGAAAACGAATGGTATTCAACGGAAGTCATCTGAAAACCAAATTACTTTTGGCAAAACTAACGTTAGGTGAATAAATATACAGTCCCTCATATTTCCACATGTTCTTTTGCATTCTGAGTTCAATAAAAGAAGAAGCCTGTTAGAGTCATTTAGTCAAGATTAGACAAGATTGTTCAGCTGCTCAAAAAGTCATGTGGCCTGGCTTGACCAGAGATAGTTCTTGGCCCATATAAAGATTAACTTAGCATGCATTAAAATTCCATGTAAAAAGTGTTTAGGGGTTTGTCACTATGCCGACAAACACAAACTAAAACAGCAAAAGAAAGCAAGCATGGGGGGGACTTTTTATCACCCTGAACCCCACTGTCTCCCAGGGAGCACATATTTAATTACAGACGTGACAAGGAAGACATGAGGGAGTTCAAATGCAACGTATCTGTCATCCTCCCCCCGCCCCGAGTGGAAATTGCACTCTCACCGCACACCATGCTGTACAGATTAGCTTGGGGTCGGAAATTACAGAACATCTACCAACCTCAGTGGAACTCTGTGGAGTGGCTTTCCAACTTTCAGGGCCAGCTTCCTGCAGCCTAATGAATCTCCCGTTTCTTTTTCTAGCTGGCTAAATAGACCTTTATGTCCAAACGTTGTTTCTAGATCATAAAACAGGAGACGTTTATTTTGCTTCATACCGAGCATGGTAAATGAGAGGTAGTATTTAATCCTGATTCAACTATTTTTCCAGCAATAGCCCAAGGCCTGAGTCTGAATGCACCTTTTTATCCATACAGTTCATCCCTAGGCACCACCACGATGTTAAACCTTTCTTAATGGAGTGCCTCAGGGATCCACCTGCACCTCTGTTCTTTTTTTTTCCCTTCATCACGACGCCATTTATGATTTGCGAACGCCGAATCAAGATACACAGATCAAGGGTTTCCCCTTCTTCATTGTGGGAAATAGTGTCCACGCTCCCCCACCGTCAGCACATTAAAACAGAGCTTTTTTTCTCTCACATTTTCTAATGGAGCAACATAACACTTTCAAAGCTATTATTTTCTGCCTTGACAAACATGAAATCTATCCCCTGGTAACAAAAGAAGTGCGGGAGGCATTTAGAAAGGCGGCTCAATATACAACGAAAGATTTACACACTTCTCCTCAGACAGCTTCAGGCTTTTATCTGTGTATGATACACAGCTCTCTTACTACATACTTGACTGTACAGAGCTGCATGGTTCACATCTGAGTAAATAGATAAGCACTGCCCACTCTCTGCTGCATGATGCACGCAGTGTTGAGGAAATGCTCAGATCCTAAGCACTAATCAATGTTTTTTATATCAAATGATGACAGAGGGGTTTCTTATAGTGGCAAACCTCCAGAGAATTATCACCTAGCTGTCCAGCTCCCCTCAGCGCCACATAGAGTCTGGTACAAACAAACTGTTACCAGCACATTACGTGGTGGTGGCACGGAATGTGTGAAAATTCCGTTAAAATCAATGCCAAAGCAAAGTCAATGAGAAGATGACGTAGCATTAAGAGTGACAACGATGGCGAGTTTGCCCAAAAATCTGCTTTGGGAGGTTGGTTGGGGTGGTTAAACAACACAGAACTATCACCCAGGAGACCGGAAATCGTGTCCCGCGTGTCAAAATTCCTAAACCCAACCGTCCCGTTGTTGTCTTTCTTAAACTAACCCATTCTTCTTTTCCTAAACCCAACCCCTGGTTCTTTTCCTAAACCCAACCTGTCCACCCACGGCCTTTTCCTCAACTTAAGGAGCCGTTATTCACGGAATAAGGTGAGACCAGGTTGGCTGCCTCTAAGTGAGAAATAATGGATGAATGTTTTAAAAGAAGTACTACCACATGGTCAAAATTGATAAGTACAAGTAAACGTCTTGCATTTGACTTCCCCAAGCAATATTATGAACAACTGCTTAAGTATATGTGAAGGGTGAAAGGTGTCACTTTTCCTCATTTTGTTGGTTTTACATCCATCTGAACAGCAGCTGTTGTCAATGTAAAAACAAACTTTATAAATGAATTATGCAGTTGAACCAATGTTGTGTTATTAGCTTTCTTCTGTTGCCACAAGAGGCCATTAAAATCAATTGTTAAGTAAGATTAGCTAAATGTATAAGGATAATTAAATTACTACGCAGACACAATGGCCCATTTCAGTTTTATGTTGTTACACTTGATAATTATTAGTAATGCATTCATGTTTAATCAGCTTTAAATGTTGTCAAGGTGCAGCTAGTTTTCATTATCTGATCCACTGTTGTCTAGTTTAATGTGCTTCACAACAACACATCTTACTTGATTTGCTCATTGTAGTTTTTTTTTGCAAAGTAATCGCTGTCAAACGAATGTAGCGGTGGGGTAAAAAGTCCAATATAATAAACAATGTATTAACTGAAATCAAGACACTGCGCATTGATTCTTCAGTCCATACGAGGCAGTGCATTCAAATATGAACTCATCTGAAAAAGACAATCAGGTCCGACTCAAATGAATTACCTCAGGATTTACAAGGATTCCAAATAGTACTTAACCCTCGATGCCATCAGTCTGACAACAAACCCAGTGTGCCGTTCAGATCTCCTATCAGCCTGTGTCATTAAACCAACATCATAAACCCTCCAAAGTACACTTTCCTGCAACTGGAATGTTTTCATGGATTTAGAAAATGGTGCCCCTGCTAATATGGTACATAATACCTTCATTTCAGTTTTTACCAAGCCATTACCTTTATTTGTGATGAGGGAGCTGGTTTATTTAATGAGGTATATTTTCAATGCCTCAGAAAAGGAGTAGGACCTTACAGCTAGAAAGGGGAAACATAGGCTGTCATAGGCTATCTGCATTTTATAATTCAGGCAGAAGAAATGTTTATACATAATAACGTATTGTGATATTCAAAATAATGGACAAGACCATATTCAATTTATACTCTGGCTGCTTACCACAGAAAAAAAGGAGAAGCTGTCTTTAAACCATCAAAACATTTGAGTTAATTTGGAGTTAGGTTAATTAATGGTTTGTTCCTTTTCAACAGTGAGAGTTAGCTTAAATGTAAGCATGTTAGCTAACAGTTAACAGCTAACAGCTAACAGCTAACAGTTAACAGCTGTGTTCAACCTAAATGCTAAGCACATGGGCCAATGCAACTGCACATGAAGTCAAACAAAGAGAGTGGATGGAAGTTAAACCGTGGCGGAGTTGAAAAATGTCTTAACTCAAACCAAAAATGTGTGTGAGGTCACATGACATGAAAGCCAATCAGTCCTGGGTTTCCCAGATGTCAACAGAGATTCAAGATGGAGGACAAGCCAAACAGTTTGCTAGATGAGCCAGTGGCATTTATACAACTCAAAGTGAATAATAAATGAATGAGACCAAGCTAAAAAGGAGAAGGCTTAGAGGAAAAATAGCAAAATTATTGGAGTTCCTGGTAAGTTCTAAAACCAAATGTTTCTTGTTATTTCACAGCCGTTATTGGTGTTTCACAGTGAATTCATTAGCATTGGCTGGCTTTCCGAATTAGTGCTAACATTAGCTGGCTCTCACAATAGGCTTTTCTTGCTTAATCAAGGGTAAAACTGTTGTCTAACTTATATTTAAGAAGTCACATGGTGTGACTGTAAAGTATCTGCCAGCCAATCAAATATGAGTAGCCTATTTTCTCTGTTTGTGTCAGATGTGACTTTCTATTCAAGACAGATAATGAATGCAATGGTTCTGTCATTCTCAAATTTAATTCTAAATTCATGTCTCTAGTCCAAACATAGTGAAACAGACATACAACTTTCAAACTCTTATGTTGTCTGATAAAGTTACCAACTTACCAACTGCTGAATTCACATTTGTCTTGTTTAAATGTGTTCCCTGCACCTCAGGCAAACTCTCACACCTCAGGACTGTGCTTTGAAAGGAGATCCAAAAAAAGGGGTCCAGTGAGAGTGTGAAATTGGATAATTGGTCTGATGAACATCACCACACTCCACTCGCTGCAACTTGTAACTGTCCTCCTCACTCTGCAGCCTTAGCGTAGAGTTTCAAATTAGTTTCAAAGGACTCAAAGAACGAAGTCTTCATTTTTATTAGGGTTATTGTTATTGAAATGACTTCAGTTACACAGGACTTTTCTTTGTGTAACCCGAAGATGAGACTCTCTCCCGGTAAGAATTTCATTATAATGGCAGAGTTCAAATTCACATGAAAACAGTTTAGGCAACTGTTTCCAACTCAATTCAGACATCATATATTTAGATTTGCTTTTCGTAAAATCATGCTGATATTTGCAATTGACAACCTTATTTAGATGCTATTTTTCAGTGGGGTGTGTTGGTACAATCCTTCCAACTAACGTCCTTTCAGGTTGGGATGGATGTTTCATCATCTTCATCTTAATTAGCCTATGTATTATTCTGCAACATGTTCATGTAAATGCATGATTATGCACAGCTAGTCGAAGGCACGGCAGTGACCACTTTGACATAAAAAATGTTGTGAAAATAAACAAATCACATAATTTGCTAATTAGGCTAATTATTTTTATGACACATTCAACATCTCATTGTTGACTCACTGATAGCAAAATGAATAATAAATAGTTAATTATATCTCTGTCATTATGGCGTTTCGTATTTGCATCACTGTTTTGGTGGGGTTTGTGAAGAGAAGAGGCGGAGAGCTGGTCATTCCCCTCTAGACTCTTATGCAAATACCTTTTTCCCCAGCTTTCCATCAGTATGATCCTGCTTTAAACAGGCCTGTTTCCTGAGGTATAAACAGTTTTTTTTGGAGAAAAAAAGAAAAAGAAATTACATTCTTTACTGTTACTGGGGAGTTATGAAGAGTTTGGTTATTATACAACAGTGACACCCTTGGGTCAACAGGGGTACTGCATGTAGCGTGGCCATCATTTACTCCAATCTTTACATCTTTCTTTCACCCACCAATTATAAAATTAACTTCTAAAAATGTAAACCCGGTCTCTCTCCACTCAAAAATTGTGTGTTGCAATGTGGTTACTTCATTTGGTTGTACACTACACTGTGCAGAAGGATGGATGTGGAGAGTTTGTCATTAGAGGGCTATTTGTTTTCACATCCATCTTGAGTAGGAAAGTGTTTTTTTCTTTAAAGTTATTTTCCTTTTAAATTATAGACCTGTTCTGTACATACATGCAGGATTTTGTGACTTTTGCAACTTGTTTGGAAGCCAATAATAGTCCCCTTTTCAACACCCGTAAGTGTGAAAACTTGAAACACTGAGAATGAACTTCACAGTGAAGTAGGAGCCATCTTGTGTCCAGTAGTTGAACTTTCAAAATAAAAAACAAATCAGCATATTCATAGATTCTGGATGTTTCAGTGAGGGAGTGGGAGTTAATGTAATTTTAAGAATGTTGTTTAATTTGATTTCACTTTTTTTCATGCAAAACGATATCAGACAAAAAATAGTATTAAAATAATGTTCTTATATCTTAAAACAGGGATCTTCAAAGCATTCTGGCTTTGTGAACCAAAGGAATCAGTGGCCGTTGTAGAGTGGATCAGCCCCAACATACAGCGTTCTTCTCTGTTTATCTTTTTGTCATAAATTGTGTCAAATGTATACAATTAATTAAATTAGCAAACAAAAGAGAGGACTAACATACAAGTTGCATTGTTAAATCTCATCTATATTTGTTTTATGACTTTTTTGGTTGTTTTAAGATTATCTTCTGTCACCATTCCCTTGCAGTACATGCACATAGTGTGTGGACACCCTGAAAGAATGTGGAGCCCCAAACATTACTTACCTTGTACGGTAGTTGGATTCTCGCGATATAACAAAATCACACGAGAATTGCGGGATCACAAATTACACAAACATCTTGTTGCGCTTCAAGTAGACCATCCTGCACAGCTCTGTGGAGGAGGGTCTGGCTAGTCCACACGGCCCAGATGGGAGAAATCCATGCTGTGGTTTGTAGCCATTTCTTCAAACCAATCACAATCGTCTTGGCCAGGGCTTAGAGCTGGATAGAGCCCCGGTGCCGCTGCAAAATAGCCTTGAGAAGTTGTTTTAGTCGTGCAACAGAAAACTCAGATTGGACCGATAGTCTAGGCTGGATTTACCCTGCAGAGATCTGAGGAGCAGATAACCCTGGTTCTCAGAAATCAGCTGGAGTTTAAAATTCCAACACAAAGGAAATGGAAAGTAAGGGACATCCGGCCGTAAAGAATGACATCCGGCAAAATTTTGAGCGGCAATGGACCAATCCAGGAAGTGGAACGTCGTGGATATAGACTAGGCTTCAAGTAATGCGTATGTGTCCAAGCAGCAGCGGACCAAACTAATTAGCGTCTTGTGAGGAGAAACTTGGCTACAGGCATGGTTAAGGTGTGTGTGACGGTCGTGACTGTTTATTCAAAACAACACCAGCAAATGTGATTGACCGATGCTTCATTACGTTTTTTTTTTTAAAAGGGCCTTCCCTTTCCCAAACAGTTTACAATGATGGCTTCTTAGTAGGTTCTGTGTCACCAACCATGAGGCACGTCAGATTAGAACATAGTTTCCTGCACTGTAAAATATCACGCAGGTGAGAAATTTGTGCAAATAACAGATAAGAAATGGTGGCATAATTTTTAGTTCCTAGCTTAGTTTCTCTGGTTTCTGGAATACATCCTGGAACTACTTGGTTGAAAACCGGTATGAGTGAGTTTGGCTGCTGCAGAAAGTCCTGGCTCATAGTCGGCATTTAAGTTAATCGGTAAGGTGTTGGACGGGGTTGAAGTCTGGAGTCAGTCAATTCCCCTTCAGAAAACCAGACATGCAACAGACAGGGGTGTTAACAGACCTTTAGCCATAGTGTGTCCTCTGCCTCAACTGTCAGATGTTAGATCATACTGTATTGTCAGATTCATTAGTGAGTTAGCTGTGGCTCTAAGGCGCCAAGATAGGTTAATCATTTCATCTCATGTCATCATGCGCCCTTTTCCCTTCTGACTCACTCCAGTGAGAAAATGCTGAAGTACCTCCTGTCTTTTCATCAAACGAATTTGTATTCTGTAATTCTACATTTCAGCAAGGCTGCAAAATGTGACCCTTCACCCCAAAATGACTGACTGTTTGGTTTGTTTGGCATATGCTGGTGCAAACGATCTCTCATACAACACCCATGTAATATACCCAAGAGTAAGTTTATTGATTGATATATGTTTCCTTGCGCTGAGATTTTCTCAGCATGAGCAGATGAGAGTGATGGAAACTGGGAGAAGGAGAGCACGCTAGGAAACAGCAGGCCCTCACATTAGACTCAGCAACAAGGGGTCGCTGCAGAAAACTGGGACGACAATTTGAAACCCAGAAGCATGTTAAACAAATACAGACATGCAATAGATCCACTGTCAGCATTAATGCTTGGCAGTTCACATACTTGTTATTAGAAAAGAAGGCAGTGTTGTGTTGCTGGCTCTCACTTCCCCAAGGCATACAATAACCTTTTTGTGGCTCACTTTTTAAAAGCCTATTCAACTAAACTACTGTTGCCTGAGACCAAAACCACAGACTTGCTTGTAAAAAAAAAGTTTTTAAATAAAAAGTACCAATTTACCCTCCTCTTCAACATTGTTTCTCCACGACCCTTGAGGGATGAGACAGGACTGACCCTGAAAGCTGCGTCCCACAAAATGAAAAGATGATTAGCATCTCATTATCGTTCTCCATATTATATAACTGAAGTTTAAAACTGATTGTCCTTTGCATCAGTTCATTCAGGTCAGATCTCATTTCTGTGCACTTCACAGAAAAGAGAGCATGGGGCATGAATGGCTGCTTTGGATTACTGCAGCCCTTCATCTTCTCATTGACTCCTGCATTTGATCTTTACAGGCGAGGTTTGACTTTACAATATGTTGATAGATGTTATGAGAGTAGGCACTGTATACTTACGCTGAGGAAACAGCCTTTGATGGTCTGAACTAATCTTATTGAGGGCGATTTCAAATTTCAATCCGACATCTGCCTGCCTGGTCCACATTCGGTTATCATCTGAGCCAGAGATATTTCATTTCACTTTTATTGTAACATCTTCATGAACTTTCTTTTTCAATGCAGCTTTCTGCACAGCCTTAGAAAAGTAATTTCCCAGACTAAAATAACTCACAACGAAACTACTCAGTTGGTGCGTGATTGATTTACAAGCACATGAAAAGTGACATGAAAAAGTGCACAGCTGTAGTTCAGGTGGTTGAGAAGGTCTTTTTAAAGGATTTGTTATTGCCTTTATTTATAGGACAGATTAAATCAGAAAATTGGGAGAGAGAGGGGATGACATGAAGAAAAAATGTCCGCAGGTCGGGAACTGAATCCGCGGCCGCTGCGACAAGGACTGAGCCTCTGTACATGGGGCGCACGCTCAAACAGGTGAGCTTACCATGCCCCATTTATTGTAGAATTGATAGCTTAGCTGTTCATGAACCCCCAACATTGCTCCTTATGTGTATGGAAGCCTGGCATGTGCCAAAAAAAGTTAGAGGTAATATATAAACTGTGTCTTTAACAGCAGTAACATTTTGTATAAAACAAGGTTGACTCCCTAATATCAGATCTGTCTCCTTGGTTTCATTAAATTTCATGATATACACTCATAATATAAAAACAAGTGTGGTATAAATGCACTTATGCTAATGAGCTATTTTATTTAAAAAAAGGTGAGATCAATTGATGTGGAACAACATTTATTTTGGTGTAGGAACAGAGAAAGACTGTGGCAATTAGATAGGAAATAGCGCATTCTGTGGGCGTAGCTGACATGTCGGCCAGAAGGAAGTGCGCAGAAGAGAAATTGTACTTTACATCCTCGGAGGAGCATGAATCTGCTCAGTAAAGCTCGCTATAGTCTTTCCATTCTATTTCGTTATACCACCACAACCGATTGTAACAATGTCCACCTCCATTGTATGTACTCAGTTTATTCGGCTTCTCCGTCCCTCTCTTCATCCATTTCCACCTTCCCAGGCCCCCTTCAGTGTTATCCTTTACCTGTCCACCAGATGGCTTTCTCAGACCTTTCTCGCCACTACCATCTGCCCTGCAACACCTAATTACCCTCACCCGAGCTCCAGCACCCATCTCTCCACCTCATTCCCTCATCAGCCACACACTCCCAGCCCAGATGCATTGTCCCTCAGCCAGATTGTCTAGTGTGTTCCACCGAGCTTTCCAGCCTGCTGTCTTTTTCTGCCAGTTTGACCTTCTGCCTGACTGGTTGGACTTTGCATTCCACTTTTGGTGCCTCTCTAATTTTAACCCTTGCCTGCCTCATACGTCTGTAAACCTTTGCATCATTTACAATTGTCTTGGGCGGAGAGCGCCAGACCCAGCAACGATGCCTCTGGAAAATAGCCTTGGGAAGGAACTTGTTTTGGTGGAACATCTGCATGTAGGGATGCGAGCTCTGGAATTAAATTGGCTGTCGAGTATGGGATGAGAATTTGAATTTAAAAAATATATAAGATAAGGGAGAGAATTTGTTGGTTCTAGCTAATAGGAACAATAACAACACAAAGAAAGCAGAAGGTGAGAAACATCTGGCGGGAAATGACGGACATCAAATGGAAACTCCGGCGGCACAGAAACTATTCCTAAATAAAATGTGGTCGATGTAGACTATAAAATAAGTAATTGAGCTGCACTATCTCTGCCTCTGAGATTTTGAGCTGACTATGGTGCCAGACGAAGTATCACCGAATGTATTAACCCTCATGTTTCCTCGGGTCAAATTGACCCGTTTTCCTATATCAGTGTTCATTTTAATTACCCAAAATAATATGATTGATTCCACACAACGCTCTTTGGCAAGTACAAATCTTTACTTTCATCCATTTTGGAGTTTTATAGCATTTGAAAAACAATTTGAAGTAGTTATTGTATTGAATAAAAGTTGACATATTCCAGTCGCTGACTATCCATCAACATCCGTTCTTTTAATTTTAGTGTAAATAATTCCTAATTTTTTCCAAATTACCACAAAAAAGGATGGATTCCATGCAACGCTCTTTGCAAATACAATTGATCACTTGCATTGAATTTCATGTTTCACATCAGTGTCCTGACCAAACTCATCCACTCAACATACTTTCAACAATAAGTCATTTTTTCTGCTTTATTAACTTAATTATTAGGTATAATTCTGTACAAATCATGGTTTTTTACTATGGATGCCAAAAAGTAGTGGTGGTAGTGAAATAAAAATGTCAAATTTTGAAAATGTCTTTATGACCCAGAAGGACAACACAAGGGTTAAAATGGACCAAAAGTTAATGAATGATAGACTGACCCACTGTTTCACTAACAAACTGATTTCACTACTGTACTCTCTAAGTCTGTTCTCAAACAGGGAAGAGAGCTTACGGTTCTAAAAAGTGGCAACAGATGAGAATGACACAAGGAAAATGAGAGAGAAGTATGACTTTTATGAGTCTTTCTTGACAAGTATTTGATGCGTAGCAAAAGAGAGGCTAATATGACTGCCAATCCAAACAATCTAAGTGAATCTGCTATTATACAGACAGCTTCACAAGTTATCTTAACTTTCATTTTGCTACTGCATTTGCATGTGTTTTCAATGGCGGTGCAGGCCATCGGGTCAACATCTTGTGCATGTCAACTGAGTGCTTGGATCAATGACAGCAGGTCGAAACATCAGTCAGCAAAAGGGAATTAACTCAAACATAACAACTTGATATTTATATCAAAAGCATCCTGAGAGCTCCTGGTGTAATCAGGTTAGCAAAACGTCTCCTGCGGGGAAGTAATCTACTTTGATGCTCTGTCTGTACCAAACATTGAATCTGTGTCGGGCTGAGCAGCTACCAACCAGTCCAGCCTACTCTGTAATTCAATTACACGAGTTGACTCATGTCCTACTTAACGTCCAGGCAGCCAACAGCCTGATTACGGAAGCCACAAATTGTCAAATACCAAACCTGGATAAACATTTATGTCTCTCAAAACCAGGAGGTTTGTAATTATGCTCTGTAATACTATTTCACAGGACAGCAGTTCACTTCCCAGATCATCTACGTAGACATTCAAACAGTTCTTCCTTCCGCAATTAGACTTTTCAATGAACTCATTTGAACTGGACCAAACCTTATCCCACAAGACATTTATTATAAACATGTTTCTACAAATGATCAATGCCATTCCACATGATTCCCACATTTTAGTTAATGAATGTATAGTTTAATTAATGCTCACATGCAAGCACTTAATTCAGACCCTAACCCTACCCCCTGGAAAAGTGATTAAAGATAGTTCTACAGCAGGATCATTATCTTCTTTATTTCCACATCCTGATGGCTTTCTTTTTTATCTTTATGAAAGTTAAACTGGGATTTGAACACTGCTAGACAATTTTGAAAGACTAAATATGAATCCATATTTCCTAAAATGACAATATCTAAATTTGTAAAATAATAAAAACACACCAATGTGAAAGTGCGTATCTTCCAGCAGAAATGGATAATACAAAAATGTTTTTGTCACCAGAATGTCCAACTTTCAAGTTAAATTAATGCAGTGTCTTCTGGGGACAGGCAGCTAGCAGATAGTGAGAAGATGTTTTTTACAGTGTGTTCTGGGGACAGGCAGCTAGCAGATAGTGAGAAGATGTTTTTTTACAGTGTGTTCTGGGGACAGGCAGCTAGCAGTCAGTGAAGAGATGTTTTTTACAGTGTGTTCTGGGGACAGGCAGCTAGCAGATAGTGTGAAGATGTTTTTTTACAGTGTGTTCTGGGGACAGGCAGCTAGCAGTCAGTGAAGAGATGTTTTTTACAGTGTGTTCTGGGGACAGGCAGCTAGCAGTTTCTGGGGAGAGGTTTGCTGTATGTAACAACAAATGTTGTAGCTTAAAACACGCGTGACATCGCTTAGAGCACCTTTAATTTGCCCAAATTCTGTATTTGACCAATATATAATTGAATCTCATCCTAACCCTGAATGTTGCATGCGTATAACGTAAAGGGACTATTCTTCTGTAGTCTTAGCGACTTCTCAAAGCGCTTTTACATAGTAGGCTAAATTCACCATTCACACACATTCAAACACTGTGGCCGAGGCTGCCGATGATGGAGCAGCATTGGGGACAACTCAGGGCTCAGTGTCTTGCCCACGGACACTTCAACATGGGACTGCAGGGCCAGAGGTTGAACCACCAACCTCCCGATTGGTAGGCAACTGCTCTACCACTGAGTGTGTCATGTCTTAGCTTGTATACTTAAAGTTGTGCCAAAAACAGTTGAATGCAGTTTTACTGAACATTTAGTCACTGGTTTTAATGGAAAAAGTACATTCACAAGAAAACACCAGAAAAAAAACAGAGATGCTCCCCTCCCATTTTATAATTTGCAGAGTAATAGTCTATGTTGTACGTACCAAACAAGATTGTTTGTGTTGTGTGTTGCAAAATCTTGATTGCATAAAATGGTGACATAGATCATCTCACCTTTCAGTAGGAATAACTTAGAGTATAATTTTACATAAAAAAAAAAAAACGTCTACCAGATTATCCTACTCTTAATCAGTACACAGTTTATGTATATGGTTGAAAAGTGCCTAAAGACATTAAAAAAACTACTGCTACAACTACAACACACAGCACCACAGTTATGTATTCTGCTCTTTTAAAAGCTTTGCTGACATGTATTTTGGTTGGAGGTACCATCATTTGGCCACTAGATGGAGCTACTTACCCACGATTATGAAGCGTCCTTCCGTGACAAGCAAACGTCTCACTGGCTATTAGGACTTCTGGAGCTGAGCTAAGCTTAATTGGACACCTAATTACAATTGAGAAATATACAGTATATTCTTCCAGAATTTGGCTCCAAAGTAACAATCTACAACGGACATTATTTGAATCGGCCAACAAAGTGAGACCATTAAATAAAGGGTTGTTTCCACAGAAAATTAGAGCAAAAATAATGATGTTCATTTAGACATGCTCATATTTGTATGGTATTTTAAGGATATTATTATTAAAGCCTACTTCTATTAACATTGCGAAACAAAACTTTTTCTAACTCGAATAGGATTTTAAAGCAACTATTCATTAGCGTGGTTTTACCCCTAGTTAAAATAATTATTCTGAGCAGGAATTCTAACATTGGCTCTGTATGTTTGCTGATCACTTTCATATTCTGGGCTCATTAGGGGCGTTTTAACGCTCTAGAATCGGTCAGTGAGGTAGTTCAGAGAGCTCGGGGCATCGTTACCTGTCTAATTTGATTGACATCCTCTTCCCCGAGCGGAGACAACTAGCTGCGCTGCACAATGGTGGGGCAACGGCGGTGGGAGGGCGGGCACGAGCTCCGCTATCCAATGGGATCAGTGATGGGAGGGAGTTTTGTCGAACTCCAGCTTTGTCCTAACTTACTGGGACTCCTGAGCACAATATGACTGAAGCGCCTGCACCGTTATTCCACGGGACGGTGCGAAGGCTCAGCCGCCTGCTCGCTCTTCAACACCGCTCACTTGCGCTCTAACTTTGGATACATTTTATCCACCTACACTTCTCCAAGGAGCAAGTTACTTTTGTTTTGTGTTTGTCTTTCTCAAGGGATTGCCAGATTCCGTTTTTAAATGCTTTTTTTTTGGCGGAGTTGAATTGAAACTTCCCCTGATCTGTAGGAATCATTCTCTCCATTCAAGAGGATTGGGTTTGCAGTGAAACGCAGCGCTGCGCAGGATAAAAACAACAACTTCTGGAGTACTTTTGGGACAGTGAATAACTGTGAAAAGAGTTGCTGCTGGAGTTTTCTCATTGATTTTTTTCTCTGCACATTTGCTGGAATACAATGCTTTAGGTGACTCGAGCGACCTCAGTAAAGTTGATGCATCATAGGCATGGACTCTGTCTGAGAAAGGTGGACTGGCTAACTGACCATGGCGCACACAGGTAGGGGCTTAGGCCGGTTTCATCTGACTTTACTCATGTTATGGACTCTGTCCCGGTACTCAGCATCCAGCCAAGTCCGTCAAGAGTTCCAGGTCCTGGAAGAGCAGCCCATCGGCACCTACGTGGGCACGATACAGACCAAGCCCAGCTTCACGTACCGCTTCAGCGAGAACCACAAACTTTTTGCAATCAACGGCACCACTGGAGTCATTTACACCTCCACGGTGATTGACAGAGAGGTTTTGCAAAGTGATGTCATCAACGTGGTGGTGCTATCCAGCCAACCCACCTACCCCACTGAGGTCAGGATAATAGTTTTGGATATCAACGATAACTCCCCGGTGTTTCCAGACACATCTATTGTCGTGTCTTTTAAGGAGGATGCCAGCAGCGGCAGGCAAGTGATTCTGGACACTGCTACAGACTCAGACATTGGAAGTAACGGAGTTGATCACACCACGTACAGGATAGTGAAAGGCAACGAGCAGAGAAAATTCCGCTTGGACATTACAGTCAATCCTAGCGGGGAGGGGGCATTCTTGCACCTCGTTTCAACTGGAGGCTTGGACAGGGAAGTTACTCCCTTCTACCAGCTCCTGGTTGAAGTGGAGGACAAAGGAGAACCTAAAAAGTTTGGCTACCTGCAAGTAAACGTCACTATCCAAGACATAAATGACAACCCCCCTGTTTTTGATCAAGATCAATATCAAACCAGTGTTTTTGAGGATGCAGCAGTAGGCTCTAGTATTCTGCAGATTACAGCGTCAGATCAGGATGAGGGAGCCAATGCTGACATCAGGTACTTCTTAGATGAAGGAACACCTTTCCAAATTGACCCCAAAGCTGGTACTATTATTATAAAGGAGGGTTTAGATTATGAGAGTAAGAAAGAGTACTCCCTGACCATTCATGCAGTAGACAATGGGGTGCCCGCTCTGTCAGGCAGAACAGAAGCCACAATCAAACTTTTAGATGTGAATGATAACGACCCAGTAGTGAAGTTTAGGTATTTCCCCACAACTTCTAAATTTGCGTCTGTTGATGAAAATGCACAGATTGGCACAGTTGTTGCTTTGCTCACCGTTTCAGATTCAGACTCCCCCACAGCTAATGGAAACATATCTGTTTCAATCTTGGGGGGCAACGAGCAGAGACACTTTGAAGTGCACACGTCTCCTGTGCCTAATTTGAGTCTGATCAAAGTGGCCAGTGTGTTGGACAGAGAGAGAATTTCCTCTTACAACCTGACTGTGTCTGTGTCAGACAATGGCAAGCCTATGGCTAGGTCCTCCTTTGCCAGTCTGGTTATTTTTGTGAATGATATCAATGATCACCCACCCATATTCCAGGAAACTCTGTACAGAGTAGATATCAGTGAAGACATACCAAAAGGCAGCTACATTAAAGGGGTTTCTGCAACAGATGGGGACTCTGGGCAGAATGCCAACCTGCGCTACTCCCTGGTGTCTGGAAACGCTTTGGGCTGGTTCTCCATCAGTGAAAACAGTGGTCTGGTTACCAGTGCCGCTTTGCTGGATAGGGAAATAGCATCTGAAATAGTGCTTAACATTAGTGCCAAAGACCAGGGGCTGCAGCCCAAAATTTCTTACACTAAACTGATAGTCAACATCACTGATGTGAATGACCAAGTGCCCACATTTACACAGAGCACATATCATGTTTCCCTGGTGGAGCATTCTCCTGCCGGAACTGAGCTGGTGGTGCTGTCTGCCTCAGATGACGACGTTGGGGCCAATGGAACTATCAGGTTCTTATTTGATGCAGAGACTCCAGACAGTGTCCAGGAGCTGTTTCGCCTGGATGCCGTGTCAGGGCGATTAAGCACAGCCGTGGAGCTAGACAGGGAGGATCAGGCCTCGTACTTACTCCACATCCAGGCAGCAGATGCAGGCAGCCCTTCTTTGCACTCTGTAGGAAAGGTCAACATCACTCTGAGGGATATCAATGACAATAGGCCAGTTTTCTACCCTGTGCAATATTTTGCTAATGTGAAAGAGAACGAGCCCTCGGGTGCTTACGTAACCACCGTTTCAGCCACAGACCCCGATTTGGGTCGAAATGGCACAATCAAATATATCATTACAGCTGGAGATGCTTCCAAATTCCTCATTAATAGCAACACAGGGAAAGTAACCACAATTGAGCCCCTGGATAGAGAAGAGAAAACTGCTTACCAGCTGCAGGTGACGGCAGCAGATGGTAGCGGCCTGCGCTCACACACCCAGGCCATAGTGACTGTAACTGTCATAGACACACAGGATAACCCACCAGTCTTTAGCCAGAAAGTGTACAGTTTTGTTATGTTTGAAAATGTGGGTATTGGGACAGTTATAGGGTCTGTGTCAGCCACCACTGTAGATTTGAACACAAACATTTCTTATCTAATCACCTCAGGAGACCACAGGGGGCTTTTTGCTGTGAACAGTGCAGGTCAGATCACAGCATCAAGCCAGATAGACAGAGAGGAGCAGGGTTTCTATCAGCTGAAAGTTGTAGCCAGAGCCGGGGAGATCACAGGAGAGGCCTTTGTTAACATCACTGTGAAGGACTTAAATGATAATGCCCCTAATTTTATTCACGCTGTGGAGCATGTGAGTGCAGTGGAAAACTGGAGCACAGGCCATGTCATATTCCAAGCCAAAGCCTCAGATCCTGATGAAGGCACAAATGGCATGGTGGTGTACAGCCTCAAACAAAACCCCAAAGGCCTGTTTCATATTCATGAAAAGCACGGCCTCATCACGCTGACCGGGCCCCTGGAGGTCACCACAAGCTCTTACAAGATCGAGGTCATCGCATCAGACATGGGGGTCCCCCAGCACACATCCAGTCTCATCCTCATCGTCAGTGTTTATGACGTCAATGACAACTCGCCAGTCTTCGAACAGCTTTCGTATGAGGTCATCATCCTGGAGTCTGAGCCTGTCAACAGTCGCTTTTTCAAAGTGGAGGCCACAGACAAAGACTCTGGTCTTAATGGGGAGATTATGTATGACATCGCTGGTGGCAACACAGGTGATGTGTTTGGCATTTTTCCAGACGGGCAGTTGTACATCAAAGCAGAGCTGGACCGCGAGATACAGGACCGATATAACTTAGTGGTTATGGCCAAAGACCGTGCTGTGGAACCGCTAAGTGCCACTGTCAATGTCAGTGTGATTCTAGATGACGTAAACGATAACCGTCCCCTCTTTAACAGCACCAATTATGTGTTTCATTTTGAGGAAGAGCAGAAGAGGGGGTCGCTAGTTGGGCATGTTTTTGCCGAGGATAAGGACTTCGGTCCAAACAGTGAGGTCAGATATACATTTGAGACTCCACACCCCAACTTTGAGCTAAATGCTATCACAGGGGAGTTGACCAGCACGCTGCAGTTTGATCGCGAAACGCTCATGAGACAAAGAGGCGCCGCTGTGTTCAGCTTTGTGGTTGTCTCGTCGGACCAGGGTCTCCCCAAGCCCCTCAGAGACCAGGCTAAAGTGCAAGTTTACATTCAAGACATAAACGACAACCTGCCTAAATTCACCAAAGACATTTACCAGGCCTCGATCTCAGAGTCAGCTCAAAATATGACACAACTGCTGCGGGTGTCCACCTCCGATGTGGATGAGGACAAAAACGGACTGGTTCATTATCACATCTCTGATGGTAACGAGGAAGGACAGTTCACTATTGATAGCAGCTCTGGACAGGTTACTTTAGTAGGAAAGCTGGACTATGAATGTACGTCCTCCTATTCATTGAAAATCATAGCTGTTGATGCTGGAACTGTACCCCTGTCCTCCTCCTGTATGCTTAGTATCAGCATCATGGATGAGAATGACAACTCCCCCTCCTTCCCTAAATCCTCACTGTCTGTGGACGTCCTGGAGAACATGAGAGTAGGGGAGCTGGTGGTCTCAGTGACCGCCACTGATGCAGATTCTGGTCAGAACGCAGACATAACGTATAGCATCACAGCCACAAACAACCACGGCACGTTCAGCATCAGCCCCAACACCGGCAGCATCTTTCTGGTTAAAAAGATGGACTTTGAAACTCAGGCAATTTACAAACTCAACATCACCGCAAAGGATAACGGTAAACCACCCCGCTCTTCATCCATTCCTGTGGTCATTCATGTCAGGGATTTTAATGACAATCCTCCAATATTTACGCCTGGTGACATTTTCAAATCCATTCCTGAAAATCTCCCTCTCTCAGCTTCAGTCATGACAATCACAGCTCATGACACAGATGCAGATATAAATGGTGAGCTGGAGTACTCCATTGTTCAACAGATTCCCCGGGGAGGCCACTTCAGCATTGACTCACGCACCGGCCTCATATACACCAATAGGGAAATTGACAGGGAGTTTTCAAATATGTTTGAGCTGACTGTCAAAGCCACTGACCAGGCCGTTCCAGTTGAATTCCGCCGCTTTGCCCTGAAAAATGTCACAATATGGGTCACAGACCTGAATGACAACGTTCCCACTTTTATGTCCCAGAATGCCCTTGTGGCTGAGCCCAACATAGTCATCGGCTCCATCCTGACAACAGTGTTGGCCTTTGACCCGGATGAGGGGGCAAATGGAGAAGTGGAGTACGAGCTTGTTGAAGGGGACTCTGACACGTTCATCATGGACAGGTACAGCGGAGATATTCGTCTGGCCTCCCAGCTTGTACAGTCCCGACTCATGTACACCCTTACAGTTTCAGCCACGGACCACGGCACCAGCCGCAAGACCTCCAGAACTGAGCTTACTATCATCCTCCAAGGGATGGATGGGCCTGTTTTCTCCCAGCCAAAATACATCACAATCCTCAAAGAGGGCCAGCCGCCAGGCACCAACGTCATCTCCCTGGATGCCTCAAGCCCGCGGGGCTCAGCTACCAAAGTGGAGTATTTCATCGTGGCAGTTCGCAGTGGTGGAAAAGCAGTGGGACGCCTTTTCACCATCGGCCGCTACACTGGAGTGATACAGACGGCTGCGGAGCTGGACCGAGAACAAGGCACTGACCTCTACCTGGTGGATGTGTACGCCATTGAGACAGACGCCAGCCAGCCCAGGACACAGCGTGCTGAGGTTAGTACACTGCTGACATTTCTATTCTCTACAGATTCTGCAAAGCCACCTTATGTGCCTTATATTGGTCTATTTGATCTTTTTGGCAGGGAGAGAGCATGAACTCAGCCACTGGCATTTGTTTTAGACATTTGGATGGAAGAAGTGTAATGAGATCAAGTTTTGAACTGGAAATAAATGGGGAGTGGGACTGTTCAAGTCGCACATAAGGCAGAGCCACCTATTGCATTTGTGTGCTCATTAATTAAATTCCTTTTTTACGCATGGCTCTGCATTATATGAAATCATAATTTTCTTGGCAACAGGTAAGACAATAACTTTATTGTTCCCGTTTCCAAAATCATACTGGCCATAACAATTCATCTTGAATGTGTCTCCTCTAATATTTGAGCAGCCTTGGAAAGGAAAATGTATGTTGCATGTCTTCTGCATAAGCTCCTCTCCTGCTCTCATGGAGTGAAATATTCTTATCAGCGGATATGAATTGCACAAACTAAAAAAAGAGCGCTTTTTTAATTTCCCCACTGTAGAGATAAATCATTCAGCGCTGCTGTTTCAGGTTCAAGGCCCATGATGGTTTCCCCAGTGTCTCAAGCAGAAATGTAAAGGAGAGTAATTGATAAGGTCTTCCAGTGCAGGTATGCATCGTCACAGCCGTCACAGCCAGTATTACTTTGAGCCCTTGAGCCTGAGGCTGTTATGGGACTGGGGTGGTCTTGGTGTACCTTTTTTAAACCACCGGGAACTGCTCCACAGGCAATAAGTGACCATTGAAATTGGGTGACCTCTTAAGACTCTGTGAAAAGACGCTGAGGGCAGAGAGAGTGAAACTTAAGCTGTCCACTGAGTTTGCATTATGCGATGTACCTTTTTCAGGCTTTCCCTAAAGAAATAGAGAGTTAAATTCTCTCAAATACAATGCGGGAACCCTAAACACAGTTTGGGCAGGCTAAGGCCTCCTCGCTAGTCTAAATGAAAAACAAATGTGACTATATATGTTTTGGAAATGCCATGTTATTACAGGCTGGATGACACACACAAAGCATATCCACTTGACTTGTCAGAGCAAAAACAAAAAGGTGTAAGCTTTTTCTCCACTTAGAAGTGGGTTTTGTGTTACCTCATTTCAAAATAGGCCTGATGTGAGATGATTGAAAAGTTTAAGATGATGTTGTTATGTCTTTGACAGTTTTTATTGATGCCTTTTCAGCCACTGCAAATATTGAGAGTGAAATCTAATACAGCAATCAGTTATTTGGAGACAAACTCACACGTTATTGAAATAACGGATTACTTGGCTAAATCGTGTTTAAGTTAACTTAAAGTTTGGTCAAATGGGAATATCATATGTTCTCTCAATTTGCCTGCAGCGAAGATGGCAATCTGCTTTCCTGCACACTCTACTGTCGGCCTAATGAGAGAATATAGTGCGTTAGTGCTCCATTCCCAAACCTTAAACTGTAGCTGGGTTTCATGCAAAGCTTGAACTTTCTCACCCCTTGGAAAGATGACTTTACCATACCACTTGGCTGAGTAGTCCGTCGCTCCATTTTGAGAAGCGTGAGATCTAATAACTTCAATTCAAAAGACTTTGCACATTTGGAAACGTGGACCAGTTTTCTGCTGAAAGTCAACAGTCACTTGTCTTTATGACCATATTTTAAATAACAGAAATTGTCCTATTCATAGTACTTCTACCCCCTCTGTCAATTGGGATCTCAAAGGATTGTGTGGTACAATAGTGTAAACCTTCAGACTTAGAATAATGTTTTTCCAGGGCAGTGTTTATACACCAGATACCCGGTAGCAACTGGGGGGTTATTTCCACCCCTGGGGTTGTGACCCTTTCACATTCTCCATTTCCCATTCTCCCAATTGATTGGATGCATGAGGGAAAGTTGGCTTTTTTTTTTCTTCTTCTTCCATGCGCCATGTGTGATGTTTTGGAAACACTCGAACAAAGAGAATTTGGGTGAACATGCATTATCGACGGTTGTGATTTTAAACAAGAGGGGAGAGAGGTTTTCTTTTTTTTAGTTTTTTTTTTACTTGACCTCCAAAGCATCTTAGAATATTTCATTGTCAGTGAGTGTTGATAAGATATGTCATTACCGGACTGTATGTGGCTTTTATCCCACATCTGGGTCATCTATGATGTGCAATTGGCATTTCTTTTAGCCAACTAGCGGTCGTGTAATGCTTTTCCAGAAAGTTTGATGATCATATTTGGTTATTTTACTTCAGCAGCCTGTCAGTTGGGAATGTCATGCAAATGACCTAATTTCCAAGAAATCTTTGTCTTTCTTCCTCTTAATAGCTAAAGCAGATAAAGATGCTGCAGAAAAAGAATCTCTTGGCAGCAGATTCATCTATTGTTGGGGAATGCAACTTCCATTCAGTGTTCAGGAGGATGTTTTTTTAATTTCACTCCAAGTTTTGATTCATCGCATCCTGCGATGTCCTCGTTTAGAGGTGAAGAGAAGCATTTCCCCCCATAACTCATTCTGAGTAAATCCACTCTGAATCACCTTAGGCAGACTTCCCTTCATGAGCTGAAACTTTCAAGTATCGGTTTCACTTTTGGCCACAAATTAATCATTGATGTGACAGCAGATGTTGAAGACCAAACACCTGCACATCATTGACTGGGGTTCTGAGCCGAAGTGCATTGTGCTTGAAAGCTATTAGCCGATTAGAGAGGCTCACATGTTGATTTTCCACGAAGAATGCTCTTTAGTTGCATATGATAACTAGAAAAGCAAGGGAACAATGTAAAGGTTAAAGCCAAAAGTCATAGCAGCAAGTCTTTTAAAAGAATACACCAGAAAGAAAATGTGGGTGGTTTGGCACATGATGGGTAGTTAAATGGTAATTCTGTTTAAGGTAGGCTCAGTTTGTTTTCTAGTTGTGACTTTAATTTTACTAGTCTGGTCTTGTCTCTGGACAAATATGGGTTTTTGGTGAAGTATGCCTTGAAAAAGAAATACAATCATGGGATAAAATGATGATAAAATGGAATTCATTTCCACCATGACTATCTCTGTTTCTTTACCTCTGTAGTCTTCCCTTCATTTGCCACATTCAATCCCTCCAGCTCCTGTAGACCTGTCTGCTACAACTGTTTTCTTAAACTCACTGTGAATCAAAATGAAGTGCTGTTTTTTAGGAGAGGCCCTCAAGTGCCACATCAGTCCTTACCCCCTCCTCTTAAAGTCATTGTTACCCCTCAAATGTAAACACAGTCAGAGTGTTAAACAGGCCTTCCTTTGTTTTGCCATCGCAGATAAAGTGTTGCGCAGTCCCGGCTGCAGATCGGGAGGCTTTTGTTATTTTTTTTGTCTGTGCCAACATCTTGCCTTGGCAGATTTAGGAGTGTGTACGGATGCCCCTGTCAGCCAGCTTTCCTCCCCTCTCCTCAACACTGAGGGATGCACGGTAGAGCTGTTTGGAGTTGTGAGATTGAAGAAAGAAAGGGCTTGGGAGGGTTCTGGACATGTCAGACGGTGTTATTGGGAGTTGTGGGAATGAAGGAAAAGGAGGGGTGGAGGGGAACGTTTTTAAGGAACGGTCCTGGAAGGGCCAGACACAGGCACCATTGCAAGGAATCATGGGAAGGAAGGGGCATGGTCGTGGCATCATCCTGATCGTGTCCTTAGCAGGCGGGAGCAAGAGATCTCCCTGTCCAGAGCTTTTGGACATCCCAGTCAGGGAATGACTGTTACAATGGCAGATACAGACATGGGTGTTGCTGTCTTTGGCTTTGAAAATGCTGTTATATTCATCCTTCTCTTTGTTACGTTGTATATCTTTGTGTCTTTGCAGCTCTTTTGTGTCGGCCTGCCTGTTTTGTGTGTTTGTGTCTCTCTCTTGGTTGCGGATCAGTCTGATTCATGAATTTCACTGGCAACCAACTTGAAAGTTTGCTATTCTTTCTGTCTCTCTTTCATTCCCTCTTTTGATTTTTCTGTGGTGTGGTGATGCCATACCTCCTCCAACATGAAGGGAAAGATGATTAGGACATCAGAGGCGGTATAAGGATGTAGTGAAGGTGGAGGATGAGATAAAAAAAGATAATAAGATAATTTGTTTATTAGTCCCCAATGGGGAAATTACTGCACTACACTCTGTGTACACACTTTTTGTTAGTACTCACACACAGGCCTGAAATACACACACATGCTCAGGGCCTATACATGCACTATACATGGAGAGATGTCAGAGTGAGTGGGCTGCCAGCTGAACCAGCGCCCTGAGCGGTCGGGGGGGGTACGGTGCCTTGCTCAAGAGCACCTGGCAGTGCCCAGGAGGTGAACTGGCATCTCTCCAGCCACCAATCCACGCTCCCAACTTTTTGGGTCCATACGGGGATTTGAACCAGTGACCCTCCGGTTCCCAACCCAACTCCCTATGGACTGAGCTACTGCCACCCCCAAATAAAGATAAAACCTATACCTATATAACCTATAAAGCTCGAAGGTCAACGAGGCCGGGAGGTTAAGGTCGTATTCTGTAAGGCGGGACAAGATGATACGGATGCTGTTTTTTGTGTGTTTGTATTTGTATCTGTGAGTTAGTGAAGTATTGATGACTTCAGTTTCCGGAGAAAGGTCGGACTGTGATACTGATAGCCCCCCTCCCTAAGCGGAGCATTTAGTGTTCTTTGTTGAATAAAAACTGAACAGAAAACCAAGCAAAAAATACAGTTTTGATTACATTCAAATCATACACAAGCTAAGCATTAAAATTTCATGACCCTCAGACGGGACATTTTACAACAACTGGAAGACGAATGATGCAGAACAAACTGCCTCCTTGTGTATTGTAATTCATGGTCTAATTGTGAATTTTCAAGTGTGTCTCAGTGGATGTGCACATGTGCTTGAGAAAGGGTGGATACAGTCCAGTCCGGCCGTATCCAAGGTAATAATTCATGCAGTAATTCGTCTTCACACGCCTTTTTGAAATGGTCATTGTGGAGGTGAGCATCTGCTCAGCCCTCCTGGTAGGTGGTCGCTCCGGGTGAAGCAGCGGGTGAGCTGGTGCCGAGGAGTGCACGTTGTCCCGGAGCGCCTGTCCGTTTTTTATGAGACAATCGCCATAAAAGTTGGATAAACAGTCGCTCATGCATAGATGCGTGCAAGCAAATGCTGCCAAACGAACACGCGCGCACACACACACACACACACACACACACACACACACACACACACTGACCACAACTTCAGACTCTTTCTCAAGTACAGGACAACTTTAAATGGTAGCCACTGTCAAAATAATTCAGTTTCTTTTAGATTATTATGATTATGTTACTGTCAAATTAGATCATTGGGATACTTTGTGCCTGCTATTCTGCAGATTCAAACTGAGCCCCGTGATGCCAGCAGCTTATGTCCTCCTTTTATTACATGAGACTGTTTGTTAGTGTTTGTCTTGTTCCATTTATTTTGTGGCATAGTGTAACTTTGTTTGGAAAAGTGTAAAGCAGTTACATCTGCTCTCTGGCACATTTGACCACTTCAGATGAACGTAATAGTGATGGTGCTTTGTGTTTTTCTAGAGAGCTCTTTATAGCTTTAAGTCTCTAACGTTTTAACTGTAGTTGTATACCAAGCCCTCTCACATTTCACCATGTCTTGACTTTATTTTTTTTTCTCATCAGAAAGCAGCAACTGGCACAGCTCACTACACATTTGTCACAACTCGGGGCTGAGAGGTCAGGAGCAGGGTCATTTTGTTCTGCTGTGCCATGTTCTTTAAAGTTAAGCCAAGTGTCATGTTAGTAATGAAAGAGCAAAACTAACTTTTTTCTGGCCACAAGCCACAAAGGCTGTTAAATCCCACAATTTGCCAGTCAGGATCGGTACATTGACGAACCAGGCAGGTTTTTAGAAGAGAATCAGATCTTTGCACATGGCTAGTTACCTGCTCAAGTGACTGAGGAGTGAAATTCATTATCCATGGCAACGTCTCTCACCAACATGAAGTCACATTGCTTGTTTGTTATGTTCAGCATTTGTTTTAACCTGCTTCAGATTGAAAATGTTCAAGTTTAAGACTTTATCGTGCACGATTAGAAAAATGTTTTACACATACATGCACATACATCTAACTCTAACCCACAATTCTGTTTGTGACCAGGCACTGAACCCCAGCTGTTGGTACTTGGCATTTTGATGCTGCTGTGGACCCATTTCTGTCCATGTTCATTACACAGGCCTAGATCACCAGGGGTCATTAAAAATCTAAACAGTGTTAGGTCTAGTAAAAGTAAACTAAAGTAAAAGTATACAAAATTACCTTTTGAGATTTAAATCACATCGCCTTGACGTTGTAGCACTCATTGTCTTCTGTGGCAAACTGAATTGTCCTGGAGTGGTAACTCCACCCTGCTGCTACTCTAAACAGGTTAAAACTAAAATTATTTACACTCTCTATTTTTAAAGTTGGTTTGCCGCTAAATTATGTTTATAAAGGGAATGTGCATGTATATTAAAAGAAAAGTCTTTCGGCTCTGCGGTTGACTGTCCGCAGACGGTTTTTTTATTTATTTTTTGCCCCCTTTCTGCCTCATGCAAAGTCAATGCCTTGGGTTAGAATAATAAATGAATGTGGCCAGAGCTGTAAATGCTCCGGCGAGTTTTGCATCATCAGGTTTATTTTCACATCAGAGATACATTTCTCTTGTTCTGTGACTTTGATTGTCATGCCTCATTTGGGAGGGGTCGTTCCTCTGTCTTAGGCACACATGCTCGGACCAAATGCGCGACTGAAATAGTATTAATCTCCGCTGGGGATGCCTTTCTCCTTTGGTACGCAGTATCAGGCGTGATCAAAAGGAAGCCGTTTACTGTTTTGTACAGAGAGGGAAGGATTTATTTAAGCGCAATCAGACAGGTCCATCAGAAGCTGGGATCTAAAGTTTCCAAACTTTATATTCACTCAACTGCAGTAGGTTGATTGGTAGTAGTTGAAGTGGGAATGATCAGGTGTAGCTATGGTTTGGGTCGTACATTTTCCCCGAGCAAGAGCTACACAGGGAAATTAATATTTGCCTGAGTATGACTACATCTCAGAGATTTCTTCATCACTTTCTCTGCACTGCTTTGACTATGAAGGGACCATAAAATATGCCCAAGTCTTTCCAGCTTTGAAAAAAAAAACTAATGTTCCACTACTTTCACTTGTAAAACGAAGGGAGGTAGAGAGAATGAGGGAGAGTGTAGGGTTGATTTTGGCAGATACTCTCTGCGGTAATAATGGATCCCAGCTACAGAATGATTTGTTCTTACACGTGACTTACTGAGCTCTCTAGCATCAACAAACACTCAAACACATCCACATGCAGAAACACACTGCAAATTTCCATTATTTTCTGAGATCAAACTTCACTGTGCTACCTCGTTGACCTGTGTGTCTCTTGCTCTCTCGCTCTCTCGCTCTCTCTCCCCCCCTCTGTGTCTCTGCTTTCTGTCTTATAAAAGATAAAAAAAGAGCATGCTCCTGCTCTGTTGCACATCTCACTTCCCCCTGGCCGTCTATCAACGGCACCTCCAAAGTGACATTTAGTGCGGTCACCTCCTTCACAGTTCCTCCCACCTCCAGGGACATCAAACGAGAAGGCACATAGGATATGCGCTTCTGCATCGGATGCACTCTTCTAACATCCACACGCACAATCGCACACACACACACACACACACACAAACACACCTCATCTCCACAGCTTGCGGTAAGACGACCGTCCCTGGGCAGGAAGGAGTATCTCCCACAGCCCGGACAGATAATTTAGGACCTAGATGGAAGAGGGAAGGAAGGTGTGGGGGGGATGTGGGGGGAGTGAGGTTTGAGCTGGGAGCAAGGGAGGGTGGGCTGGAGTAGGGCTTTAGTGTCAGAGGCAGGAGACAAGCAAAGATAGACTGGCACCAGAGAGCGAGAGCCCGTGTTATTGTTATCTCCCCTCTTATTTTATGAGTTTTCCATCCGGAGATCTGCCGTAGCTCGCGCTCTGTGTGCAGCACACCCTCTAAACCTAACCCTACTTTTTTAAGAGGTTGAACATACTGTGATTTAGCATTTGTAAAGAGCTTACATTTTATGTTTTCTTGTTGTGTTGTTGTGACTGCTACTTTTCAAGCTTTCAAAAAAAAATGTCCTCGATTCCTCTGCCGTGCAGGTCTTAACTCAAAAAAATAAGCCAAGTCGATTTGCAGCTGTTCTCAATTTTGGAGTTGAAATATTTCAGCTTTCAAAATGTCCCTGTGTGACTTATACAGCCCTCGATTTCTATGCGAGTTGTTCGATTTTGTGAATCATTTAAGAGCGTAAGTCTTAGTTCTGTGCATGCCCTTCGATTGAAAGCATGTTGGCCTTGGCTTGGACAATGAAAATCATTTCACCATTGACCTATCTAGTGTGATGTAGTGGAGTATTCCCCTCATTAAAGCTGTTTTGTGCCTTTTTGACAACAAAATCAAATCCTTTAAATGCTTCTTTTGTAAAGAGGCAGGTTCAGTAAATGTGTAGTGTTATTTAACTCTAATGCCCCATCAACCCAGCGGTGGGTAATTAATTCCACTCCAAGTCATGCAGGGCTGCTGAACATTGTTCAAAACCACAGACCTTTTTATTTTTGAAATTGTAGGGGAGGTTCTTTCCAAAAAATGCCAATTACATGAAGCTAATCGTGTTGGACCTTCTCGTGTATTGCAATAATGCATCCATAAAAAAGTATTGGGTTTAAATAGTTCACTCATTGTAAGCATCATGTATCTTTATTAAAGAACTGCAGTTTTACAGAGTATATGTGATACTGTCTAAAAGCTCCTAACCTCAGGTTAAAGGGTCAGTTCACCTAAATAAAAAACCTCTCGTGGCATCGTTACATGCAGGTTTTGGGGTGATTGTGCGCAGGTTTTGAAACATCCGCCTCTGAGATTTCTGTATCCAATTCCTACTTTAAAGGAGGCAGATATTTCAAAAACTGGCCAAATGCCACATCTGCATTATAAGATATTATAAGTGGAAAGTTTTGGGTTTTTTTTGTCCTTTGGGTGACCTGACCCATTGAGCTTTTATTGAACTTGACAGGTGCTTCTTATCAGGTGTGTCTATGCAGCATTGTTGATTTACAAAACCTCCTATACACACAGACTTCCCTGCTCGTTGAATTGCGTGTACACATCATCCTCCCAAGGGTCGTTTTGCAGAAAGCCTGTGGTTGTTGGAGCACGTAGCCCAGTGGAACGTCTCGGGAAAATAGCTTGTGGTGACCAAGACAATAACTGCAGAGTATGAGCCTTACTCTGGAGGATTATTATCTCATTCAAGGAGATTCTTGGATCAGAGTCAGCTAGATGCTGGCACGGTTGCTCTGTATTTCCAAAGCAATAATCCTAAAGCATCTTTTTCTTTCTGTGAAATATCATAGAGCACACTGGATGCAAGCTTTGCATTCAAACGCTTCCATCTTGCATGGTACTCTGTCAGACTCTGCATGGCAAGGAGCAAGGGTTGGCCCTGGATAGCAAGCAAAACACTGTGTTTACACAAATTTTGAACAACTGATCTGCTGTCAGAAACAGAGAGCAGAAAGGACTCCTGGCTTGAAATAGCTAGCCATTTTGGTGAATGTGGCCTTCCTCTCCCCTCTCCAGTTGGGTCTGTTTAATTGAAAGCAGCTGGTAAGGGTTCTGGGCAGAGATGCGTGCATCCAATCTCAGACTCTCGCTCACAATTTTGGGTACCTTAGCGCCCTCCCTGGCTCTGTTTTTTTTAAAGTTGGTGATATCTCAAGCTGCAAACGAAAGGAAAGTGTGATTCTTTTGAGCTCTGAGATGGAGCTCTGGTTTAGATTACATTCGTTGACAATGTGCTATTTTTACCCTTTTTATGTCTTCTCTTTTTTGCCCACTCTATGATTTTCCTATGCAAATGGATGAAGTGGCCTTTTTTCACCAGGCTCTATTGTGTGTGCATGTTGAGGTGTAATTTAACAATGTGCTGTTCTAAAAGTTGGTTTTATGGTCTTTGTTTTCAAACACTGGGCTATTCTGACGTTGTATGCAGTGTGTGTGTGTGTGTGTGTGTGAGAATGTGTGTGTGTGTGTGTGTGTGTGTGTGTGTGTGTGTGTGTGTGTGTGTG
>NC_048416.1:26019895-26031252 GCF_013103735.1 Etheostoma cragini
GGTGCAACAACATAACACATGCAAGTTATACTGGGCTCCCTCAAAATCTGTATCAACATGCTCTTTCCACTGCAAAAAATCTGAGTTAGAATAATAAAAGCTGTTTCCAATAAATAAATAAAAAACAATCTCATTATCTATGAAACAAGAAAGAAAATAAATCTTGGTTTTACAAAATGATGAAAGTCAATGATTTGTTTTGGAAAAGAAATGTTCTTCTATTTTCTCTGCACACAGGCAGATTTTTTAAAAGAAAATTAGATTTTAAAGGGAAACCCCACTGTCTGTACACATCCATATTACGTTACCCATCATGGGGAACGCTCAGCCTATTAAAACAATTATCTTTGATGACATTATTATGTCTCCGTGGCTCTGGACTCCGGATGAGCTTTGTCAAGTCTAAAGATAACCCTAGTGATGTCACCACGGTCATCACGGCTTGGGCTAAGGGACTTCATCATTTTTAATAAAAAGATTGCAGAAAGAGAGAGAGGCAGCGGCAGAAGAGAAATCCCAGACGTGCATGAAGAAGAAAGACGGCATGTGTCTTTACATCTTCCCCTAAAACTGTTGCAGCCATCCAGCACGCCAGCTGCCTCGGTGCTAATCCCTCCTCTTGCAGATTTACACATGATCTTGCAGAGGCTTCGTGCCATTTGAGGCCGTTATTTGATAATGAGCGAGTGATCCAATGGAAGGCAACACTCTCAGAGCCTTCCCAGTGACCTTAGCCCCATCTTGGCAGAATTTGAGCGGAAACGGTGGCTCTTGTCTTGGCAGCTAAACAACCAGCTATGTGTCTCTTAAATGTCTGTTTGTGTGAATACACTCTGCTAGGAAGTGCCGTTGTGTTTCATCACGTCGATAAATGTATGTGTATATGTACGTGTGAGCAAATGTGTGACAGAGTCCGACAGCGCGGTAGACTGGCAGCCCGAGTGTGAACTCTGCATGCTTCCTTTATTACTCTGACGTCTGACAAGACTGAGGCGCTGTTGGCAATGATGTGGTTATTACTTCCCATCATGCCTCGCTGCAGGCCGAGCAGTTAAACAGTGCGGTTTATTCTCTTTTGTCCCTCGTCGGCTGCCTATGGAGACCAGCACTTTGGTGCTCTTTTATGAAGCGTTTTCACTCTGTTGAGAAACGTGCCTACACACTCCACTCATCGGACCTCATTCACAAAACTGTTCTCCATCCTGTCACAGATGGAAAATGTAACTATATTTATCTCTTTAATGTCTTGGGACAGTGATGTTGTTTTTGAAGTAAATTCTCCACATAGTAGCTTTGTCTGTAGGAGCTTTTTTTTACAGTAAGACGTTTTTCCCTTTAGAATTCCGAGTACCTTCTTTTGGAATGAAACTCCCCTCATGGAAATCAACTAATCATAGGGCATGGGCATCAGATTTCAAATCGTCTTTGAAACTCAAGATTTATTCTCAGGCTTTATACGCACCCCCCGAAGTTGAGTTTGCACGAGACCTCTGCTCGGGCTGTAAGGAAGCCGTAGTTGCCCCAGGCCTGAAGTAATGCCAGCTGTGGTCATATGGAACCAGTTTGATCCCCTGACTGTCAAAATGCTCCATCTTCCTCCGGTGTTCGACTCCATATGGAGACTGCGTGGACATGGTGCTGTTTGGTATTAACACAACGACGACTCCAGTCTCTCACAAGAGTTGAGATTGTATATCCCCCTTCTTTTTTCCCCATAGGGGGGGTTACATTACTACGACGGAGATTGTTGAAGTATAAAGTGGTTATGACATTGACGTCAAGTATATATATTCTGATTTTAAATTTCCGGAATTTACTGTAGATGCCTCGTGTTTTCATATTCAACCGGAGAAATTTAATACATTTCTCTGTCTTTCATTGATGTAATATAAAAGCAGTTTGACCTAAAGAGAGTTCGATTTCTGTTTGTTGTGTTGTTGAACAAGTCATCTCTGGGAATTGTAGGGCAATGATGTAAAGTTTTTACATTGTTGTACATTTTACAATCTTATCATATTTGTGGCACATGTGTATAATAATTTTGACCATAGGACAGTGCTATTGGTTTTGCATCTTTAAGCTTATTTATAAGTAATTAGACATCATAGCTCATCATTTAGAAAAAACATTACAGGCAGCCATTGTATACTGTACAGAAATGAATGGAAACCAATGGCAATCAGGAATATAATGAAAAATATATCCAAAGATCAAAACCCTACAGTGACTTGCAAGTATTTAAAAATGTATTGCAAAAAATGTATAGTTACAGAGTTAAGATTTGCCTACACACTTTCAAAATGGTGATTCTTACTAGAAGGGTTGCTTCCCAGAGAGCCAATATCTATAATTCCTGCACGTATCGCACAATAGAGAGCACAGATTATTTAGGATTTATCTTAAAAGAGTACCAACATCCCTTCCACGCTCATTTGAAAACCTCTCATCTCATTAATTCTGCTCGGTTCCCAAAATTAAATTCATATCATTATGACACAAATTAGCCCCTTGTAATCAACAGCCCATTATTGGGGTTGTTTACATTGTTGTTTTCCCCGCTGCTCCACATATATCTCTTCGCACTCCTGTTAATTAATTCTTGCACTGAAATGAACTTGGGAGAAGTCCCGGGATGATTCATTTAGATTGTATATGATTAGGACCAGCCCGGAAGATCAGAGGCTCTTTTTAATATGTAGCACCGATGCTAATTCTTCCACCAACCCCCCCAAACTCCCCTTCTTTTCTCACTTCCCTTTCTGTCTTGTTGCGGTTTTATTCTTTCCGATCATAAGACTGCCCCCACCCCTTCACACAGTTGGCGTCGGATGAAATGAGGTCTACCCATTTCTTTAGGGATGGGATGGATAGATCAATGGATAGATGGATGGAGGGGATAGAGACCCCCGTGCGGAGGCTCTCTCTCCCCAGGTTTCCATTGAGCGGCGATTACATCGTCAGTTGGTGGCTGTAAGATGCAGCTCTCTCCTGGCAGACACCAAACAGGACTCACAGGAGTCTTTTCAAACCTCATCATTGTTAGCCAGGGATTATTCTTTGGGTTGTTATCCCATTATGTTGTAATGGTAGCAATTTTCTGCTTAGGAATTTGTCTTTTTCTGGGGGGTAATACATGCCAAAAACAGTTTGAATCATCGGTAATTTGTAAAAAAATAAAATAATAAAGTGTAAGATTACATTTCCACGGCTCATGACTTTTTCAGTGGCTCTTTCAATTGTCTGAATCCAAAAATACTTATTTTCATTGAGGCGCAGAAATCCTGTATTTAAATGTAAAGCCATATCATGCTTAATGTGGGCAAAAACTGTGCTAAATTATTATAAAATTACAAAATGATATAAGAGGCAGGTATTAAAGGATTGTTATTATAACTTTACGGCCCAATATCAAAATCCCTCAGCACAATACTTAAGTCGAATTCTTGGAATATTTTGCGGATTAATTTTTTCCTGACGTGAGCAATGGTCCTTTCTCTATTATGGAATGGGACATCAACAAGCCTTTTCAAAGTAATGCTCTTAACAGGTCATTACGTTTTTTTGGTCTTTTTTTGTTTTTCTGTAAGTTTGCCCAAACACTAAAACCTTGTGTCTTTCACGTCTGATTAGTGACACTTTAATAAAGTCGTTTAAAGTTCAGTGGACTGAATTTTCCACCTTTTCTTGTGTTTCTATGGTCACAGGGAAACGACCCGCATTCAGGCCTGTACGCAATCTTTTAAATGCAAATCCTTTAAAAGTAACTGTGTAATTCTGTCTATGGGGACTCTCCCGACTTGGCTGCGAGAGAAAGTGTTTTTTTATATAAGGCAACCACGGCTGTTTTCCTTTCTGTCTTCCTGATCTGACAGCAATTGACTAAGCCAGTCCTTAAAGCGTGACAAAAGCTTGGCAAAATCCTTACATTTCTTTTCCTCCTTACTCCCCCCGCCCCCTGGCTAACTTTTCTTGGATGGGCCAAGGTGGACAAAGCCTGTCTTCTCTTCCACTTGATTGGGTCAGAAGGCTGAAGTTAAATGTTTGGTTCAAAATTGTCTTAGCATTCCCAGCATCATGTTTTCTCTTTCCTTTTTTTAATGGCGCTGAGGGAAGCTCGGAATACTATGTCGAATTGGCCACAATCACATCATTTACGGTGAGCTCACAGCGAAGGAATTAATGCATTTTATATGAGGATGCTGAGTCTGAGGCAAAGTCCCCGCAGCAACATGTAAGAAAACTCTCTCTCTCTCTCTCTCTCTCTCTCTCTCTCTCTCTCTCTCTCTCTCTCTCTCTCTCTCTCTCTCTCCTTTTCTCTTTACTTGCTCGCTCTATGTCTCCCTCGTTTTACTTATTGAAATTATAGCTGTCACCCACTTCACAAGGAGGAGAGCCAGGGGAAGCAGGTCATTGACTTGATTTTCATGGGAAGGCTGATTCAGCCATTCAGGGTCTGATAGGTCCAGTATTGACAGCCCTTCGCGGGAGGGGAGGGGAGCATGCCGCCTTCATTGTACCCACGGTTTGCTGAGGAAAAACAAGAGAGCGCCTGGAAGACAAGGACCTCAATGGGAACAGTAGCCCCTGTGTCCCCTTGCCTCTGACTGCTGCTGCTGGGAGGCTTGTGTCTTACATTCTGGCCTCAAGTGCTACTCCCACCCTCTCTCAAACACCCCGCCGCCCCCTTCTCCCGCTCTTTTTTCATCCTGTCAAGTGGCTGCAGAGGTGTTGCTGTTTCATTCACTGACCCCTGACACCCCCCTCCCCTCTCTGAGTCCCATAGCCTGTGAGTGCAGAGGTTGTTTGCCATCTTCATTTGCAGAAGAGTCCTCTTCATTTGTATCTGTCGTGGTCCAAACAAGGAGCTTCACCAGAATTCTCAAGTAGGGTTTTAACTTGTAGATTTGGCCTTTTACTGTAATTATCAGTGTCATTTCTTAATCACTAAGGATAAACTTTTCTCTTTTGATATGGTTTCTCAAGTGCTCCCATTTAAGTAGAGTTTTGTGGTAATTCAATTGAATATCTCCCGTTGGGCTAATTTATACCTCTACTCAGGACTGATCACATTAAATGTGGCCATTTGGAATACGGCAGAATATATTAGCATATTGGCTGCTGTTATTCCAAAACATCCTTATAAAACACAAGTTTAATACTGGTCAAGTCCCGCTCTCAAGCACTTGCTCTTGTTTTTACAAGTTCATGTCAGCCAAAGAGCCCTGGCCACTCATCAGAGAGTGTAGTACACTTGTCTAGGTTGTAGGTTATCGGGTCACTCTTATCAAGGCTTCTCTTTGAAGAAAGCCCTGGCTCTGTTTCCCTCCTGATAAATACTCTATGTGGGCTTAGTCTGGGCAGACGTCCAGTATGCGTGGAGGATGGAATCATTTCTGCTAGTGTGTTTCCCAGTGTGTTTCAAAACATCAACTAATATATTGGCCAAAAATAGTTTGGAACCTGATTGGATTCTGGATAGGCAGTGCAGCGCTGTTCAGCGCAAACCTGACCTGGATCTCAACCTTCAAGCGCCATTGCTTTATTTCTACATACAAACAGATACAGAACTCTAGGTAAAAATTACCCACTTTAATTTGTCACCTGGCTGACATAATCCTGGGCTCTGAAATTGCACGACATGCTTATTTTATTACAGCTAAATGTGTAATATTGCACATGGATTGAAAGAACACACTTAACCAAATGAATTAATGAAGATGTGGGACATAAAGCGATCCCAGTAGTTTTTGTTGTTCATGATTTCAACAGAAATCGGGGGGGGGGGGGGGGTGACACTGTGGGTGTATGAGCAGGAAAAAGAAATACAACTGTGGAGGCTGAACTCTAACCCCTCCTAACTTGGCTTCCAACCTTTCTGAGCACTTTTTGACCTTTAACCTTCAGGGTCTCAGGCTAACCCAGGAAATTGTCCTGGCCCCCTTTGACAGCAAGTCAACACCATATTTCCGACGTTTTTGGTGAAAGCACCATAATGAGAACACAATGGAGAGTCCTACACTCAGAAATCATGCAGTGCTGACAGTAAGAGCTCACACTCCATGAATTTTAGTTTCAAGACATAAAAATGATGATAAGTCAACTGGTAACCATTAGGCTATTTGAAACTCGGAGCCTGTATCCTTCAAAGAAGTTTTGGGAATACACACACACATTAACATCTTGGTTCCCTTCAGTTTTTTTCTCTTTTCTTTCTTTTCTCTTGGTGACCACAATGGATTGGCATTGCAGACTTTGTAGAGGGACTCTATCCTACTTACATCCCCCCACACCCAGTCCCCCCCCCCCCAAAAAAATCTAATACTGGCTTCTTTTGAAGTGTGGATTTTCTGGAGAAGTGCTTTGCAGCCCCTTCCCGCCACCCCACACCCAAAGCTGTCTATTGATGTATCAGGGCCCCTGCTTTCATATGGGGATATGGTCCCTCGATTTTTTTTTAGTCGTGAGCTCTTTATCGTAATTTACTGTATCAGGGAGTGCTTCACTCCTGGTATGTGGGGATTGAAAGGAATGGTCATGTGCTGAACTGATTAAGAAGTTGGTGGTGACCCGAGGTTAAACCCTTGGCGAGCAGGGGAGGGGGATAAGAATACAAACGCAATCGGAGCGAACGTAGTGGACTGATAGAGGTGGTAAAAATGGGTCCCACAAAAGGTGGAAAAAACAAATAGTCCCCCTCGAGGAGAAGTGAAACTTTGCAGACACTGAGGTGAAGGATTCCTCCCACCCACTACTGCCAAGGCCTCAAAGAAGTTGAGATAACTCCATTAAAACAAACCTTTTAATTTTTATCTTGCCTTGTTTTGGTAAAGACACTTTTTTTCCTTATCTTATTCAATTCACTTGAGATGAGCTCACTCCTGTCTTTCCCCTCCTTTGTACCCTCACTTCTTCTCTGATTCGGATTCAAGGCACCACCAGACTGTTTTTGTAGCTGGCTTGTCTCTTTGGAGGACTGGAGTAAACTGAATGGTGACAGCTTTGCCTGCCAGGCGAGTTGTGTGGTGCAGTGTCTGTATTGAGTCTAGGCTTGAGCTTTTTTCCGCCTCAGGCTCACCCCCTTTCTGTGTTTGATGAGAATCAGACAGATTTAGCTGAGGTTTGTGCAAGCGTAGAGGCCGGCCGGCTCTCTGCTGCCATGCTAACAGTGGCACAGCCTGGGACCGCTGAGATTTTGTGTTACCAAGCCGAGATGTCACAAGCCTTGTGTTGCCTTCAAAGGGATGCCTGGTCTGTTCCACCATTAGTTATCACACAGATGAAACAATACACGGCAGAATTAGAGGAAAGGAATAATGAACAATGACATACCTCAGCTCAGCACAAAGGTTGCGTCTTTATTTTTCCATCTCATTTTACAGCTTATTAACCGCACTGTCCTAGAAACGCCTGTTGCAGGATTTCCGTTTTCCCTTTGACAATTAATTGAGTGCTGCTGTCCTTCCTGGCACCACAGTCACATTAAAAAGCACTGAACCGTTTGGATGCTTAACTTAACCCAGCTGAGCAAAGCCGAGTCCAACAATCAGATGTAATGGCATATTGCGTTTCATTTGGAAAAAGTGTGTTAAAGATTTTTTTTCTTCGAGCCTTGGTTGTCGTAAGGGGAGGCGGATCGGAATCTTACTCCCTCCCAAATTGGTGGTCAAAGTGGAAGTTTCTGTGCTCCAGCAGCGTGACAGTAGTCTTATCAAACTTTAACGATTTTCGCCACAGAAGTGAAGACGTCTCAATGATGTCTTTGTGGGAAACTCTGTCCGTCAGTGCTTAGTGAAAACCATGCAAAATTGAGCTAAGTGGAATTAATGAGCGGATTTTGCCCTGGAGACCTAAGCTGCCTCTGTCTTTGTTTGTTAAAGCGAGTGTTTTCACTGCAGCCCTTGTGCACTGGCATGGGGTTTGCAAAGATCTCTCGGGTCCAACAGGTAATTCCCAGGCATTTCCCCTTGTTTGGCTAAGGGGAAAAAAGTAGCGTTTACCCATTTTACCCATCCGTGTCTGTTAAAGTCATCAGCCAGTTGGAAAAAAAAACGCACAAAAAAACACTGAAAAAAATTGAGGTCGATGTGTGCAAGGGCGTCCTTAATGTTCATTACTTCATTCAGAAAAGATGTGTCCCATCCTGGGAAATGTTTTAAAACTGAGACATGGAGACAAAAGGCTTGAGAGAAGAGGCTTGTGATTTAAATGGTAGATTATTTATATTATTATTTTACATCTGTCACAATACATTTAGCTCTTGGTAATGGGAATAAGGTTTACTCAAGCAGGATACGTGTGTATATTAATTGCGTTTCCATTTGGTTCTGTGTACATCTGAAGAATAAACAGCACTTTTGATTCTGCTCAGATCTATTTCAGCTAAAAGATGACCTCTTAAAATGAAATTGTCTCATTCATTTTAGCTGAAGACGTATCAGTGGTTTGTTTGTATGAAGCCTCGGCGGTTTGGCTCGTTAGAAAGTTCTGGATTTCTGTTGCAGTTATGGTCCCAACTAAACATCCCACTCCCATTGCAGATTGAGAGAAAAGACACTGCGTAGAATAACATTAAGAAAGACTGTGTAATAGTTAGTACTATAAACACATTTTCATAGTATTTTTTGACATTTTATGTACGTATGTAACTTTGTCTCTTTTCAATGGTGAACACATTTGTGTTGGCCAGTATTGAATTGTGTTCATAATCGTTTTATCTTCCAATTATTTGTTCAATTAATGAGTGAACTGTTTGGTGTAATAAATCTTAAGCCCAATGTCATAACCATAATGACACCTATTCAGTTGACCACCACATGAGACAAATTTTGATTCTGTAAGTAGATCATGATTAGTGTTTTTGCTTGAAAAATGACTTGTCAATTAATTGATTAGCAAAATCATCTTACCAATGAATCGACAAATCATTTTTAGCTCTAAACACAGTATTTGAAATTAAATGCAATATAAAGATAGGACCCAGCTTGAGAAAGTGATCGCTGCCTGTGTTTCCTGTTATACAGCAACCGTCACACCTTGTACATCGATTCTTATACAGACTTGCGTGGGCTATATGCGAACAAAATCCATATGTGTGTATGTGTGTGCGCGAGGTTGGTGTGGTGCTTTGTGGGACTTAGCGGGACTTAGTGGGGATCCTCCCGGGCCACATTGGGACAACGATGAAAGCCTTGTGTGACACTGAATCACTGGCCCTTAGAGGATTTCTACGGCCCTGAAAGGCAACTAGGATAATTCAGGGACAATCCTACCCCGGTGGTCCCCCCATTGGCATCCCTTAATAACTGTATTAGCAATTAAGAGACAAGGCCGAGCCGCAATTGGAGCCTGCAGCCGCCCCTTGCAAATTGTACCGTCTTCCCTCATTTTGTCCACTTGCGGCCGGGTTTAATGGGCTGTGAGAAGACATCATCCATGTACTCCATAACCCGGATTCATTATGGTCACACCATAATAGATAACAGACTCAAGATAATGTCACTTGACAGAATAACACCATACGCAGTGTTTATTTTCAGTTGCCATCCTTTGACGTTTGTGTAAAATGATAAATGAGCAGATCGTGGAACAGCTGAGGATGAGTGAAATTTAGAGGCTGAGGGTTACAGATATGGAAATCTTACCCCCAATTTCAACACCTTCGGGCACAATAAGTGATTTGGAGCCCAGGCAGGATCTGAAGGATGCTGGGTAACATTCTTTCAAATATGCATTAAGGGGATTTGGTTTTGAATAATTCACCAAGAGGATAACCCAGCTTTCCATCCATAATCATAATAAACCTCACATGCAGTTTTCTTTAGGCTACATCACAAGTCTCCATATGCCCTTGGGAGGCTTCCCTGGGGGTTCAGAGCATGTTTGCATGAAGCTGTTGTTGGACCAAACCTGCTTATGCAACATATTCTAATAGGGAACTATCATTGCACAGTTTATATTCACTACAGAGAGTTTTAAAAAGAAGTGACGACTTCTACTTATTGTGTCTTGTGTCGTTCCGATAGTGACTGATATTCTTTAATATCTTATTAGGCTTTGTCAGTTACATTTATTTTTTCTTCTATGGATCAGCTCCTCCTGTTTCCCCTTCTGTGAATACAACTTACTGTGGGGAAAACCTAGTTTAGTTAAAAAGTATTTTTAAGATAAGTAAGAGATGTGTACATATCTTCTACCTATACAGTATTCTACCTCATGATATGTTAAATATTGTCACATATTGCCTGAGAGACTTTTACTTTGTAAACTGGCAGCTGTAAAGTATTGTGTTGTGGTGACATGTTCTGTTTTGTGTGTTGTCACTGATGTAAAATTGAAATCTGAAACTGAAATATTGATTTAAAAAAAAATGTAATATGATGAGTTGAGTGGTATATTTGTCCCTGTAGTGAGCTCATGAAGATAGACCCATCACAGTTAATTGGACTTTAAACGCTGGTGCATAGCTTCAATTATGTTCACCTTGAAGACATTATTTACGTTTTACTTTAACAGGTTTGGCATCTTTTTAAAGGGTACATTCCTGACTTTAATTCAAGGCCAGTTGTGAATCTGACTGTCAAAGGAACAGGTCTTTTAATCCCTTATGAATCTCTATAGCATGATTTTATATACATATATATATATATATTTAGTTTTACTTTAGATTGGGATTTAAAACTTTGGCAATAAGAAACATCACAGACACAGGAACTTGAATAAAGGATACAGCATGCAGGATTATTGATTTGCATTGTATTCTAAGACTAGAAGAGAGATTACATAAAGTAAGTGAATATACCTTTGCATGATAAAACTATGTTGTTTTTTTGTCTGTGAATGTTCTCAGTCGTCGAGGTCATGGTGGTTCTATGGGATAAGCAAAGACAACTGGACTAGCTACACATTCTTAAAGACGGTTTGTCTTTATCTTAAAGGCATGTTAGGTTCTGACTGACTAATATGTTATTTTTTCATTTTTTCCTATTCTGTCAATTTGTGATTACTCTAAATTGAATAGCTCAGATTCCTGAGTCTCTGAACATAGGAACATCTTGAAATTTAAGTATTAAGAAGTCTTTTTTTATCTAGGCAGATGAATGCCTTTGGGACATACTCAGCTCTATCTGTGGATAATCTTTTTAAATGAGCTTGTGCTGGTGCGTTTTTCACAGACTGTAAATTTCTTTTGAACAGATCTCTGGTTGTTGCTCCTGGACGAGAAAACACCCCGTGAATCATTTACCCACAGAAGCATAGCATAATACTCCACAAAAGTTTGGATGATTTGGTCAGCTTTTCTTTTCTTTCTTTTTTTTGGCACTTGCCACCTCGACTCTCCTCCTCCTCCTCCTCCTCCT
>NC_048416.1:26031351-26111985 GCF_013103735.1 Etheostoma cragini
CCCCCCCCCCCCCCCCCTTCCTCTATTCTGTCCTAATAGGAAACAGGGGAGATTCATCCTCCAATCCGCCATCCACCCCTGGAGGCCCATGATTGGGGATGTGTATGGCGGGGAGAAACCAGGGATGACAAATAAAGGCTGAACTCTTGAATGGCAAGGTTCTGCTTCCCGTGGCTCTGTTTGTAGCGTGGACCCCGGAGGCCATAGCCCCTCCGCCCGGGGGGTTGTCAGTTACTGATGGCACTGTTGTTGGTTTCAGTGTGAAGGGGGCCGAAGAAGCCCTACCACAATCCGGCTTGTTAAATAGCATGAATTAATGAAGTGGCGAAGCTGGGAACTTCCTACCCCTGAGCAACTTGGGGGGAAAAAAGAGGGCCACTTCCTTTCATTTCTATGGGCCCCCAACTCCTTTTCATCCTGTTGGCTTTTTCTCCACCCCCCAAACCACCACTTTCCCCCCCGCCCTCCTACACCCTCAGAAAGATCTTTTTTTGGAAGTCCTTTAATCCCAGATATTTATGCCGGGTTGGGAACAGCAACTGATAAGAAGCCTCAATAAGCAAAAAAAAAGAGTTGCAAATGTGAACAGTGGTCATGGCTAACGGCACGTAAAGTTAAGATGAAAGAAAGTTGCAGATGTGAATGTTTGTGTTTCTTTCTTTTTTGTGTTGCTCCGTCACTGAAAGACATCCTGCTAACTATATTTTTCTGATAGCTCATTTTACAGTCCGTGTCACAACTTTGTTTTAAACTTTGTCTCCTCTCTAACCAACTACAAGTCAAACCTCTATGCTATTGAATTGGAAATATTTAAATAAACCTTTCATAAGACAAGAAATACAAAATTCCCTCAGCAGCAGGACATCATTCCCATGGTGCACCAGTCTCCATTTTTATTGCCGCCTTACCTTCTTAATACACATTATTTATGAAACAGTTTCAGCTTTATTAGTCTTAAGCTACTGATGATGTCAGAGTACTACATACCTGATTTACAGATAGGCAAAGACACAGCAACACTTTTATAGAACTGTAAACTGTGATGGATGGCAGCAGTAGTACAGTACCTCTAGTGTTGCACATGACTACAGTGAGGGGTCGATTTAAAATGCCCTTCAGCACCAAACCCAGGACAATATTTATCAACTCTTAAGTGAAACAGCTCTAAGCCAAATGCCACCTGAGGGAAATTCAGTCTTTTTAGGCATGTATCTTGCCGTTTCATGAGAACGCTCCACTCTTAATGGTCTGTGAGGCTCATACTTATTGATGTATTGCACACTTAAAACGCAAAGTTCACACATAGCAAGTTTTAAAATGGCTTCGAGAGAAGATACACATGGATCCGAGCTTGCTGGCACTGATTGTTCTTTCAATTCGGGCGAAGAAGTCAACTTTATGGAGACCGATTGGCCTTTACGCCACGGCTGCACCTAGACCTGGCTCATCTCAAAGTCTTCTGCAGCGGTCCCTGCAGTGAATCACTCAGACGTAGACCGAGGCCGCTTTGCAGATAACACAGATCCTTTGAGGTAAAGGCTGGTTGGCGGCCAGTTCCCTAATGGGAGCGTGTTTATACTTTGAGTTTTTTTTATCTGCTGTGAAGGGCCCTCCACCGTACAAAGGCTGGAATTCCTCTCGTAAAAGCTCAATTCTGCAGTGCAAAATCACATAAATAAACAAATGAAAAGAATAATCGTCAAGGTGGGGGGAAAGCGGCAGTACGCTCGTTGCATGCAACAAAATGAGGCTTTGATGGTATCTCTTACCTGGACTAGACGTGCATGCGGGGTCTACTTTGCCGTGGAGGGGGAGATTAAGCGTGGCCTCAGAGCCTTGGCTCTCTTGCTCATTTGACGGGCAAAACACTTTAAGGACTCTGATCCCGAGCTTTGATAGGGTGGTTTCCATGATGCCTTTCTTCCAAAAGAGCACCACTTGCTTGGGGACTCCAGGGGTAGAGTAACTGATGTAGACGTTTCAATGTCTGGCTGCACCAATTTTGAAGGCGGCCATTTATTGTGGTTATTATTATGTGATTATAGTTGGCTGTTTTGGTAATGCACAATTATGCTTCATTCATTGAATGTTATTTCAAGCATATCAAATCTATTTTCAGCCTCATATAGAAGAAACAACTTCCCGGGTCGGCTGGCCAATAAACACTCACACTTTTGTGCATGAAGCCAAATGACTACCTTACAAGACCATAATGTAGTTGGGCCAAAATTTAAATCTGAGTCACTTCCGATACCAAGTGAATGGACAGGATAGACATTTCTTATGGTGACATAAGTCTCACTTTGCCAGACCTTCCTCAACAGCGCTGCCAAGGAGGGTCTGGCTAGTCCACACTAGGGATGGCAGCGCTAGTCCCTGCACGCAACTACTGCGAAATAGCCTCAGGAAGCAACTTCTTTTGGTGGAACGTGAACATTTAAAAGCTATTTTAGTCGTGCAACAGAAAATTTGGATTGGAAAGATGGTCTAGCTAGCAGCACGGTGGCCGAGTTCAAACCCTGGTCGTCCCGGGCCTTTCTGTGTGGAGTTTGCATGTTCTACCTGTGTGTGTGGGGGGGTTTTCTCCGGGTAGTCCGGTTTTCCCCACCACTAAAAACATTTCCCCTCCCTCTCTACCAAGCTGATGTGTGGTGAGCGTCTTGTGTCATATGGCTGCCGTGCATCACCCAGGGGGGTGTTACACATTGTTGGTCTTAGAGAATATTGCTCAAATCAGTGATGTGTAACTAATATTTACAACACGACAAGGCCAAGTTTGAACATTTCGCAACTGGCGGCTGCACTTTTGTATGAGTGACTTGAGTATTTATTTCCAAACAGACAGTGTGGCGTCCAAAAGCACCTCACAAGGCACCACATCTAATTCTCTATTCCCAGACTAACTTGTTAGCCATGACATCATGGCAGCACCCCCAGAAGGAAATAATGAGCAGGTCATGGACCTTTCCGATGGACAAAACACTGGGAAGTGACCAGCTTCATGCCGTGCGCGTAGCTCCAGCTTGACTGCCCCGAGCGACGTGCCTATTATCTCCCTGCTGTATTTCTGTGAAGGAACCCCCGCGGTCGCCGTCTGACTCTCCTCCCCCTCTGCAACAAAGAACACAGGAACTGCAGGTAGTGATGCTAAACCGGGTCCTGTTTTTTTCAATTAAAGGAAGGGAGGGCCTCAGTGAGCGCCCCTTTGAAAAGTTTATGGAATTAACCAATTAGGATCTGCAGGGTTGTGAGATAGAGACAGGGAAAGAAAGACCTGTCTTTTTCTCTCTCTCTCTTTCTTTGCCTACTCTCCCAATGCCCAGCATGGATTAATCACTCCGTCTGGGCGAATGAATGGTCGTTCACATCGCCGAGGCCTGTTATTTACAATTAAGTAGTTAGACAATGAAACTCACGCCGTGGAGTCTGCTGAGTCCTCTTTGGCCTGCTCTCACCTCACTACTTTGTCCTGGTTTGATTTTGTCCTTGTCTTTCGTTTGTCTGTCTTTTCTCAGTATTCTTAATTATTTACTTCTTCACGTTATCTCTTTCTATTCTGTATCCTTTCTCTTGCTTTCTCTTTCTTTTGCACGTTTTTTCTTCAACATTTTAATATTTCTTTCTTTTTTCTCCTTTTTATTTTGTCTTACTGCCTTCCCTACCACTTTTTTTTCCATTGCAATTGCTCTCTTTTTTTGCCCTGTGTCGTCTCTCTCACTGCCTCTTTCTCTTTCTCAATTTACCATTTTTTTCCACTTTCTCTCTTGTTTTGCTGAGAAGGAGCAGAACCAGATAATTAGGCGAGGAAAGGTCCCGGCCCATTAGTCTCCGATGGAGGAGAGCAGCAGACTTGTATGACTCTCTTTCACACTGTTGTCAAATCTTTATGCCCTGTTTATTTATTACCAGCTATTCTGTGGTGCATGCTGTAGGTGTTTATAACGTTAGGCTATGTTTCACATCCTTGTCTCAATACAAAAATAGCTTTAATTGATTATGTGGCAAGAAACTACATTTTCTTAGATTTTTTGTAAATGCCACTATGAAATAGACAATAGAAAAGTTACGCTTTAAAATGTAACTTCCATTCGGTTTTTAGTGGTGCCTTTTATATTCAATTACATTTTCAATAAAAGAGCATTTTTACTTTCATTTGTTCAAAATTCAGCTAGCAATTAGTTGTATTTTAGCAGAATACTGAAAGCAGCAGGACTGAGTACACTTTAATATCCGTTTATTTATTGGAAGTAATATCTTTATCGCAATATTTAGATATAATATAACGCATTTTGCATATTTTCCATATATCATGCAGCCCCAGTATCTGACTGACCTGAATTGTGAAAAACAGCACTGACAAACCAAGCTCAGAAGTACTGTATAGGCACGTCCACAGTTAACTCTCAAACAACCATGGTCACTCACACATCAAGCCATGCAGACAACGGCCGAGGTCCGAGAACAGACCGAGACTTGTGTCCAGCAGCACAGTCACTCATATCCCCCTGAGAGTCAGCATTTACTACAAAACAAATAACAGGAAGCTGTGCTGGCTGCGCTGAGAGAATTCCAACAATCCCCACCCTTGTGTTTCGTTCCTTATGCTGACTTAACTTTACGACCTGCTTTAGCCTTGTGTCGCCTTGGTCAGGTCTGGCCTGAAGTGGTTTGACACGAGTCATTGCCACTGGGCATTCCATCACATTATACTCAAGAATGTTTGTTTGTACAGTTTTTTTGCCATATTTAGAAGATAAGACCAAAGGAGGAATTGGAAGGGGTATGGAAGGGGGTCAGTTTACACATGGCTAAAAGTTCCCAATTCAAAATATTCTGGCTATCACCAGACCAAGCCAAGCTCAATAGATTTGAGATTGAGCGTTGTTCTGGGGAGTCTGCTCTATTTTCTCTGCACAAGAGGCGTGACAAACGGCCATAGTTCAAATTACTCTGTACACAATTGGAAAGTCCTTCAACCAATCAGATCAACGATCGGGTGACGGAGAAGTGACAACGGCATCAACAGGTTTGCTGCACTTCGGTGGCCGCTGTGCTGAATGTAAACAAGAAGCTGCTTGGTCGCTTCTCTATCGTCATCATGTTAAACCCGCCAGGTAGATAAGCCAGTTTGTGATTGGTTCCCACCAAAAAGTGAACTGAAGCAGGAGAATTAAACGATTTAATTTTGCAGGGCAAAATTAAATCACCAGCAGATTGAGCAGGGTTTACCCAATCTGAATGCCAAAGGCTATGGAATAGAAATTAAACACATCTATGCTCTGGATTTTTGCAAGGTTATTGGATTAGTTTATAACGTTTCAGCCTCAGCTGCTCTTAGTAATCTTTTCTTCTACGTGCTATTTATTCCTTTTGCAGAAGTACTGTAGAGTTTGGAAACTCTTGGTTCCATCTCAGATCTTCCTTACTTTGTTTTTTTCCATGTTAAATTCTTCCAAGTCATATGTAAAAGTAGTCTGCTGAAAGCTTTTTGTCCTTTGAAGCATCTTGTTCTGAAATGGAGAAAAACTTTCACATTTCCCTTGACTAAATTACCCTTGACATCAAGGTAAACGGATGGGTTAGCTTATTTTTCTCCATTTTATTTGGCTGTTTGATAATCAAGCCAGCTGTTTGTGTCCAAACTTGCCATGAATTTCAAATAACATTTGCTTAAAAATCACGTGTGGAATTGGAGCATTGCACCTTTTATTCTGCCCTTTTAATCTTCTTAATCTTAATCTTTAATATAGTCTAAATAAGCATATAGCATCCAGTGGTGAATAGCATCGGTCAGGTAATAAATCCCAAATACTGGTTGTAAAGATGATTTACAGACACAATGGCCACAGTCAATTACAGTTTGAACTAAGTCTGGCTCAGATCTTTTTATCTTCTAAATCTGGATTCTGGAGAACATTTGATTAGTGTCAATAGTGGTTTAATTATCCCATTTGTTTTTATGTCACAGGTTATGGGCAGCGTGCTGCGCAGCATAAATTCACTAGTGTTACAGTTGGGGAATGCGTGGAAAATGATCAAGATGTAGTACCCTTAAACTTGACATCTCCATACTCGGCAAATAGATCTTGTTTGTGCTGGGAGAGAAAGTATCTTTTTTTTTTTACTCTGTATTCATGATGTTTTATATTTACTTTTAACAAAAAGCAGGCCTGTTTTGACCTTTTTAACCATAATAAAGCAGCATGGATTTGAAAGCCCTGATACTCTAGCATGAACCAACTTTGGACAATGTCATCAAGATAGAAATGAACAGCCTGGCCAAGCGAAGGCGTAGAGGTTTGGAAAACTGATTACAGCCCTTCGATTTCTTGCCCACACTTGACCAAAGAATCAACATATTTACTGTAAAACATTTCAGGAATAGATGAGAAGAGAGACCAAACAACAACAAAAAAGAAAGAAAGACGAGAGTGTTTAACAGAAAATAGCATCACTCTTTTCACTTGCCAGCTCCAACGCGTTTGCCAATAACAACATCGAGGGGAGCCTGTTGCAAAGAGAAGTGCACTCCTTTTTGGGTGGATTACATTTACAATCTTTGTTGAACTCCACCCAAGAAAAAGTAGGGAAAAAAAGATCACTGTCACTCTCTTGGAAGCCATGGCAGCACTGTGCAAACACTATCTTATTTCTCTCAGTATCTCCTAAAATCAGACTGAACCACATTTAGGGTAAAGGTTTTATCATCTGTGCATGAACTATACCCTGCCCTCAATTTGATTTATATAGGATAAATGGCATCTGTAATCTGTGTTTGTTTTCATACGTGTGCATGTTGGCGTGTGAGTGTAGGTGAGATAATGCAGAATGCGTCAGCCAGCGCTTAGATTAGTTTCAGACCATGTTGAGTGATTCACTTCTGGGTTATCTTAATTCTGTAAGATAAGGTGGACAGTTCTCAGACTCCCATACTCTCACTATTTCACCGTATTCACTGGCTTGGATCCTACCTGTAGTGTGAATATGAATTAACTTCATTTATGTGGAATTGGTGTGCAGATTATTGGGCTCCCAATTGTTGTGGCCACACACATAGTACCAGGACCCATTCAGTGACGTGACTTTGCCAAAGCGAGCCTGAATGCACACAAAGTACACATTATTCGTCAGGCCGAAATTACGTTGCCTTGCATACGTTACAAGGGCCTCAAATAGCTCATAGTCAAGGCTTCAGCTAGTGATCTATTCTCCAAAGTCAAATGACAAAACTGTAATACCACTTATTTTCTTAAGCCCTAGCCAAACTATAATGAACATCTGCAAAAATTACACCTCTTAATAAGATTTTCCAAACGGCTCTCCATAGTTTGTGTGACGTTGCTCCAGCCCTCTCCCTTGCCTTGTTTGCCCCAAAATTCACATTGTGCGCTCATAGACTTTCCCTGGATCCCATGCAGGCGTCCCCACTAACAGTGACAGACACCATTCATTAGTGCGCTGGATTTGTCCATGCTGTACAGCCTTCTTTAAACAAAAGAGATGAAGCAAACACCCAGGAGTGTCTAATGGTCTCCCCAGCTGTTAATGCACTAATTTCAGAGGCCTCCGAGCGCTGCGTATCTTTCTTTGAGGCCATGATGGATCTCTGAGAACAGTTGCAGATGAGATGTCACAAGCAGAGTCGGGGTTACCGCAGAGTGACTAGTATATATCACTCCCTGTTTTTGATAAATAGTTTCCTTTCCCAAACACAGCTGCCTAGTCAAATTTGGTCCTTTTTTTCCCCTTATCCCCCCACTACCCCAAGAAGACATTGTGAATAAATGATAGAGTCCAGTCCCACCTGAAATTACTCAATGCTGTATGGAGAAGTGTTGTACGGGATAAAGTGTGGGATGCATTATCCACGTCCACCTCTGGAACACTGTTTGACCATCCTCAGCTGTAAATAATCAAGCACTAGTCCCATCTGTTGACATGCCGTAAAGCAAATTATTTTCAGAAAGAGGTGTAAAAGAAAAATGGATCGGTCCTCTGAGTAAATAATTTTGCAAATGGTTATGACTTTTAGTTTAAGACTTAAGTTGATTGTGATCTGGACCAGCACCACAAAGTTCCATCTTAACTGAACTACAATAGTACAAAACTATAAACTTACATTTCAAGGCCTGGGTTTGTCTCTCTACATTACGTTAATACATACATTTGCTTAACATACTTTACATTCTGTGGTTATTACTGCATACCAGATGGGGGCAGGGAGGAGGGAGAATTAAAGCTCAGCACTTGATGCCATTTGTCATTGTTCACGAGATTTATCCAAAGCACCTCACAGCGCCACGGGACATTTATAAACCTGGCAGTGTGCATGATATAGTCTAATTGCTGAGCTACAATGCATCCACTGATTCAATTTGACACAGTTAGGCAGTAAACCAACTTTATTAATTAATAGAAACAAAACTTTCCTTTTTCAAGGTCAAGCATGACATTCGTGCTAAAGTCAAGTTTATTTGTGTATTTGTATATATCACATTCTATTTATTACTGGGCTTAATAGGTTTAGAACATCAAATCTCAGTTGCTGAAGCAGTAGGTCTCTAAGAAGACAACAAAAACATACTATAAAAAGTAGAATAAAAAATACATATACAGCGTGGATTTTTAAATGGTGAAGGACATGTTTTACCCATTGTAAGTGAAAGATGTCCCACTGACAGTGTCTCAATTGGTCTTCCATCATTGAATTGAAAATACTAATCTGGGGTTGGTGACTGGGACCATTTTGAGTATTCAGCAGATGGGAAGTTTCCTTCCAAAATAAGCAGGCAAACTAGTTATTATTGATTCATAATTATTGGGAAACACTTCTTATTAGGGGCTCCTTTTTAGCAATCATTATCGATAATGTAGTTGTGTGCCTCAATGACCGAATGCTGGTGTTTTTAATAGACATCAATGATAATGATGAAGGAAAACTCTTCATAAAAAATGTAAAGTGTTACCAATTATTGACCTACACCGTCAACCCAGTTGTTGAGTTTTTTGTTTTGTTTTTTTAAGCCGATTCTTCCCCTTTGAGTGTATAAGCTGTATTAATGCATTCACTTTTTTATGCTTTCACACACTTTACTGGTATTCATTAAGCACTGTGTGAGCTCAAAGAAATGTCCCGCTGTTGCATTGATATGGTGAACAGAATTGACTTAATCTTGCAATTTTCTCTGAGAATGGGACTGTCACCAAGCGACGCAGAACTATTTACAAATTATACCCGTCAACACAGCGTTCATAAAGATATGTGGTTGGCCTGGTTATTGCTTTAATGACAGGAAATAAGAGGGATGGTGAAAGATGATGAAATGCAGATAAGGTCAGGATGTGTGTGTTTGTGGGGAGTGTACCGAGTGAGAAAGTGTGGTTGCCTATGTTCAAAAGATAAGAGTGTGAAAGCAATGCCGACCTCATCTGCGTATGCTATCAAATAACCATCCGTCTGCTTTGACCCCTTAACAACTCTTTCTAAAATTCCACTCATGGATCAGTCCAGTCACACATTTCTTATACTGATCTCTCCCTGATTTGGATCCTTAGCTTAGCAGGACACAAACAAACAAGGCAGTCATTGGTGTAAGATTATGTCAAAATCTTCTCACGGCGTGACAAAACCCCTCCACTCCATTCGGTGTTGTTTCAAGTGAGCATGTTTGGCTTTCTAGTAACGAGCCCGATCTTTAAAGGTGCCCAGCAGGCCCGGGAGTGCTTTTGACAATTCTCTTCCCCGTCTGGCTGACCTTAATCTGGATTAGTCGATTTTCTTTCCTTGGATTAACAGCTTGTTGTTCAATTAAACTTCACGCAGCCCAATGAGTTTGAATCATGAAATTACACAATGCTGCATGGAGCTTGGAGCAAAACAGAAAAAAGCTCTAACTTCAGTTAGACAGCCACTGCTGTACGGCCAGACCATGTATGCTGGAGAGAGTTTTTTGGCCTACCGAGTCTTAAGGCTACCGTGCTATGCAAAGGCATTCCTAGACAATGTGGAGACACAGAGAGGCGGTAGCAAAAGAGTTAGAGAGACTGAAAGGCAGTTTGAAGTCTTAGCTATGAAAACATTCATCAGAAGTATACATTTTTCCTTGAGTTAAAGCTTTATGGATAGAGACAAAGAACCATTTTACACTGGATATGTAATGTTAGACCAAAGCCCTGTGAAAAGGCAAAGTAGAGACAGGAGAGCTAGCAGTATCTTTACCTAGTTAAGCTACCTGAATAACCGTCCAATGTTCAAACAAGCCAGTTTAGCCTACAGCTGTCAAGAAGGTACTTGGTTAGCTTTTATTCCAAAATCATCAATACTACTTTGGCTATAAATTAGTTACAAAATGCCTTTATGTTCCATTTCCTTTTGATAACTGTTCTCTCATGAAGTTGCCAGTTAGCTGCTTGCGGTGGAGAAAATGGTTCTTTAGCTTCACACTGTCGTTTTAGGGGTTCCTTTTTTTTTGCTAATACATAGAAATGGCATTAAATGTAGAGTGAAACAACTCAATAAATTCCTCTACATCAACTCTTTTATGATCTAAGAAAAACTGACTGTTTAGCTACTCCAATGACTAATTGTTAATGCTATCATAGCAGGTCTGAATAAAACAATGCTCGTAACACTAACATCCAGAAAGTCCACAGTTCTCTGGACAGGCTGGAAAAACCTGGGGAGAAGAACTTGAATGAGAAACACTTCCTTAAGAAATAACATGTAGGTGCCCTTGAGAAAGGCACTTACCCAATCAGTCAGGCCGCAACTGCTCAAACAGAGCGTCTCGTTGCCAACAGTGTGGCTGTGCTTCCACTGAGCAGCAGGTGTGAATGTGTGTAACTGTGTGAATGTGAAGCAGACTACTTGGATGTCTGCTCAGCAAAACACTTCCCTGGGTACAAAGATGAGAATTCAATGGTTCACTGATGAACCGAGCTTCATGTCAGATGGAAGTTATATCACCGTAATAGAAAATAAACTTCTCGCTGTGTGACAGTCTGGCGTGCTATATTTCACAGAATGGAGATATACAGTAGCATTTATTTTTAGAACATCTCATTATTTGTCTTGGCTCTTGAGCTATTGTTTAAACAGTTAGGAATAAACAGTGATGCCCCAGAGCTGGATTTACTTGAAATCTGAGCTACATGTCAAATGAAAGAGGAGCGCTGGCGTGCAGTGGAAAAATAGAAACAGGAATTAAGACCCACAGAGAAAGACATGAGGGATGTTCATGTGAGGGTAGTGACTAGCTTGGAGAAGGACTTTAGTTTGACAGACAGTGGATATCGAAGGCTTGTATTGCTGACACTAGCAGACGTGTTTTCATTGTCCTGCTCTATTTAGGGATCCATCTAGAGTTTAATTGTTTTCATGCATTGTATTACTTCCTTAATGTGATGTAGTTCCTGTTTAGACAGGATGTACTAGAAGGACATAGTACAATGAGGGATCAATCTAACGAATAAACAAGTCTGTGTGATCCAATGCTGGAAAGTGGGATTTTTTTAAAAAGGAGTTTTATTGGTTGGCTTTTTGCCACACTCGTAGCGCGGCTGCAGACGTGGCATTGTTGGTCATTGGGTCGCCCTTTTTGGTCCAAGTGTTTGATGGAGTGGAGACATTCACCCCCTGAGTCCCCAGGGTATAAATCTTAATGGTTTTGGTCATCCAGCATTTTTATGTGGCTTTGTTTGAAAAGGATATCCGTCATATCAGCTAGGATCAGCCCAACATTTTGGAACAAAACCAGCAGGACAGCTGAGACAAGGACTCAAAGAGAGTGTGGAGGTGGGGGATTCACGAGAAAAAAAGGGGAGGGTAAGAGGAGGGGAGAGTGTGTTGAGAAAAGAAGCAGAGCGGAGAGACAAGAGGCCCAATTGACTTTAGGGCCTCACTTGTCTCTTTCTGGTCTCTCAATTGCTGCCCTCATTCCCCTTTTCCACTCTCTCACACCCCCTTCTCTCTTTGTCTCGCAATGCCAAGTGGTTGGTTTTGTCCATGCATACCGGGTCTGGCGGTGGGGTGAGGTGGTGTGGGTGGGGGGGGGGACAAGTGGAGGTGGAGGTGGTGAATGTTCCTGTCAGTGACTAGATCATATGTGACACTGTAAGCCTTTTTACCCCAGCGCAGCCCTACTTCAATCCTCTTCTCTGAACTGACTGACAGCGGCCAGGCGTCCCCCAGCTCAGACATTAGAAGCTTTTGTTTTCCCTCCTGCCCTGGATGACGTGCAACCATCAAACCAATGTTTAGATTTTTTTACATAGCGTCCATACCTGCTGTATGGTAGTGATACTGGCACAGTCTGTGGTCATAAGCATGTTTTCCCTGAATCAACACAAAGTCATGAAACTGGTGCTGTGGGCAAATATTGTTTTCATTACAGGGACTCATTGTTGACATCCTGTTAAACGGTCCCATACACTGACAGGAAAATGAAAGCAGATCTGATTGTATAACATTGTACATCCTTAGGTTGTGATCTTGCCCCTTTGCATGTTGTCCTACAAGAAATGTGTGTATTTGTCTTATCCAAAGCTGTTCAGTCTAAACATATCTCATAAAGCGCATTGGTTCCGAACACAATCCGCCTTTTCCTGGATGCATTGTTTAAAATGTTGTGTAAATGTTGAATTAATATGCCACTTTTCAGAGTTCTGTTTGTGTGTTTGCCTGGGTGTGGAGTGAGTTTGGGATATTCTGTATATCTTGTGTTTCATCCCCACATTGCTTTCCACAGATATTGATAATGACTTCAGATTTTCATTTGATTTTTTTGCTTTTGTTGCTAGACTAAACAATTTCCTCGCTAGTAAACACCAACTTTGTCAGACTTTGGTGTTCATCGTTTTAAGAAGCCCTTTGTTTGAGTGATTGCTGATTGCTGGTTTCACTTCCAAAGTCAGGACAGCATTGCTCTTTTGTTGTCTGAGTATTTCTTTCTGTCAAACTCCCAAATGCCCACAAGTCTTATTGTCTGGGCCGCCTGTCTCTTTCTTTTTTCGGGTAAAATGATGGATTTATTTAAACTAGAAGTGATAAAAAATGAAGTTAAAGTCGTCCCTTCTTCTGCTTTTCTTCTACCGATCCACAAAATACATGTCTGGGCTGCAGGAGAGGTCAATAACAAATGACAAAGTTGTGCTAAACTGGGGTTTTGACCCCAGAGTAACCAAGGGCTCCCATAATGCAACTGCTCAGAGGAATAAATCATCACCTTCTGACCTCGCGCGCTGACCCTCTAAACCCTGGAGAAAACCTAAAGGTGTTATAGATGATAGTAGAGACCGAGAGAAAGGAGGAGGGGAGTATGAGAAAAAAAGTCTTCCTCTCTCATGGGGCGTCTAGCGAGCCTTTTTGAGTCGACAATTAATAGTCTCTGTAGGTTTCCTGAATGGGGAATTGAGACGAATTGTCTCTTGGCTATTCAGCTGCGTTCAAGCGTGCCGCCAGACAAAAAGGAAAAAAAGAAAAGAAAAAAGAGATGGCTGTGGAGGAGCATTACCCATAAGGCTGTTTTTGAAACATTTCCTTTTTGTTTTGCAGGCACAGGCCCTATGGGAAGACCCCCATACACTTGTTTCTGCTCCCTCCGACACTCACGCTCACACACCAACCCAGTGAAGTGACCATTTCGAAAGCCAGAAATCTGCCAAAACTGAGCCACTTTAAAATAGTGACCTTTCAACAGCTCTTCTTATTACGAGCCATTTAGCCTGGTGAGGGAAAACAGATCATATTGAGGCTGACATTTGTTTTTTCGGGCTTGACGTTTGAAGGCAGAAATTATATTCACTCATTTCAGTAGCCACAGAACGACATGCCATACGTCAGTCGCTTTTGCTTTACAAACAGCAAGGCATTGATGAAACCGTCGGGCCGTAAATCCTGACGAGAGTGCCTCATATTATGTGGAACTCTAAAGGAATGGGCTCTCGCTCCATGGAGAACGTCTGGGATCACATCCGTAAAACGCAAAGGATGAAGCTGGAATTGCTGTGAACAGTGGGAGATAATGAAATGTGCAGGCAACATGGGAATGCCATTGAAGCCTATTTTAATCCGCTAATGATGTCTTAGAGCCCTAGAATTCGTCCTTGGCCACAGGATTTCTTCCCATGCTAATTTGTCTTGGGAGGCTGAAGTGCATACAAATGGCTTGTTAATTAAGATGGATGGTACTTCTTAAAAGCCTATCTTCATGATAATAAGCGAGAGCTAAACATGTGGAGCCTTGTAAGACCTCCTTGTAGTATGGATGTGCGTGTGGAGGTATGTGTGCGGTATGACAGGGGGAGGGGTGGTCTTACCATTACACATGTATGAATGAGCATGTCATGGGTTCCGTGTGATTGGTGCACAGTTTGCATTTTCATCCATTTGTATCTTAGGGTGAGAGAGAGAAAAGAGAAGCAGGGCTATCTCAGGGCCCTCCAGTCTGTTTCCATGAATGGCCTCAGCAGGGGGAAACTGTCCCTCATTGTCAAGTCATTTGGTAGAAGTCTTTTTAACGCCACCTCATGTTAAATTCATCAACATTTCTTCCAAAAAAAATCCTTTCTTTTGCCCCTCAAAATGTCATCAGATCAGGATTTCTTGCCAAGCTGATTCCTGCTGAGGCATAAATGTCCACGGCAGATGTATTGGGGGCCAAAAAAGAGCTCTCATGACGATAAAGCGAAAAAAAAAAAGAGAAGGGCGATTGGATCAGGAATAACCAGGTTGACTATTTATAAGAGCTTGATTAGCCGAGCCACTGTATACAAAATATAGGACTACATTAAAAACTTTGTCCACTAGAGACAGAATATATCAGCTGTAGGCTGAGGTTGCCCTATGAAATTGTTATGTTGACTTCTCTCTTCCTGCTCTATGTGTAACAGACATGAGAGTGGTATCTATTGTAACTAACTCTCAGTAAGGCAAGCTATTACGTCAAGTGCATTCAGAAATTCCCATCAACAAAATGCAACAAACTGCAGTTGCAAAAATCTAAAATTGTATGTTCCAAGTTAGCCTGATCAGCAGGAGCTTTGGGTGGCAGTCGGCTTCCTTGTGGGGCACAGGTCAGCCACAAAGTCAACTACTGCATCACTACTTGTTCCCACACACATACACCCTACCCACCCGCACCATGTTTCTCCTCCCAACATTAATGTTTGCAGGGGGGTTTCACATAAACAGGGACTACTGGGGGTGCCTGGAGCTTTTCTCACAACAATCCTGTGCTCCTGTTTTGGATTAAAGCTGCTTTCACCTCCCTTCATACATACACGCATACACATATGCACTTACATTCCTTACTCGCTGTCCTCCACTCCTCCACTCATGCTTGTTTAAATAAAGTAAATAACAGTTGAGTATCATCTTTTTTCAATTCACACCTCAGCACTTTTTTTTGTTCACATAGAAGTCTGCCAGCCAGTGATGATGTGTTCAGTTCAACTTCAGTTCAACAGTTAAATATAAAACTGAACTTTATGATCTGGATGAAAACTGGCATTCTTTAGTAACTTGTAGAGCATTCTTACTTAAAGGTCCCATGGCATGAAGATTTCACTTTATGAGTTTTTATTAACATTAATGAGTTCCCCCCCGCCTGCCTATGGTCCCCCAGTTGCTAGAAATGGTAATAGGTGTAAACTAAGTCCTGGATATCCTGCTCTGCCTTTGAGAAAATGAAAGCTCACATGGGCCGATCTGGAATCTTGCTCCTTATGAGGTCATTAGGGGCAAGGTTAACTCCCCTTTCTCTGCTTTGCCCGCTCTGAGAAAGAGAGAGACATCATGGCTTTCAAACAACCAACCTTGCCCCCCCCCCCCCCCCCCCCCCCCCCCCCCCCCCCCCCCCCCTCCTGCTCAAAAGCTACACACAAAACACATTTAAAACCTGAATCCCTGTCAGCAACTAGCAAGTAGACAGGAAAATGTCTGAGAACAACATTTCCTCTGATGCTTTCTGAACTCCCAACCATAATGGAAACCAGATATATTGAATTTATAATTAAATCAGTGCCAAACATCATTACAGTAAGCTAATTATTTAACTTAGATTTCTAGGTTAAGGATTTAGCCTACTGCAGGGGAGAGATCCCATCGCATACATGACTTGTTAAAAATAAGGATGAATCCAGACTGAGATGCTTCGCTAATGCGTCTTTCATCCCCCCCAGCTCCTGTAAATCTCATGCATTTATCATTGGTTGACAGCAACTATGAAATAGATGCCATAATAGTCTTTTAAAGGCTCTCACAACCCTTGCAGAAGTCTTGGAAAGAAACATTAGCTTTAACGGAAGATGCCTGAAATCACTTAGATCTAGCATTTATCTGTTAAAATTTCAGTGATGCAAAGCCTGAGAGTACGTATTGGGCCATTTGAAACAATCTCCCCATGACATACATACATACATACACATATATATACATATATATGTTATATATATATGACAGGGAGATTTGGGATGGCTTCACACAAAATCAAATCAAATTTGTATACAATAAAATTACTTTTTTTTGCCAAGATCTCTTATTTAAGTACATATATAATGCATTGGGAAAAGTATTCCATTATAAATATGATCCAACATTGAAATACACCTACTTCCTGTCAGTGTGTTAAATATTGATGTATTAACCTGTAAGCTAGTGGGCCAGGTGGCGCTGAGTCTGACTACTTCATTATACTCTTGGAAAGTTCAAACTCTAGCAATGTGTTATATTGCAGCTGTTTGTTGAAAGCTTAAGCTTGTAACTCCAATTTTGGGGATTTTCCTTCCTTTCATATCAGTTGAAGGATTACATGCTTCTCTACATGCTGGAAAACATCCTCTTAGAGTATCTCTGGTCCTTTGTAAGAATGTGTTGTCATCAAGTTTAATACAAGGCAGCTCTTGAAAAGATATTGCTATCTGAAAACTGCAAATGAGCTTATCTTATGTTAACTGCAAAAGTTTTTTTTGCAAAGTAAGTGGTAAATACAGCCTTCAGAGGTAGGAAACAAATACAAACGGATAACATTTTTGTTTGAAATGTAGTGGAGCAACAGTGTGACGTCTCAAAAAATGTCAATAGCAATCAAATGTGTTGGTTTTCAGTACCAGAAATGGTTTATGTGTGTTTTTTTAATCTATTTGGAGTGTTTTATGAGCAATTACAAAGTGTTGTGTTTCTCAGTTTTTCTCCTTTCCATGGTCTGCGTGGTTTGAATGCCGTAATTGGAGGTAATTGTGGAGAGAGCGTAGTGATAAGGCTGTACACTCACGCAGAATCAGTGGCACTAACATGGATGCGGACAGACGACTGACTCCAGTTATGGTCTCCTTCCATTTTTTAAAGAAGTCCTTAAAAAATACAGATAACTGATAAAAAGAAGAAAAAAAACATTTTTTCCTTACATCTTCAAAGCATACTTTTCACAAATAGGCTAATTATTTTGTTTTTGATCTTTCATCTCACAAGGAGAAAATGCTTGTGATAGTGTTTTGATGTTCTTCTAACCTCCTAATCCGGGGATACAGAGCACGCAGCATTTAATAGGCTATGGTAATTTCGGTGATGGCTTTGAATTGTGCTCCGGCTTCAAGGAGAGCTAAATCTTGTCTCGCCTCCCGTTAGCTCTACTCTGATCTTGCACACGGTCTAATTAAACTTTCCATCTAACTCTCTCAGGTATGAACGAGGGGGAAAGAGTTACGGCTGTTTATAGTGAAGAAGAAGCCCAGTTTGCACTGCTCATGGCCGGATACGGGACCATAATAAATGGCAATCCATCAGGATTTGTTTCCACTCTCCTGTGTGCAGAGATGTCGGCAAACCCAGAACCTCTGTGAATCAATAGACTGGTCCAGATGACCTGGTGGGTTGTTCGTTCTGTTGGATCATATGTTTCACCCGAAATGCTCAGCGGGAATCTTTCTTGGCAAGGGTTTGCAGGGGGCTTGAAGGGGCCTGCTGTAGACAAACAATCTTTTAACAGTTGGTGAAGTGGTCCGCCGAGAGGACAGTGATCCCCTTTATTAAAACCACTTGTCCAACATTGTCTCTCCTCTCTCTCCCCTTGTTGGTTATATAAGGCCAAGGTGCTTTGTGATGGTTTGCAGGCTGCCCTGTTTTGTTTTGTCTGTCTCTTTCTCTTACTTTTTCCATGGGACTGCTGAAGATTTTGAGGGAACTTGAGGGGGATATGATCGTGTCCTGACTTCTCTCCTGCACAGTGCGTTGAGGTTTGGCTGACGTCCAGCTTTGTCTGCTTTTTCCCGGGCACAGTCCCATCTCCAGCACGCTCAAATTCCAGTCTCCAGAGCGCGCTTGCACTTTGCAGAGCCCGAGGACTGTGGTTAGTAGATGAATGACTTTGCAGGCATTTGTTTGACAGATAGAGCCCGTTGCGATTGTACACGTGTTAAAGAAACCGTACAGTTTGACCTTGTCCTAATTCTCTTATGTTGTTAAAAGATAGAGCTCAGGTGGCACTTTTACCAGTGTCCTTGAGCCACAGAACCCATACCTTCTTTAACTTCCCATTCATCTGGAGCAAAGAGTTTGTGACATTCTATCTAAACAGTTGAAACAACCACAAGGAGAGGTAGAGAATGAAGTGAAGATGAAGTGAAACAACGATGGTCTTTGTCTGCACATCTCAGGGAATTATTTACGTTGAATGTGGCATTTTATCACACACTTTACACGTCCTCTTACAAAGCAGAGCATTCATCAGATGTGCTTGGCTCATGCCATACGGTTTTCAGCTTAAGCGACGCAAACCCAGACCTAGGCCTGGGCTTTTTCTCCGTCGGTTGTTAATCCATTTTCAAAGTTCAGAGAATGACCGATTCCTCGTTACAGTATGGTGGCTCTTAAATAGAGCAGGAACGTTTGGGGAAAGAATGATTTCCCAATGTGCAGGGAGTTGGTTAGAATCCTCTTGGAGTTAAATACTTTGTTAAAGCAGTTGTGGGAAGTATGCAACGTTCTTACTGACGTGCTTGGGAGTGGTTCTTCAGAGGTTTCACAGTCAGCGGTTGGAAGGGATGTATAACCTCTCCGTCTGCATATGAGAAGGCCCAAAGATGACATTAATGCTCCTCTGGAGAAGCACCCCAATTAGAGCATTTTTTGTTGTTGTTGCTTCTGTTGGAATACTCTGCTAACCAGCCCAAGTGAACCAGCCTACGACTCGGTCACAGTCCTCCCATTACCCAAAGCCCCAGCTGATAACCATCTTAGATAACCATCCTGTCATTGTAACTAATATATATTATTGTACCTTAGATTGGAATAGATTTGGTTATTTATTTATCATACGTCGTGGAATCAGCACAAAGACTGTCTTTCATTCTGCCATTTAGCTGTTTATACTGCGCCAAAGCCTGACTAATATCTTTTAACAGCACAGGATTCTGGCTCTGACTCCATGATGAAGTGTTATATTTGGAATTGCTTTGTGATCCCAGATTTTTTTGACAAACTACGTCCAACTCGGGCTCATGTGCACATCAGTGAAAAATGGATGATGCAAAGTGGAATTGTTCAATCTCAGAGGCCAAGTATAACGAGTGCTGGAAGTCAGTGCATCCCCCAACCCTTGACCCAGACTCGTCAACAGCATATAAGGAGACATTTAAAAATGTTGAAATGATTATTTCCTGCAGGAGGCGCACCCTTTTCCAATTTTTATGATCAGATGAGCTCAACATTTACAGGCCAACTGTTGCATCAGTTGCACTAGAGTTCACTTTTCTTCTCTATGGAAGAAATGTGCTAATGATGGGTATTTCAACCTTTTTCACTCAGACATTCAGGGTGTTCAATGGAGCAAGCATGCACTGTATTACTCATCTGTAATACAAACCATTCTTCACTTAATTAATCAGACCCTCTACTGGTTATAGGAAATAACGGAGTAGGTAGCTGACAAAATATGTGCAGCCTACATGGGATTGTGCTCAAATAATGGATTGTTTGCTCCTACAGTGACTTCCCCCCCTGTCTGTCTGTCTGTCTGTGGAGGTCTTGGCATAACTGCAAGAATGAGACATTTTAAGGTGGAAACATATGAAAACGTGTGCTACTTCCACTTTTTAGATGTGGGGAAAAATGGCAATGGTTGTTTGCTCTCAGGGACGAAGGTGATGCTTTTACCTTCAGCTGTAACCAGAACTGTTTCTTCTCACTTCGGGAATTACAGTGTGGTGGGATGGAAGAAGTATTTTTGGTGTATTCTGTTACTTTTGAGGTAAATGTCTGTACTTTGATGTCTGCTGTGCTTCCACAAGCAAGTCATTTTAAAGATGGTTAGATGTGGGTTAGATTGTCAGTAATACAAAATTGGAATGAATGATGTAACAACACTTTGATACTTTCTAATGGTTAGTTCACCCAAATGACAAAAACATACACAGTCATTTCTTAAAAAGCCCTTGCCACACAGAAGGTTTTGGTGTTTTGTGCCAATACTCTTTTGAAACTTCTGCCTCCATCCCAGTACATTAGAGGCTAATGGAATTTCATTTGTGCTCCTCATAGCAACAATAAAACAAACGCAACAGCACATTTTGCTTCCAGAATAAATGTTTTGGTTACTCTTTGGTCATAATCCACAGATCTCTCCCTCAACAGCTTTCATATGGACAATTCCTTTGGTTAGAAGTTCCAGTGAGGTCAGTGTATTATTCAAAATAATTGGGACATTTTTACTGAAAAGACACGTTGCTGTTGAATTCTTCAGGTGTATTTTCTTCTGTTTTGAACACATTAAAAATCCATTCTTCCCTTTTATATTGGGGTCAGCACAGAAATGCCAGGTATGTCTTTAAATTTAAACTCTATGAGTGATAAAGGAGACTATATTACATAAAATAAGCTCAGACATTTAAATTATCCCACCTGTCAGTTCTGCATATATAATATAAGCTCTGGGAATTTTGTGAAAAGATTAATTTATCACTCAACCTCACTTTAGGTCTCATAATAGACAGGGCTCAGGAACCACTTGACGCGTGAATCATTCATACCTCCCCATAAATAATAAAACCCTGGCATCCCTTTAGCAGCACCTGCAACTTGAAACATTAGTTCGTGAAATACAATCTTTTCCATGTAAACTAATGTGTTTCACCTGCCTCAGCCAGGGCGTCTGGGTCCACCGCAGCCAGGTAGAGGGAACAAAACCTCTCTTCCTGCTTCTCTCATCCTCTCCCCCCTCTTGACCTTGCTTCCTCTTCCTCCAATGAATTTTTCCTCAAAGCTCTGTGATATATTCCTGTCCCGTGGGAGCTTGGGTAATGCAAACTGGAAGCGTGAGGCATAATTATTTCTCAAAACTGCACTTCTACCCTAATTAGTTCACTCCTCAGAAGTGGGCCTTGCATTATTTACACATCAAGGGGACACACAGGGCGGGAGATAAATATTCATTGTTTGTTGACTTTGTCTCTGTCCCTCAGCTCAGGCGCAAGTTGAGTTGAGAGCCGCTGCCATTGTGGCTTGTTTATACGACTTTTGCATAGCTGGTGCCCAGTACATAATCTGTCTTGTTCTTCTGTAATTATCTCCACTCATGCAGACACCAACTCAGAGCCGGTTCAATAAGTGGACAACATCAACTCATCCTGGCACAAGCAGATTGGATAAACGGGTGTTTATTGATGAGATTTGCAGACTTGCCCTGCTGCAATAAGTGTCATAGCTGTAAACAGCAAGAAGCATGTTTTATTCAGCCAGACTCAGACACCATTTTTAGCTATGTCCCCCTAAATATTTTTATTCTGGGTCATCTTTAATGAATTGAGCTTTTTCCAAAAGGAGACTGGTAGCTGTTACAAAGAGTTTCCTGCTACTGTTTGTAGCATTTGTGTGACTCGAATTCTGCTTTTCCTGTCAATAGCATTGACACACACACACACACACACACACACCTTTATGGTTCTACGGCCTTGAGGCCTATTGTCTGCTCCATAAATGCCTGCTGGGAAACTCTTGTTGCCTCAAAAGCTGGACCCATTGTGGACTTTTGTCCACAATTGTTCTTCTCCCAATTCCTATTTCATCTCATCTGTGTGTGTGTGTGTGTGTGTGTCTGTGTGTGTGTGTGTGTGTGTGTGTTTGTGTTTGTGTTTGTGTTTGTGTGTGTGTGTGCGTGTGTGTGTGTGTGTGTGTTTCAGTGGGTTGTGAAAGAGAAGTTGGGGCATCTTGTGATGCGTGGCACATGAATTACCATAATCAGAGTCAACATTAATGGAGGTCCTATCACTGGAGAATTTAAACCCGTCTTTTCCATATTTATAAAGTCAATAAACAGAGAATGTGCAGCAAAATGTCTGCTATGATTCAAAAGCGAGCCGTGTTTACTGGCTTTGAAATGCATATTTGGGTTAGTGGATGAGGCGGAGCAGATCGCAGTTTAGGTTGTGGGATATGAGTGAAAATGCAATATCGCCACACCACACACAGAACATCTGACACCATAAATGTCTCACTCTCACTGTCTCCTGGGTTTCCATTTACCCTCAGTCATTTGCATTGCTGAGCTTGTGTAACTGCTTCTCTGTCCTGCTTTAGGTGGCTAGGTGTCCACATGCTTTGGTCTTGTTGTATGTTAACAGAAAACCAGGATGGTGATGAAAGGGTCTCCAAGTGTGGTGAAAGAACCATTGCGGATCCTTAATTAAGTGGCCTCACTGGGTCTTTTTTGTAAAATGAGAAAAAGTTAACTGTCATTTTGAATTACTTGAAATCACATAATTAATGTAAACAACTGATCTAATCATAGGTTTGACTCCTGCCACTGCTGCGTCTGTAATACGTTTAGGTTATCAGAACAAGTCTCACTATATGGGACAAGGTTTATTCACATGAGGGGGGGTATGTGGTCTACAGTAATGTGTGTTTATTTAGGTTTCTTAGACATGAAAGTTAAAATCCCTGAGCTGCAGTTAGTTTGCTCTACAGTTACACTCACTGTAAGTCTCTATGGAAAAAAAGAGCCTCAAGTCAATTTGTAGATTGTACAATTTCCACGAGCTCAAGTGACAGTGGGGTGGGAGTTATACCCACGATGCAGTTCTCTAGATATATTAGTTTATGTTGGTGAGTTTAGTAGGTTGGTACAGTACAGACTAATAATGTCAAAAAACAAGTGTCCTTGCTTCTTCTTTGACTTTCTTCTATAATGACCTAGTTTATTACAGTAATCTGTAATGAAATAAGTTTAGACATGTGATTAAAATGCAGCTTAACCACCTTAAATCACATGAAATCAATTGAGTTGAGACAGAGATGGCAGTGACTGCTACTCCGCTAAGGGCTAGTTCCCTACTTTTAGTTTTTTTAATGTTACTTTTCCATTGTAATTACATTTAGCTACTGCCTGATTCATTTGGTTAAACAAACTCCAAGTGGAGTATAAAAAATGTTATAAACATTGTCTACCAACATTATAAAAAATGTGGAAGCAGGTAGGAAAAAGTGGGTAAATTAGATTTAGCTAACGCTATCTCACCAGCTCATGGATTTATAATCACCAGCTAGTCTCGGACAGAGGTTAAAATGATTCATGTTGCAGTTAGCATTGCTGCTACTTTGCTAAGCTTGGCCAAGTAGTAGGACTCATTTATCTAGTATTACTTCTTTTTCTCACCATTATAATTACATTTAGTCACTGCTTTGTTTATTTGGTCTAATTACTTGTTGGAGAATCAACAATGATTATTCAATTACGGTACAAGTAAATTTGCTATCTCACTAGCTAGCTGTAACTAGCCATAAGCTAACCCATTCTGTTTGGGTTTGACCTCTCTTGTAGATTTTATATGCTGTTTTCCAAAAAAAAATTCAAATGTTTTAACATCTTTACATAGCAAAACAGATGTTAAAGGTTTCTGGTCTTAATGCAATGATGACCGGAATATGTAATTGCTGGGTTTGGCTTTGAAGGGCAGACATTTTCTACTATTAAATCTAAATAGCCTACAGGATATTTGGAAAAACAATAATTCATTCTGCTTAGTTTTTGACCTTACAAGTCAATATACCACTCTTCATCATTTCACAGCTTTTCCTCTCCAGTCTCTCTGGAGTCAGAGAATAACTTTCCCCTTCTTGTGCAGCTTCTTCATCATCTAAAATCCAAGAATAAGAACGCAGGGTTTTTTCTTCTTTTTTGCGGCAATCTTAACAGCTGTAGCAAGTGCAATTTGGCAAATCTTTAACAGAAACTGTGGTGTTTATTCTTCCTCTGCAGGTAGAGATCACGCTGCAGGACGTCAATGACAACCCGCCTGTTTTCCCTAATGATATTCTTGATGTGACCATTGAGGAGAACGTTGGAGATGGCTTCAAGATCATGCAGCTAACAGCCACGGATGCAGACAAGGTATTTGCTCCCCCAGTTTCTATTCTGTCTGACAATGTTTTTGGACTTTTTTGTGCCCATTCTCCACTCCACAGCTTTAAAAAAAGATATCCTGGGAGTAATTTGGATTGAAAATATGCTCTAATTTTTTGTTCCTAAAGTGTAGAAACCACTGTAGATTCAAGTGAGATTTTGAGGCCAATGCAGCTGTCAATAATGAATGAAGCTAAGTCAACATTTAGTATCTTTATGTTGGACCATTTTTATCGCAAAAAAGCAGAAAAGCCATTAAAACTTTATTAAGAACATGGTAGTTAATATATGTGCGTATGAGCAATAGATAGAACAATAAAAAGTTGTCCATAGGGGGTATTTCATAAAGAAGGGGAGGTACAGGAGGAGTTTTAGAGGTGATGGTTATTAAATGGATAGTCTCAGATTGCCAGACCTTCCTCCACAGCGCTGGTTCTGGCTAGTCCACACAGCATTCTGTGATGGAAGCAAAATGTGTTCTGGATTGTTGTCAATTGTCTTTGGCAGCGTAAGCCCCAGACACAATGCCGGTGCCTCTGCAAAATAGCTTCAGGACGGAACTTGTTTTGGTGGAACATTTGTACACAAAAGTTGTTTTAGTCGTGCAAATGAAAAGTCTGATTGGACAGATAGTCTAGCTAGATGTCTGGATCTACCCTGCAGAGATCTGAGGAGCAGTTAACAATAGTGGTCATAATTCAACGGGAGTATAGAATCATAACACAAAGAAAGCAGAAGCTGATGGACACCCAGCCTAAAAAGAGGGACATCCGGCGGAAGTAGCGTCACCTATACAATCCCAGAACTGGAACGTCGTAAATATAGCCGATTAGGGGGAGAACAAGATATGGTGATAACAAGAAAGATTGTGCTTCTGTCACCCACACGCATCAACAAAAACACATAGACCACTTTGAATCTTCATACATTTTCTGTTCTAGACACACACATACACAGAATTTTCCTCTCTGTCTCCTGTGTTGACGTTATCTGAGACGCGTTGAGGCCCCTAGGGTCACAGAGACTGTAGGAGAACGGCCTGTTGCTCCGATAGTCCCTCTGTGGCCCCCATAGTTCACATTACATCACCAAGATCACTCTCAATTAGTTAAAAGCTCCATCTTTAGCTGCTTTAGGCAGGATATGGACATTAAATCCTGCAGTGAGCGAAACATAGGCCCTGCCGGCATCTCCGAGGTCTGTGGTCCCCCACCCAAGCCAAAGGACACAGTTGAAGTGAATGGAAAAAGTCAGGCCAAATAGATTAAAAGGAGAGAATATGGACTCAAATTTAATGCTAACTCATGAGGCCACACATCTTTTATTGCACAGCTGTTGCCTCACCCCCTTCTCTTCGCTCCAATTTGAGAAAAGTCATACAAAATTTCACCTATGGCCATTCCTTTTTGTCAGAATACTATATTGGCTGTAAATCTCAAACCTGGAGGCAGGTCAGTCTTTTCAGTAGGGGGATTTTAAGGACTTTATTTGATTATTTTCTTTTTTTAGCGCCAAAGTCACAGCTTTGATCTTGTAAGCATATGGAAATGAAATCAAACTGTGCAGTTGTTCACTTTTTCCTCACATTTCAGTATTAGCCTGAGCCGTAAGGTAAAACTTTAGGCTTTAAGTAATTAGGAGACAATTTAGCATACATTTTTGCATACAGACATGCGCAGATAAGTCTTCCCATATGATCAATTAAAAAAACTTCCATTCAAGAGAAGACACATTTTGCTTCAAGGCAGGGATTCCAATGAAAAGGAAAACATAGAGACACTGGGAGACAATGTAGAGAAGCCTTTTTTGGGAAATACATATTCTAGAGATGTTTACTCCAAGCTTTGTTGCAGCCATGAATAGGTTGCTTAAATAAAAGCCTGTGCTTAATTCCAGCTCTCACTTGGAGCCAGATATGAGGCCAGCCAAGTCTTTGCCCACATCCTTATGCAGGAAACTTAAGTTACGCGTACGGAACGCATTGGAGCCCTTGTTGAGAAAGCCACATGTGTGAGCCAATGCAGAGTAGCCAAGAGTGCAAACTGTTGGCCAGCTGACATGCTGAATTCAGACATCGTAATGATCCCATCCAATTTAACAGTGCTACATGTGGGATTCATGTGTGAGGGTATTAAAATGCTGTTTCTACGCATCCGTTTTTCGCTACACCCATTTCCACCTCAAAAAGAAGGAAGAGGTTGCAGTGGGGTTGAAATAAAATCAATATAGAACTTAGCTCTTTTTTTCTAATTGCAGGCTTGGCCTCTCTGAAAAGGTTTCTCACCTCATTTGAACGAGAAATGCTGCCTTTTGTGTTTTTGGAAAGACTGTGAATGTTTTATAGAATTCTGACCTTATGTGGAAAATATGTTACAGGTAAAAAACATAACAATGGAACAATTTAGGAGAGGTCTCTGAAAGTAAGCATAGCCTTAAAAATGAACAGTAATGTGTTCCAGAGGCTTACACATCCACCACAAGAATATTTCTGGACACTTCTTGCAGTTATAAATGTGTTGAAAACAGATGTACAAAGCAGGAGTGCAGCTGGTTGGTCCATCTCTACCTTTTAAAGGGCTTTATGTCTGAGCTCTCAGTGACAACATGTTGCTTGTTTTTCATGAGTCTGTATTATGATTGGCTAGCGTGCTCGTTGCTATCCCTGCCGGCGCTGTCTGGCTTTGCACCTCTCACTTCTCATAGAAACAGCTTGCTCCCAAAAACCACTCATCTGCAAAATGAAGTGTATGAAAGTGTTTACAATCTTAACTACTTATGCAAGTTTAGTAAAGAAAGAGATAAGGATTAGTGCATTACACATGAGAGTGTAGATATGTTTATGTGTATAAATGCACGCCTGTGTTCATAATTTGTATAGGTATGTGAGTGTTGGACTGTGGCCTAGATGGACCCCGTGCTCGGCCTCTCCCACTGCCCTTCCTCTGCCTTTGAACCCTATCAGAAAATTAATTGGTGAACCGCGGGTGTTGGGTTCCGGACTGCAGCCCATGTGGTTGATGGGATTGCCAGATCTGGAGCTACTGATTGATGACAGCAGGGTCCTTAAATGATTGGAGCCTCGCTCCGTCGTCCTCATCTCCCTCGTTTATTTTTTTACTGGGCCTGGATCGCTGACCAGGTCTCTGTTAATGTAATGAGAGACAGGGTCAAGAAGACGGAGGTTTTATCCGTCATATAACAGACCACGGGAAAGAGATAAGAGCAAGTCATGAACTTGGCTTTACGATATTGACTCTGTCTAAATCTTTTGGCAAACAACCACATTGTCTGGACTTTTTGGAGCATTGCCATTTATGCACAAAAGGGAAAGAAAACATGTAATTTGTCTTTGTGACGGACAAGATATTTTCATTCTGTCTCTTCAATTACCATATTGTGTAAAATAATTAAATATTTACTCCTTAAATACTTGCTCTTTTAATTTGTTATCACTTTTTATCTAGCAGTGTGCTCCATTGTTACTTATTGCTACGGAATTAGACTTTTTGCCATTTTCTGCAGTGTGGTTATTTTCAAAAAGAACGGTTTTGGGAAAAACAATCAACTCACAGCAGTTAACAGCAAAACCATTCAAAGAAGCAGAGCATTGTCTGTCATTTTCATCGGAAGCCTTTAACACAGGGAGGCACTGGCATCAGAGAGGCAAAGGTGCTAAGCAGCGACAAGCAGCGCAACAACAGGGTGTTGTCTATAGTAAAACTTTATGCTAATGCAAGAAAATAGCAGCACTTGTGTTCCCATAGCAAAGTGTTCAATTGTTCGGGTGGGGTTGAATATTGCTTACTAACTTGCATGCTTAGCAAATGCATGCCTGAAAGATACAGATTAAGTGAGAAGTAAGACACAGAGTGCTAACGTTACCCTTAGACATTACTGCATGCACACCGTTGATTTAAAATATAGTTTGTTATGTGAGCACTATTGTCCACCAAGGCAGTAAATGTGTCGACATGCAGATAGAGCAACCGCTTAATGCAACGCGTCTCTATATAAGCCTTTCCATTGTCCCGGCAGGATCAAAAAGAACCACACAAACATCAGACATAGCTGAAAGAGTCTCTTTTAGCTTAGCTCTTAACCGGCTGTAACCAGAGCTTCATCTCACTGAATGGCTGTAGCTTTTTGATGTTGCTTTTTTCTTTTTGGCAGAAGACACACAGTGATACAGTTGTCTGATCTCTTATTGTCCCCGGCACAAATATAAATGTCAGGCTCCGTCGTCAGGCTCATTCAGTTGTCATATTACATTCAGTCCACCTCTTCTATTCCAAAAACTCTTGCTGTAGCTATCACGTGCGTCATGGCCCTTGTACTTGTCCAAGGTAATAGAGGATCTATTAGTTGCATTTATAGAGGAACACTATAGCCCCCAAAAGTTCAAAGACTGAGATGGAGTCTCACTAGAACATTGCCATTCAGCTTCTGCTTCTTTTTCTCTGTCTATTGTGACCTGTCCTTTTCATGATAAGCCACAGGAATGATATATTTGGTATCTACATAAGAGTGACATGACACTGTCATGACATATGAACCCTAACCATAACCCTAACCATAATTTATGTATGACACTTACTTAAAGAAGCGTTATGTCATAAACATGTTTGACTTGTGTATAATGTTTATGACATTTTCATTACCGTGTCATGTCACTCTCTAAAGTGTAACGTTATTTTGTTTTTGTTTTCAAAACTACCAAAGAAATCAGACTATTTTAGTGGCATAACCTTAACCCCTGCCCCAAACAAGTCGAATTTTGTGAAAATCTTGTTGAAACATGAACTTTTTTCATTATACTTGTGCAGCAATTCACCTTAAACTGTCTTCATTCAAGTCACCGACACTTTCAATTTTGTCAAATACTGCATGACATATGTGACAAGACTTTTAGGACTTGATAATTGACAATTGATTTGGTAAGATGGAGATTTATTTTATTTCCAATGACATTAATAAAGTTACTTCTTTTGTTAACGTAGGGCAATTGTGCGGGGTGTTTTCTTTTTAATTTAAGACATGCTTGAAGTTTGGAATTTGTCTCATGTTTGTGCAGGTTAGCTGGGTATAATAACTCTACATCCGTTTTCTCCGTCTTCTGTTGATGTCTCTGTCTTGACTTGCGAACTATAGCGTGGTCTCTTTGAAACCACAAGCCTCTCCTTTATGGATGGTCCACATGAAGAAAGGTTTCATTCATTCTAGATAAGTAGGTAGCTTGATGCGGAGACGTGACATGCTAACGTGTGGTAAAGTGATTTCCTACCGGATAGAGTTGCTTTGATACTTGTAATCACGATGCTCTTCCTCTCCTCTGGGTTCAGCAAAGTGCCTCTAACTTACTGGCCCCTGTTTCGCTCTGAACCCTGAGAAAGAGTTGGAACAATGCTCCATAAAATGTAGCCAGCAAATATTGACTTCAAATTTGGTTTTTGGTTTGTTGCTTGCAATAAGCTTAAATTCTTTTGAAACAATGACAATGTGAACTTGCATGTTGATTCCACAATTCTGCTTAAGTTTATGGTTTCATGCCATAAACATGCAGATTTAATTATGCAAATTCTGTTGAGTTCATGTTACTATGTACTCTACCGGTCAAAAGTTCTGGGTCGCTTAGAACTACGCCTAGACTCCATTATAGACAGAATACCATCTGAGATCAGTTACATTGATTTTTTAACCAGAGCAGCAGTTTTCAGATTACATTTTGTGTTTACATTATTGCAAAAGGATTCTCCAATGTTTTCTCAGTTAGTTTTTTTAAAATGATATCAGATTAGTGAACAGAATGTGCCTTTGGAACATTGAATGAATGGTTGCTGATAATGGGCAATGTAGGTATTACATTACATTACATATTACATTAAAGATCAGCCACCCATTCAGATCAGCTGGTATTCTGTCTATAACGGAGTAGAATGGAAATTTGCAAGTGACCTCAAACGTTTGACTAAGGTAGCTGCGATCAATTACAAGCTACAGTATTACATTTTTCTTTCTTCACCTCAGGGTCCCAATGCTCTTGTGACATACACCATCATCAGTGGGGCAGATGACAGCTTTCGGATTGACCCTGAGTCTGGTGATCTGATTGCCACCAAGAAGCTGGATAGGGAGCGTCGTTCAAAATATTCCCTTCTGGTACGCGCAGACGATGGAAAACAGTCCTCTGACATGAGGCTGAACATCACCGTCAAAGACGTCAACGACCACACGCCCAAGTTCTCCCGGGCAACGTATTCATTTGATATCCCCGAAGACATGGCACCAGGTAAGGTCTCCGTGTCACCTTATGAAGCATCAAGTTACAACCTAAAACACGTTTACGTGTAAAGACTGTAGACATTGGAAACTCAGACAGGAAATGTTTTGTCTTCTGCAAAAGCCCTTAGACTGAACTCTGTTTATGCGGAGCAGCTTCTTTGTAGCAATTTATAAGAGCATTTATTATAAGAATGTTTTTATATGACTATTGTAGCTCTCCCAAATCCTCCGTATCTTCCTTAGGGGAAAATTAAGAGTTTATTAGGTCAAAGGGACAGTAAATTATATCTGATTTATATGGAAATCTATATTGACCAGCAGGAGTTACAATAATACTGACAACTGTCTGACCCAGCTCCTTTTTTACTCTCCCCACTTTATTCACAACAAAGATTTAAAAAAAAACATGTTTGGAAATGAAAGAAGAATGTCAAGTGAGATATGATTATGTGAAGTACTAATACAAAAAAAATGTCATCATTAGCTGGTAAAGCATTATCTTCATCCCTACTTCTTCAGCTCAATACCAATGATTGGAAGAGTTTTGGTTCCAAAACTGTTACAGGCCAAGTGAGTTAAAAAAGCAAAACTGGCAGAGGGATCACCGAGTCACTGGTATTAATAAACAGCCCTAATAACCCCCTGTAGATATATTAAAGTCAATTGTTCTATAGGGCAGTAAAGTCTAACTTCTCGTCTCTGTGTTCCAACCCGTCTGACTCTCGCAGGCTCCATCGTGGCGGCGATCCTGGCCAGCGACTCTGACTCAGGGGTAAACGGAGAGGTCACCTACTCTCTGGAGGAGGACGACGAGGACGAGACCTTCCTCTTGAACCCAGTGACGGGAGTTTTCAACGTGACACGTCCTTTGGACTACGAGACTCAGCAGTACTATATTCTGACAGCGAAGGCCCGGGACGGCGGGGGGCAGGCCAGCACAGTCAGAGTGTATTTCAACGTCCTGGATGTGAATGACAACCCGCCCATCTTTAACACCAGCGTGTACAGCACGTCCGTCTCGGAGAGTCTGCCGCCTGGATCCAGTATTGTCACTGTTGGGGCCAGTGACGCTGACGATGGTATGTACCCTACATGTGGGAAAAGAAAGAAGTTAGAATAAAAACATATTTAAAAAACAAATGCGTAAAACTTAAAAAATGTAAAATGTGTCAAACGTAAGTGCAGCCTGTAAAACATGAAATGCGATTTCTTTTTGGTGCATACACCTAATACACACACAAACATATGCTAATACTGATATGTAGGTATACATAAAAATGATATGTAGATCCAGCTCTTATATCTAGATATATACAGTTAATAAATAAATAATAAATAATAAATAAATAAAAATTTGATGTTTTAATATTGTAGATACATGATTATTTACTTGTAACGCAAGTTGACAAATTGGCGATCATTAAATATCCCTATTGTCAGACAAAATCAGAAACAAAACAACAAATCTTGACACTGATTTGACTCTATATAAGGTTTCAGATGAGATTTTTATATTTTATATGAGATTTGCTATATTCCAAAGCATTTGGCAACACAGCCAAATCAGGATACATTGTATTAGTGAAAGAAAAATATAGATTTGTTTTTTTTAGTTAAATCAAGTTAAACTCTGGTCAAATATCCCAGCAATGACGGGATATTTAAAGAAAACAGTTCTTTGAGAATGTTTTTAGCAGTAATGTTCTCTCCTACCTTGTAAATCAAGTGTTGTCAAGTTAGCCATAGAAGATTAATTTAATGTAGGCCTGTCATTTAGTTATGACAGTTGGTTACACAGAAACTTTCAAACCTACATTTTATTTTATTTTTATTATTTTTTATTTAGCGTCGTGCATGAATGACTTGATGAAATACATTTTCACCGTATGATTAAGTGGCCTGAGTTATTTCTGCGTTTCAGGTGGTGGGTTTCTTGTATATGAAGTGCCGTGTGGTATTTGAACCGTCACCGGTACTCTCCTCCGCTGTAATTACCGCTTCACCCAGACCTAATGTGGTTATTGTGACCTACATTCCTGGGAAATACGCTGCCTAGTTCTCAACCAGAGTCTGGCTTCTTTCTCCACTGTCCACATAATCTGACCGCATCATCCTCTTCAGATTTATAGTTGCAGCTTTCCACTGTCAAAATAAAACGCCATTGTTAGCACTTCCTAAGCCCCTGACCCCCAACCCAGAGACTTTGTCTTTAGATGGCGTAGCCTCAACTCAGATGGAAGTAGCACTCAAGCTTTTGATAAGGGATTACTTGTGTTCTGTAAATACACTCCGGAGTGTGGGAAGGTGCCGGCCGGCGCTTTCCACATGAATACCCCTTTGACTTGAATTACAGACGCTCAATTTAAGATCATTTTAACCCCCAGTTACAGTGCTGCGGATTAGGCCCGATTTCAAGGATAGATAGTTTACTGCTTCCGTCCACTCAGTCACACTGTAGTTATCTCATCTGAATGAATGTTTTAATTTTGCGGGATTTACAAAAATGGCACAACCGCACTATCAGTTTTGGATGTAGTTTGTGGTTGTGTTTCTTTTTTGAATGCAATCCATCATGCTACATGAATGGATTGTCTACTTGGAGGACAAGAGTAGCAGCCAGAGAGCCCCAGCTGTTGCACATGAACAATTTGTGGAAATTGATGTAGAAAACCCCTATAAATTACTAATTCACACACACACATACAGCATATTTAACAATCTCATCTGGAACAATGAATGCAAGTCATAAATAGTAACATTTAACCTCTACTGTCTGTCTGTTATCTGGCTATTTAAATTCAGGTTAATACTGCAGTTAATTGTACACATTAACAGGAATAGACACTTAATTCCTGCCCTACCACAGATTCCTCCTATTAGCCCAAATTAAATTTTAATTTTCAGCTTTCTACAGCTGCAAATATTAGTGAATTGACAGAAAATGAATTGACAACTATTTTCATAAACAAATAATCATTTTTGTCATTTTTTAAAGCAACAATAAAAAACATCTGATGACTCAAGCTTTTTTTAAGTGCCCATATCATGAAAGAAAACACTTTTTTGTGGGATTTGGGGTGTTATTTTTTTGTCACTGGTGCTTCCACGCACATACAAACTTGGAAAAAAAACATCCATGCTGTTTTGACTGAGATACGGTTTCTGAATGTCCTCTGCCTTCAGTCTCCGAGTCAGCTGTTCAAATTCTACACGGCTTTCTATGTCACTAGGCGAGATGAGGTGCTAACCGTAGCACATGCTAGCGCTGGCGTGCTAGCTCTTTCTCAATGGCAAAACTCTGCTACAACACAGTTCACCATAATCTCCAAAAGAACTACTTCCATGTCCCTGTTCTGCAGGTACTCCGCAAGTGCCCCTCATTTAGAAGAAGTCTCCTAGCTAATATTGACTTGTACTGACGAAAGAAGAAAAAGTGATCTAGCCTATGTGAGCCTTGCTTAGTTACTGAGCATGTGCAAATTTCAACAAAGATAGTTTGGATTGAGATGTTTCACTCTGTAGCTAAAACAAGTGAGATGTCTCACGCTGTAGCTAAAACAGAGACCTAAACACCTAAACCTAGACGAGCTGCAGCAATGTGCAGTACAACAAAAATATGGTGTTTCTGAAGATGACCATGTAAACCTACTCTGGTACAACATCAAAATAGAATTATGAACCTGAAAATTAGCATAATATAGGCACTTTAAACATAAGGATGTTATAATTTTATTTGTCATGCAGGATGGTGGATGGAAATTGTCTTTGCACTGCTAGTCAGACACTCTAACACAGTGTACAGCTTTAAAACAGCACTGTAAAAGAAATCTAACTTTGAATTATTATTACCTTCTGATTCCCTCTTGGCATTTTTTTCCAGGCCAAAATGCACAACTCCTCTACAGAATTGCTTCTGGGGATCCCCAGGGCCACTTTGTCATCAGTAAGGAAGGAGTCATCCAAAGCAAGAAGGCCTTGGACAGAGAAATCCAGTCCTTCTACAACCTTGTGATCACAGTCAATGACCTGGCTCCTCCTCCCATGACCCGCTTCACCAGTGCTGCCCAGGTGTCCATCATTCTTCTAGACGTCAACGACTGCCCGCCGGCCTTCACCTCTCAGAGGATGACCTACATCCAGGAGAACACGCCGGTGGACACAGTCGTGTTCACTGCCCAGGCCACAGACGCCGACAGTGGACCCAACAGCTACATCGAGTACTCCCTCAAAGGATCTCAAAGTAACAAGTTCAGCATTGGTACAATAGACGGTGACGTCAGGTTGGTTGGGGAACTGGACCGCGAGGAGCTTTCCAACTACACCCTCACAGTCGTTGCTACAGATAAAGGGGAACCCCGTCTGTCTTCAACGATGGATGTGACTATGATGGTTTTGGACGTCAACGACAACACGCCGAGCTTCTCGCAGAATATCTACGACATCGAGATTGAGGAGAACACCTTGACTGGGACTGATGTCACCCAGGTGTTCGCCAGCGATGCAGATGAAGGCACCAATGGGCAGATCCGATTTTCTGTGTTAGGAGGCAACACCAACTCTGATTTCAGGATTGATTCGGTTACAGGGGTGATTTCTGTGGCCAAGCAGCTGGACCGTGAGGCGTGTTCATCCTATTCACTGGTGGTCCAAGCCGCCGACCGAGGCAGCAGCCCCAGGGTGGACCGCGCAACCGTTAACATTGTGTTGTTGGACGTCAATGACTGCTCCCCTGTGTTTGAGCTCTCTCCTTACACTGTCAATGTTCAGGAGAACTTGGAAGACCTTCCAAAAAACATCTTGCAGGTCAGTATGTTGTTTTTTTTTCTTCTTCATGTCAAGACATTTATTAAAATGTAAGCAGTTAGGAAATCATTAACGTTCAAAGACACAACGTCCTCAGTTTGAAGAAAGCAGTGTTTTGAATGATAGTTCTAAGACCTTTAGTCTTAAAGCTAACGCCTTAAACATATTTGGAGTAATACTAACTTAATAAGTGCAGGTATGTGAGATTTATCAGGGTGCTAAACTACTTACCATGGTGGTCCTATTTAGCTAAATATCATGGCAAATATGTGACTGAAGTGATATAGAAATGATTTATGACTGCAATTTGCTCCGCACAATTAGGGCTTTATAGAATTTCACTGAAATATGAAACTGGGCTAAATTGCATGACAAGGCAGTTAACATCCCAACCGCCCTGATGACTAAATGAGCCATTCATAAAAAATGGAGGGGAAGGACTGATTTCCAGTGACGGCACAATTCCAATTTCTTGCGCTTGTGTACCTTGTGAGGAAATGAGGGTACAGTTATGTGGTGGGAAGGGGTCCAGACATGGAGGGTTTTGACACATAAGAACACACATCTGTGCGCTAACCTGGCTGTGCCGGTCTGGAGCATGCACGGCAGGCAGGGCCCACAATGCATTTGGGCACACTGGTGAAACGTTATAGTTTAATGTTGCATTGCAAGGGGAAAAGTCAGACTGACTAATATTTTCGTTCTCACTGTTTTTGATGATTACCTGGGAAAGTCTGATTAGACTAAGTGAATTAGTAATGATCTTCCCTCAACAATTACTATCAAGGTGCCGTCTAGCAACATGATGGTAATTAACCCCTTAGCGGCTTCAGTGGAAAGTCTCAGCATGGTTACTGCCAGCTATGTTTGGTTGTGTAAATTGGGCAACATATTTCTCGCTATAATGCTATACTAAAAACTTCTAGAAAGACAAAATTAACAGGGGAACTGCTGGAAAACTAAAAGAATTAGATTTTTTGTGAGTTTTGTGAGTATGGCATTTAGGCCATTGCGCTGGTGTTTCTGCACTACTCTTTTCAGAGATCACTTGTCAACTAAACCACTGAAATGTCAATTTATACAACCCAAAGGCACATTTTTTAGGTTCTTAACTTAAAGTGAGAATATGGCACCCTTTCTGAATAATGCTCATATTTCCCAAGTAGAGAACAATGGTACAGTCACCAACTTGACTCAGTATGTCCATTTAACCGCAGTATTTAGTTTACCAATATTAGCCAACGTAAAGTACTGGTCGTAACAGACCAAGTACAGTAAAGCTGCAGCAATAAAACAAAGGGTTATTGGAAGGAGCAAGAGTATGTTTTAATGCGAAAGGATTTAACATTCAGTATGTAAGAAGAAGAATGTTTCAAAGGTTACATAGTCTTGTTTTTGTATTTTTAATTTTTGCTATTTTTTAAGTCATACTGAAGTAAAAGTACCTCAAAAAGGTATAGGACATTTTACTTTGCACCCCTGCTGCCGTGCTATAACAGCTTCCCAGTTTTATTTATTACACACAAACTGTTCTGTTGGAAATGAAAAACACATGATTTCTTGTACAAGACGATAAAGACTTCCTGAATCTCAAAAGAAGATTTTTTCTGTGTTTTCCAGGTTGTTGCCAGAGATGACGACCAAGGTGCCAACGGCCAGCTAAGCTACATGCTCAGTGGTGGGAATGACGAGGGCGCGTTTAGCCTGTCCTCCAGCGGTCAGCTGAGCCTGACCCAGACTCTGGACCGCGAAGCTCAGGGGAAATACATCCTGCTGGTCACAGCCACCGACTCAGGTGAGACCGCAGTGGAGGGTGGAGCTGTGGGTGCGGCCGAAAGCATCTTGAAATGTTTGACCGTTTTGTAGTAAAAGATGATTTTTTGCTGGCCTTATAGTATTGCATTTCAGTTTATAGTGTTCCAAAAGCCAGTTGTTTATGTCTGAATTCTACTTGTTCAACATGTTCATGATGATCTGGTAAGGATTGATTGAGCACCGTGTAATATGTCCTTACATGGACATTGTTGAATTTCAGCAAAGCATGACATTTTGTAATCAGCCTGCAAGAACCGAGCTGAAAAAGAATATTTTCATAAACTAAAAGCAATGTCAACAAACAGCATTTTGATTTCACAGTGTGCACAGTGCTCCTTTTGTGTGGCACAATAATCTAAACATTCGGGAGTTTTAAGCTTGCAAAACAGTGGGTGTTTTTGACTTATTCCCCTAAGAAATCCTTTCAGCGGGTTCGATTAAACAGCATCTTCTGTTTATTTGGATACAGCGGTAGAGCTTGTTATAGCCAGATAAAAGGTTAACTTGTTATTGCATAGAGGCCGGTTAATGTGTAGTTAACGGAGTACATGCGTATCCCCTTTGTAGCCAAATCACATGGTATCCCAGTTAAGTATAAGTTTCCCCGAGCTGCTCTGGCACAGCCGTCATGGTCTGAGGGTGGTTCTGTTTCATTCCTGGACTGACCATGTGAGTATTCACAACGCTGTGTATTTTTGAATGTGCACAGGCTTTGGTGAGAATTGAGACAATGATGCATAACGTATCTTGTTAGACAATGTTAGATACTACATAAACACACATTTAAGCCTTGTATTCATTACCTACTGTGGTCAGTGACGTATTTGCATATTTGTGGGGGATAATTTTACATTTTAGGTTAGCCTAGAGTACATTAATGAAAAAAAGCATCACATTTTCAGAAGCCAGACTAACATAAGAAGTGTTTTCCTTCATGCTTTGTTAAGATTTTCTTGCTTCACATACTCCTCAGAGGTTTGTGCCACATGGACAACGTTGCCCAACAAGCGTACATACTAATTAGGATTCGATTCGTTTTTGTACGCTTCACGAGGAGTCCATATTTAGTACCCTGACAACAATTCCAAAATATTTTGACAGGACTTTGCAGTACAATGTTGGTAAGAGGCAGAAAGAGGGATTTGGGGTAGAATATCAAAATATCAAAAAAACCATAATCATAGTACAGGCCAAATTACCCAGCAGCATTTTCTCACATTTTTGAGGCCTCGGCTGAGACAGTGGGGGGAAATGGTTCTCCCAGGCGCTATCTGGCAGGAAATGTTGAAGGTGGATGGTGCAGACATGTCTCCAAGTCTGCTGTCTACCATGACCCATTTTCAACCACAAACATTAATCTTAACAAGTTAACGTCCGCCTATATCTTCCTGCACTGCCATATTTGACTAGTTCTACTGCAAAACACTGTGTAACAGAAAGAGAAAAAACTCAGGAGGATTTATCACTCCAAGGCTTCAGTATGAAAGTATTATTCTGTCAGACAAAGACTTAAGCTATATCTTGTATTCTGTCATATTTGGTAGTACTGCAGCAGCCACTGTGCAAACACTTTATCATGAGCAGAAGAGGATTGTGTTTTTTTAAACCATGACTTACGATCAGACAAATGTGCTCTAAGTTCTCAGCTGTTGGAAACTTATGTTGTGAATGGATCAAAGATGGACTGCTAGCTGAGGACGGACCCTTGCGATTGGACAGATGGACTCATTTCTTGTTTTTGAAGAAATGAGTACTCTCTCACTAGCTTTCTAGACTGCATCCCTTCATTCCTTCTGTATAACCCTGCTTCTCTCCAACGTTACTCCAGAGTGCTTATACTCATCCTGATGTTTTGATTGGTTGACGAAATATCACTTCATTTGTATGCCCGGCATCAAATAGTACTTAATAATAGTGAAGGTATCTTCGGGAGTACTCATGTTTTCAAAACAGGCCCTTTTGCGTGTTTTTCACCTCTCCTTCCTGTTAAAAGACACACAGCCCGTCTGTCCAATCACAAGGGTCCATCCTCTGCTAGATAGGCCCTACCTTTTCCGGTAGAAATTAATACATTGTTTCATATTTGCTGTTGTGTTTTATGATTTGTTTAAAGGTTTTCCTATTTGCAGATGTCTTTTTCTATCTGCTGTTGTGATTACCGTACCATCCTCCTGTGACATTTTTCAGTCATTTCAGTGAAGGTAAACTCATTAATTGTAGCCTGAACAGAGCTTCAGGACCCTCTCTGCCTGCTTTGCTGACTGAAATCTGTCATAAAATGGATGGAAACAAAAGCATTGGTTCACATACTGTGTTCTGGCCCGGGAGAGCAGCAGAATATGGCAGACGTTATAATTTGAAAATCTGTGCATAGCCACAGAAAATGTGGCATCCTTACAAGCTGCTTAAAGGTGTTTTACAAGGCATCTTGTTGAGAGGAAACTTTAAGATCAGAAGTCTGATATTTCTGTTTCCTCTCTCTCTTTCTCTCTCTCTAATTTCCTAGTTTATGGAAAGTTGTTTGCAGCATTTCTGATTTAACAAGTTTTGCAGAAAGCAGGAGACATGAGGGGCTGCAGGGTCCGTGGCTGATCTTAACGCCAGGCCAACATCTGGGATCGGCTGCAGGCAGATCAGATTTGTAAGCAACTGCTTAGCAACACAACGGTTTTGCCCCATGGAAGCATGTGAAACAATACGATTTCCAGCAGAGCCAAACAGTAACATACTTTTGCCACTCAGTGTTTATGGAATCACTTTAAGTGGGCATCTGTGGTTGAAGATAATATATTTTTATTTATCTGGCAGCTGGTGTTGTGTGCGTGTTTTTTTTTGCAGCCGAGTGCCAACGCACCAACGTTAGATAGCATTCTTGTCTTTCCTTTTTTTTAAACAATTGCTTTTCAGTGTACATAAATTGAAGTACTTTACATCATGTGAGGATACCTGCTGGGTTCACCTGTCTCTGTAGAAACTATTTTCTCAGTAAGCAAAAACCTTTTCCAGAAGCTTTTTTTTTATATTGTTCCCCTATGATGGAACACTTTTGGAAAGCAAGAGGGACGTTTAGGGGTCAGGGCTTATCTACGGTGTAAAGTTATTAAGGACTCATCACCAAGAAAAGTTTTCTTAGGCATCAATTAGATGTTTGTTACTGTTGTCTTTAGGAGTTTTTATATGGATAATTATCTATTCTTCTTTTGGGTTACTTTGTAATGATTTCATTTGGGTTTTAAGGATTTTATTATTTATTTTCACACTTCCTGTTCTGTGCCTTTCTTGGATTTTAACATCAAAGATCATGTTGGAAGTAATTGCTCCCAGCTTAACATCCCTTGGTTGAAAAAGCCTGAATGTTGTATGTAAGAAATTGAGTTAAAAGCAACCAAAATTGATGTAAAATTTAGATATAATTAAAACTTGTTTGTATTTTTAGGCACGGTTGTATGCACATGCTTGTGTCTGCACATATTTTGCACGTGCATGTATTTTTGGCTTTTTATGTGTGTTTATACATTTGTATTTGTGTATTATGGCTGTTGCCTTTTGAGTTTGTGTGAGTCTGTCTGCGTGCGGTGGTGAGAGCGTCCTCGGGGTGCATTTAGATGCACCATGTTTGGTCACATTTATTAAAGGGAAGGCACAGTAAATCCCTTGGCCCATGCTTTTAATGGCGGATACGGCCGCATAGAAATCCCATGTCTTTCACATCCCTCCAGCACATCGCTCCCTAGTGCCACGCTGTTTGTATATGGCCTTTTGGCTGGTGGGTGAGGGAAGTTTTGGGGCGCTAAACAACCGCTTAGCAGATGAAGAATTTTAATGACCATCACTACATTAAAGCAGTATCCTTTATACTCGTAAATAGCTCCCATGAAACTGGTGTATAAAAATGTCTTTGTTTTTTGTTTTTTTTTCCTGACTTGATTAATTGAACAATGATCTCTTGTCATCCAGTTTTGAACAAGACATAACATGTAACCTGAGGATAAATCTCCAAGTCGCTAGCAGATAAGTCAAATGGAAATTTAGGGCAAATGAAGGCCTGTAAGAAGACTGATAAGGCAGAAGACTGATAAGGCAGTGTTAAAACGTTGCTAGATCACTGTCCAACGCTTGCCACAGTAAATCTTTAATGGGGTCCAATGCTGAAGGTTTCAGGCAGTATGCAGTCTAGTGGCAACACAGGACATAGCCAAGTAAAATATCAGGTTCCTCAAATGAACTTTTAACAGAGCAGTAACATTCTGGATTAGCTCTTAAAAAATGGTGCAGCAACAATGTGGTCTTGCTGAGTTTTTTCCTCTTGTCTGTTTTCTTATTTCCATTCCCTGGTACACTTTAACAATAGCTCAATCTCAATGTTTAATGGCTTTGGTAAGTAATGTTTTTTTTTTAAAAGGTCGTTTGGGTTGGATGATTATCCTGGCAAGATGAATTTTTTTAATGATGTTTATTTGCTGTGTTTCTCTGAAGGACCCTGACTTGCACATCCAGTTCTAGCAAAGCCAATGTTATAACGAAATGATGAATAATGAAATCTGTGTGTGAAAAAGGTTTGCCCTCCTCCCCTCTTGAGCACTTTTCCAAAGTCATATTTCAGATTTTTATGGCCAACGTACAAACATTATGGAGTTGTACTGTGAGCGAGTTATACTGCCAGTGTGTGTTTTTCACTTCTCAAACTGGTTATGATCTGCTGGTTTTGCTGTGTCACCATAAAATGGAAAACAGTTACAGAACGTTCCACAGATGCACTGCTTAATAGGGATTTCCAAATATTCAACAACGCAGCAAATAAAAGCACCATTGTAGTAAAAACACAAAAGGCACATCACTTCATTAAATTTCACCACAGGCCCTAAAATATGAGGAAAAAGCAGCACTTTGTGTCTGTCGATATGCTTTCCTTGCCTGCCATGCAAACCGCCAAACCCTATCCGTAACATATGGGGAAGGAATTATGCAAAAGCAGTGAGACGCGGCACTCCATAAATAACTGGCGAGCTGTATAACATTAGATTTAATTTGACGAATGCCTCTCAGATTGCCGTCTTATTAGAAATATTATTTTCCCTTTTATACTGGGTACCAGCTTTGAGTGTTTTACTTAGATATCCCTTTCACTCTCTTGCTTGTTAAGTGTGAGAAAACCTCTGTTTACTTTGTTATGTTTGGCAAACTGTGCATTGGGACAGCTCGCACCCTGCACTCAGCTCCGCTGAGGCCATTCATGGGTGCTGGACGGGGTCGCATTAAAAGAAGCTTTGTTGCAAAGCAACAGGTTCTCAGAGGCAGAAAAATGTCAATTTTGCCTTGATGGCGGCCAATTCTCTCCCCCTTGAGTAATGATGTGTTTTATTTACGCTGTCCCTTCAGCGCACAATCTAGCCGAAGTCCATAAACCGTAATTAACCGTTTAGCCTTAAGCTTCAGGCTACAGATGGGCTGTCTCATAAATTTACACATTCATCCGTCTTCCCTAAGTCAACCTGCCCTGGACTTCCCACTTAAATGAATCCGGTTGTTTGGTCATCCCAGCTTTAAATGTTTGTCTGTTTTTCGATAAAACATTGGTCAATCATATATTGAAGGAAGAGATTATCTCTTGTGCCAGCAGAGACGCTCAAACCTGCTTCTTAGCACGACTTAGACTGAGCAACTCGGGGCAACTCACAGCATTTCCCAGGAGGTGGGTGCTGCTGTTTTCCTTCAAATCAACCCCCTGCCAGGTTCTCACAGTCGTGTGCACCCTCATAGCAGCTGCAGCGGTCAAAAAACAGATCGCTTAATCGTCATTAACACATGCATTTGTACCCCCTCCGGTTCAGAAAGTATGGCCATGGCACCTCCTTCGAGGTTAATGTGATTTGTCCAGTGGTAATGTACACTAATAAGGTGCTTAGACCCTGCCATATGTTTGTGCAGACAATACTTTTTGGGTTGAGAGGCTTACAGAAGAAACTGTCTGTGGATCTTCAGGATGGACGAGGAGGCAACAGATGGTCAGCTGGTCTAGTTTAGTCTCCTGGTCCTGAAAGCTTGTTATTTTGGATGCCAATTATTTTGGGTTATTCTGGGTTTTCTCCATACGATATCCACGCTGAAACAAACCCCTTAGATCTCAGCTCAGATTAAGCGTTAAAATATTAGCACAGAGAATTGAATGTCATCCCCAAAGCCAGTTTACCAAGTACTTTAAGGTCTTTGGGATTATTGTGAAATGTCAAACAGAGGACTCTGTTTTGGTTGTCACTGCACCAACTGTGTCATTCCCAGATCTGAAGGGAATGTGCTGCGTTTAATTAAATGGAAATTAAAGCGGGGAGGGATCCTTGTGTGAACACTTTGAGCTCCCCGGCAGATTCAGTTGCTTTGTGTGAAATGAGGTGCACTGACACCAGTGACTTTCTACCTCATCCCATAGTGTAATGGCTGCTCATAGGAGAAAAAACAGTTATCTAAATACCATCAGTCTGATGTCTTCCCTTGGAGAATACCATGAGTCAGGAGACAGGGTTATCACCAGGACTTAGCTCGGACTTATCCTTTATAGTATCCATACCACTTCAGAGCTCAATGACTCCAGAACAGCTCTCTAGGGCAAAACCGACTCATGGAAACACGGTACCACAAGGTTCACTAGTTTTCTTTACTGATTGAAGGAGCATGCTTTTCTGGATCCAAATCCCATTTCCTTGTGTGCAATAATGCCCAAGATGAATTTGGATGAAATATACACACATGCGCTCGTCTGGACTGTAAGTGATGATTGGCATTTGCTTCCAAAACAATTTTCTAGCCACAGTAAAATTGCTTGTGTCAAAGTACACAGTTTGTGCTGATTTTTTAGCGATAACATTGATAACTCCTCGGCATGAGGTAAATAAAGATGATGTCAGGCTGTAATCACCAGGAGAGGAGTGTTGGGTCATGGCAGTTTGCTTTTCTAAGTAACCTAAGATTAACCCCTGAAATAAGATTATGCTCATGGCACAGATCTGAGGTGAGGTAGTACATTGATTGACTTATCTGTTTTGGCCAGCAAGTGATCTACAAATTAAATAAATGGTAATAACAATGCTAACATTAGTTCTCTGCTGTCGAACATGCACAAACAGTGACCAGGATATGTTTTTGGATCTCATTCAATGATCTCTTCAATTATCTGTGTATGTTATGATTAACATTTACCTGCATGGCTTTGTTTCATGGAGTCTAATGACATGAATGATGTACCTTCAAATGCCGGCCGATACAACAGGCAAATACAACAGGATACATTTCTATGCAACCTTATAAAAAATGTTAAATTTACATAACTACTGTAGAAAGCTCAATAGATTTGAGATTGAGGGTTCGTCTGGGGAGTCTGCTCTGTATTTTCTCTGCATTAGAGGCTTGATCAATGGGCATAGATCAAATGACTCTGTACGCAATTAGATAGTTCTTCATCCAGTCAGACCTATCAATCCAGGTGATGTAGAAGCGACAGCGGCTTCAACGGGTTTGCTGAGCTTCGGTGGCGTTCGGTGGCCCCCGTTATGTTGAATGTAAACAAGAAGCTGCTTGGTCGCTTCTCTATCGTCATCATGTTAAACCCACCAATAGCACGTCATGTAGATTAGCAAGTTTGTGATTGGTTCCCGCAAAGTGTGAACTGAAGCGGGAGAATGAAACGTGCAGGTTTCCAGACCGAGCTGCTGGGGTTTACGCCGTCTAGTAGAAATGTGGAAAGGAAAAAGAAACAAGGCTACGGGGACAGGATTTGCCAATGGAAAAAATACTTTCCTAACCACATTGCATGGCAGCCACCGGTAGGCAGCTGACTTCCCGCTGCAAATTTCCACCAGCTCTCTTTCCATGGCAAAATGAGGTAATTTGTCATATAGCGGTGGGCCAGATTGTACGATGCCAGATTTAGGCATATTTCCTCACCATTTTCCCACCGGGGCCCACTCTGCCTCTGCTTGAGCCACGGCGCACGAGTTGACTCCCGCCTGGCTGCAGTCGTCTAAATCATTGACCCTGACACTCTTCCCTGGGCTTTGCCAGATCTCCGCAAAGAGCGTTTGGGGGAGATGCTGGCATTTCTCAGCACTCTTGCAGAGCATTCCTCTCCTGTTGAGTCATTCCCTTCTAAAAAAAGAAGAAGGGGATGGGAGGTTATTTTCTACATAATAAAAAGTGTTCTGGTTTTGTTTTTCTTACTATTACAGGTTTGGTATTCAGTGGAAATTTAAGAATCGGAAACAGACGACATGCTCAGCTGCGATGTTGACCCTGTTATTTAGCAGCCGCCGTCGTCTGAATCTTAAGAATGTCTCACCATCACTATAACTATTTGAAACAAGTGTCATTTACATACATTTGCATACCTGCCAAGATATAGTGTTCCTTGATGACTATATCTGTCAGCCCACGCAATGTAACAAGATACATCTGAACTATTTGCACATTGGACAGCAGGTTTTGGGGGGGAAACAGCTGCCAGGGGTTATGTGATATCACTGAGCCCCAGGGCGCTAAGAAGGAACGTCTTGAGGCTGCACAGAGGCGCATGATGCTGCGAGAAGTGATACACCGAGAAAAATGCCCTGTTTGAACCAAGGCCTTTCGGTGGGGTCGGCACAGGTTCAGTGTCACACAGAGGAGCGTCAGGGGGCTCTGGAAGTATTTGAGCTTGATTTAAGTTCTTCACAATGGGGGTTGGGTTCTCTTTGCTCTATGCTTACTAAGGATTAGCTGGAGTAACAGTGTCCTGTGCTTTAGTGTCCCTGATGTGCTTGGTGACAGACGCAATGCAGGTCATAGGTCACACAAGTGGCAGTGGCGGTGGAGGAGGAGGTTGTTCATTCTCCTGAGGCAGTAAACAGGTTGTGACATCACATCCTGTGCAGAAGTGAAACGCCTGGAAGGAGGGCAGTGTGCTCCCCATACACAAACACACACAGGGCCAGCCTTGGAGCTTGGCCTGCTTCCGCTCTTAGTGGGGAAACAATGCTTTTGACATGCAACAACCACACTCACTGTGTAACAGAAGGCATTCTGTTCAGAACAATATAGCAGCAGGCGTGATGTTGAAAACCAAACATTTTCTTCATTTATTCAGTCTTGTTACCAGCTAATGGATTTTGTAGACAAAGCCACTTAGCTCCCAGAGCCACTTATGAGCCTGGCGGCTCCAGCCTGCACAGAACATCTTTGATCAACAACAGTCTTAGGGAGTTGCTGAACATCAACACACACTTTGCCTGGCAGCAGCAGCTCTGCACCGGTTAACTTAAAGTGATACAGACACCTCCTGACTTGGATTGCTCCTCAATTAAGGGGATCAGCTGAGGAGGAGCCGGTGCTGCGCTAATCTGTTGCCACGACAACCTCCTGAATGATGACTCAAGTCAATCCAATCACGTTGCGAACTTGAATGTGTGACACAGCAGGTTCAAGCATCAGCAGATTAGCATGATGTTGAATGAGTAATCCTGCTTTGTTTAAGCACTTAGCCACATATTGTAGTCGTTGGATCACATCATAGCTGTGATGATGCATACTACAATTTTACATTTTATGCTTGGATCGGGTTTTTGCTTGCATTCAACACCAAATTGTCCTCTCTGTGAATCCCCAATGATTTTGGAGTATTTTGTTTATGGGCAGAATCCTCTTCATCGCAAATATTTGTAAAGGTGGAAACACATACTCACCTTAAAATTCAACATTGCCTATATTTGGTTATAAACTGTTTTTATTTTTATTTTTTAAGTCAGTTAAGTCTTCGTTGGAACGGCAGAGGACTTGACTCATTGTGGTAATGACTCACTAAAGATTAGTATTGTATGGTTTCTGGTGCTCTTTTGGGATAAACAATAGTTTACGGTTACCTCTGTTTGTGTCATTTATTTTGCTTCTGGAATTCAGCACTGTTTATTCTAAATGTGCATGTTAGCCACTTCTGGTCTGACCAGAAAACCTGGATCCATGACAAACTTTGAGGTTGAATGTCTGTTTATTATCACCAAGCCAGGCAGTGAAGTGATGTTACAGTAAACTATCTCAAATCTCTTTTTCGGAGGAATCCCCCTGCCCCCTGTAAAATCTGCGGTGGTCTCCGAACCCCATAATAATGTTCAAATTTGTTGATCTTCTAAAGAAAATCCTCTTTCTCTGCCCACAGGGAGGTCACAGTTTAGTGTGAGCAATTTACCGGTGTTTGGTGTTTTTTGCCCCCAACGTCTCCTTCCAGGCAACGCGGCAATGGTTATGTTTAGGGTTAAGGTTAGGGTTTTACCAGCAGCCGCAGAGCTTGTAGGGAATTTCATTTCTTTCTCAACAACATTGGTTGGTTGGACACTGTTTGTCCCATCCTGCTGGCACATTCAGTACTCTTTGTCAAATGTGGATATAGCTGTATGCCTTTTTTTGGTACCAACCGTAATGTGTCCCTAGCACTGATTTTGAAAATTGACCAGTAAGTCATGAGGATTCATCCATCCAGTTACCAATAGTTGTTGAGATATTTTAGACTGGCCGTCATTGCCATCCATAAAGCCATGCCTCTTGATTTACTGAAATACCTGCTATTGCAACCTACTGCCTGGATAATAAGTTGTAATGTGTCTGAAAGCAAAGTTCTCTACAGTGCTCATTTTTCATAGTTCATCTGACTTCCAAATGAAGATTTGGCACAAAAATATATATAATAATAAGTGGGTTGCCCTGATTTGATCATATTTATAACAAAATCCATGCTGGCTGAGCAATACAGCCATAGTGTCCCTGGAGCTTTCTTTTCTGAGCCTCTACTCCTCAACACCCTTTTTCCCAGATTCCTTATGTTTTGATTTTGTACAGCTCCGCATTAAGAGAGAATATTTTGTGGCCACTGTCCAAGTGTTTTTATTATCTCTTATTAATCCAGGCCCCCAAGGTATGCAAGTTCAAGCATCTGATGTTTTCAACAGCTGAGTACACAGGCGCAGGGGACACAAGCTTAGGGATTGTGTATGTTTTTATTTGGATGTATTATAGTTGACACATTCACATAGATTCCTGAAGAGAGCTGCAGGAGGGAACAACTACAAGTTAGAGGTGGGAAAAGTGCCTCATACAGCTTACAGATCTCAGCTTTTCTTAATCCTCAGGTGTTCTCCGTCTTGGTGAGCAATGTAAACATATGCAAATCATTAAGAGCTCAAAATAACTTCAAGTCTTTAAAGATGTCCCCAAATCCCATATTATGACTTTCAGAAACAACTGAACACTGTTTATGTTTGGAATATATATCAGGCTGTGCAGCGTCCCATTTAAGGATGGATTATAAAGGCCAGCTCAAGCGAGGCAGATGTCTGAATGTTTTTTTTCTCTTCAGGTTGTTCTGCATTGCGGCTCATTTTCATCTGCTGTTGATTTAAATCCATTCCCCGGGGCCCAGTAAGTCCTGTTTCGTCACCCGCTCTGGGAGAAAAAAAAACGTTTGGATTTTTTGCTGAAAATAGCACTTCTCCTCACTCAAATTCCGCAGACTAACTCACTCTGTGGCGTACACCTTAAAATAGATACCTCGCTGTGAGAATTAAATCTATGTGTGTCCAAGACCCCAGGAAGGACGCCTGAAAGATTTGGTTTCAGAGACACTGAGCCCTTTTGATGTGTTCTGCACTGTGTGTATGTGGCAGTACGACCGATGGAAACCCAAACCGGTGGCCAGAGAAATTTGCTTGCATTAAATGCAGCAGGAATATTGTGGCTGAACCCTCACAGTATGAATTGGTTCAGTGTGGCTTTTGCTTCAAATGATAAATCATGTACTATTAGTGTTTTAAAGTCAAAATAGGAGTCCTAATGCCACTCACGTTACTGTCTCCCCTGTACCAGCGCCCTGTGGCACAAAAAGGAGTTCCTAATTCAGTCAGTTAGACAATTCTCCGTGTTGAGGTCCGTCATGTGAATGGAAAGAGTAATGACTTGCTTCTGTCCTGGCCATTGAGGCCATTTCTCCTTTAATTCTTTTAAGTGTGCTTACTGAAGGAAAAGCAAACCGCTATTGTCATTGATAGTTTTATTTTTCCTTTTCTCCAGGTTCTCCGTCTCTGAGCGGAACGGGGACGGTAACAGTTCTGGTGGACGACGTGAATGATAATGTCCCTGTTTTCACCTCCTCCGACTTCCACACCACCATCATGGAGAACGCCCCGACAGGGACAGATGTCCTGTTGGTCAACAGCTCTGATGCAGATGTTGGTGTAAATGGTGTTATAAGGTACTCCACTCTGGTTCCTTTACACTTATTTTCTTCATAATCAGTTACATTTTTCGTTCTATATTCTTTTGAAAACTAGGCAGGATTATTCTTTTGAAAACATTTGACCCACATAAAAGACATGCTTATTAAGACTGGTCTTAAAATATCTGTTTGTTTTCTCTTTCTTTTGACCTGGTTACTTTGTCTTTGGACTGTTTGGTTTTCATGCTTTATTAGATAGTTGAGACAGAAAATGTGTAACGACATGCAGCAAATAGTCACAAACGAAGTCCAACTAGGGACTTTACAGTTCATGACCCCCCTAGGTCTCTGCTGCTCTGCCTCTGCTTTTAATCCAATTTATACATAAAAATAGGTCTGACTGATCTAGTTATTCCAATCATTCAACGTGCGCACGGAGTGTTTGCAGGGGACTAGTATAAAAGGGGGCCTCATAATAAAAATAAAATTACCAACAAAAATATTTACACAAATGGTATTGTCCTAAAATACCAAAAATTACAATCTTAATCTTAGATTTTGTCAATTCCTAAAGCGACAAAGCAAAAGTGAATATTTGACAGACAATGCATTTAAATCTCCTCTTTAGATTTCATTAAGAAAAGAAGAAACATCATACACCAATACCAGATGACAGAAATTACCTCATGTTGACCAAGTTTTTTCCTGGGACTCCTAAAGGAAACAGTAGACAATTTTGCGGTTTATATCAAATTTTACTTTATTAGACAGATTAACGCAGGAATAAAGTCTTTTGTGTGCATAGGACTAATGAAGCCATTTTTTACAGTCCGGAGGAGATCTATGTAGTTCCTGTAACTACTGTGACTAATCAGGTCAGCTTTACTTTGCTTTGATTCCCTGGTGTGAAAATATCCTTCCAGGGCCAAACAGGACTGGGTTTTGGCTTTCCTCACGCCGTCACTGAAACGTTTTAACTCATCACTAGCTTTGTAAAATTCCAGGCCAATGTTGCAATTGTTGACAGGAGTTTAGGAGAAGATTGTAGAGCTTTACTCAACACCCTAACATATTGTTTGGGCTGCGATTCTCAAGCTGGACAACAGCTTTTTCCCACTCACAGCCCACTCCATGGGGGAGCTTGTAAGAGCCTCTAGCCGGTCTCTCTCAGGCCGGACACTGACTCAAGTCCCACCCCTCCTCTCTCCTCAGTAACCCCACTAGTTGCACATTGGGGGGTACCGCAGTGCGCTCCAGTTTCCCAAAACATGGTAATGAGGATGTTAATTGTCTATGACAGTATGAGTTGGACCCATTGGGGGTTCCAGAGGGTTCTATGCCCTTAATGGAGACCATAACTGGTTACCTTCAGTTATTAGTTTAGATTCTCATAGCCCATTAAATGTAAGCCCTAAACCTGAACTTGTCTCTGGATTGTGTTCAGATCTGTGGACAGTTTATGTTGTTGATAATGTCCAAAAAAGCTTTGCATCCACTCTGCTTTCACAGTTGTTCTGTTATTTGTCTTTTTTTTAAAGAAGCCTTTTCAAAATATGCACTGGTGTGTACATGTATGTGTCAGTTTACATTTGTGTCTGGGTCCTGCTTGTGAAATATGATATTAGCTTGGAAACCAAAGACTGTGGACCCTCAGTCCAGAAGAGTTGTACTTGTGTTTTGTGTTTGTATTGTATGTGAAGTTTTTTAAAGATGTTGAATTTTTGTAACTTTTTGTTTCTTTTATAAATACCTTGTTTCCCAATAACATAAATTTAATTTAATAAAATAGAGGATTCTGGAGTTATCCAGCCTGGGCCACAGTGGCTCTCTGTGAGCAGTGAAGCAGAAAACAGTGGCTGCATTTGATAGATTATAAAACTGGATACTTTATTCAGTTAACTAACTGATCTGATGTCCTGCCAGGACAATGTGGTGACCATTATTGGGCATGTTGTTCTATTAAATGTGCTTGAAACAGTGCCCTCTATAGACCACATTGTGAAAGTACTAAACCTTAACCTTCAGTCACTGGCAGTGCAGCAGAAACATTTAGAAACTGTTTTAGGAGAATAGCTGATGTGACACTTACCAATGGTTAGTATTTACATTAGAAACACCTGTAATAACACAATGAGCTCATAATGCAGAAATTGAAGAAGCCCAAAAGCCACTGAGAAGAAGTAAAATAAGAGAATTTGATGGACTTAAAGAGTAATTACGTGTAATTTCATATTTCATAGTGCCCTTTCACAAGATAGTAATAATAATAATAATAAATTGAATTTATATAGCGCTTTTTAGGAACTCAAAGCCACTTAATCAATTATTTGAAACACCAAGTACATAAATATGTGCAAGTGCATTAAAGAAAAATCGCTTTATTCACCTTTTCTCTATTTTAATTTTCTTGAAGCCGTTCTTAGCTTCTGGTTAGATCTTGTTATTAAGGTTTTTTGACTTTTAACTTTTCATTGGCACAGACTGAGAAGATTTATTTGCTGTAGACCTGAGTATTTAGAGATTTTTCTAATTGCATTTTTACAGACAGGACCAGTGGTAGTGAATGAAAAGTGAAAATTACGATATCAAATCACCACAGTTTTCTAGGGTAAGGATATTCATGAGGAATTACCTTACAGGCAGAATTAACCGAAATGATGATTTTGATTACAAAAAAATGCAACTCAACTCATCCAATTCACAAAGCTTTCACTGAAACCTGGCCTACTTTATCTTTCCCAACAGCTACAGCCTGACCGGCGGACACGGCCAGTTCTCCATCAACCCAGCTACGGGACAGATTATCACCAGCTCCCTGCTGGATCGAGAGAACAGGGCCAATTACCAGCTGCTGGTTGTGGCAACAGATGGAGGGCAGCCCCAGGGCTTGTCCAGCTCCGCCACTGTGTCCGTGACGGTGGCCGACATCAACGATAACCCTCCCCACTTTCATCACCACCCCTACGTCACCCATATACCCGCATCTACTGCAGCAGGTCTGTACATGCGTTTCAAAGGTGCTGAAATTATTTGTGATCACTGTTGCTGTGCTTTAGTCTCAAATTAATTTAAGAAGAAGAACACACAACATACTTGTTTTATTTAAATTTGAATATGTGTACTGTAAATGCAGCAGGTTTTTGCATTGTCAGCATCTTAAAAAAAAAGAAAAAAAGATCACAAAAGCTCATTTATCTGTTTAGGGTCCCTGGTCTTTGCTGTTACTGTCACTGATGAGGACTCAGGTTCCAACGCCCAGCTGCACTACTCCCTGGTTGGGCGCAACTCTGAGAGGTTCAAGATCGACCCCGTCAGAGGTGCCATCACTGCCATCGAGAAGCTAACTGGAAGCTCAGAAGTCACCCTTACAGTACGAGTAAAAGACGGCGGCGCTAACCCCAAAACGGACACGACCACTGTGACAGTCCGCTTTGTTACTGGAGGAAACTTCCCTGTCATCAAACTAAAGGAGCATGCATACACTTTCCCTGAGAGCCAGCCCATAAACCATGTTGTTACAACGGTGACTGGGTCTTCTATGAGGGGCGGAGCGTTGTCATATTACATTGCCAGCGGCAACCTGGATAATGCCTTTCATATTGACCAGCTATCAGGCGAGTTGGCTATTAGACATCCACTAGATTATGAACACATTCAGAAATATGTTCTCTGGATTGAAGCCAGAGATCAGGGCTTCCCACCTTATTCCTCGTATGAGAAAGTGGAAATAACAGTGCTGGATGTGAATGACAATCACCCGGTGTTTGATAAGGACCCCTTCCATGCTGAGATACTGGAGAACCTTGCACCTAAGCAGGTGCTGATGATCTCCGCTGTAGATCTGGACAGCGGGCCAAATGGACAGCTTGAATACGCTATAATTGATGGCAACAAGGAGAACAGTTTCAACATTAATCGAGCAACTGGTGAAATAAGAACAACCAGGCCACTGGACCGAGAGAAGGTGGCTCAGTACACTTTGAAAGTCAAAGCCACTGACCGGGGGTTGCCACCCAAAAACACAGCGGTCAAAGTACTAGTCAACATACTGGATGTGAATGACAATGCTCCTAGGTTTTCCAAGATCTTTAGTGCTACAGTGGCTGAAAATGCCCCAGTGGGTTACACTGTCACCAGAGTCACCACCACAGACGAGGACGCTGGCTCAAATGCCATTAGCCGATATTCAATTACAGATACCAGCCTTCCATTTAATATAAATCCAAACACAGGAGACATAACAATAAGTAGGCCACTCAATAGAGAAGACACAGATCATTATATTGTCAAAGTGTCTGCCCATGACTCCGGATGGACTGTAAGCACAGATGTCACTATATTTGTAACGGATATAAATGATAATTCCCCCAGATTTAGTCGTCCCTCTTACTATCTGGACTACCCTGAGCTCACTGAGGTGGGCTCCACGGTCACACAGGTGTCTGCCACAGATCCTGACGAAGGTTTCAACGGCAAAATCTTCTATTTCATTAGGTCTCAGTCTGAGTTTTTCCGAATTAATGCCAGCTCTGGAGTGATATTTGTGAAGCAGCAGTTAAAATATCAGAACTCCACAGGCGCTAGTAGCATAAATATAAATCGCCACAGCTTCATTGTCACAGCCTCAGACCGGGCAGTCAAGCCTCTGATGAGTGAAACAACGGTAATTGTAAACATTGTAGACAGCAATGATAATCCCCCGGAGTTTGATTCGCCTAGTTACTTTACTCCTGTCACTAAAAGCGTCAAGGTTGGCACTAGACTGATCAGGGTTGTAGCTCATGACAAAAAAGACTTTGGCCTTAATTCTGAGGTGGAGTACTTAATAACAGGAGGAAACAGCTCAAGTAAATTCAAATTGGATAAAACAAGTGGATGGATTACTGTCGCCTCCTCCCTCACGTCTGAAATGAATACATTTTTTCTCATTGACATCACAGCGAATGACAGAGGAAATCCTCCTTTGTCGACACGAACGTCAGTGCGAATTGCAGTCACAGAGGAAAACCACCACACACCTGAGTTCTCACAAAGCCAAATCTCAGCTACTGTACCTGAAAGCCTTGTTGTAGGAACAGCAATAAGGACTCTGTCTGCCAGAGACAAAGACAAAGAAATGAATGGCCTTATTACTTACAATATAACTTCAGGCAACGAAATGGGTCTGTTTTCACTTAACAGTAAAACTGGAGTGTTATCCCTAGCTCACCCTCTGGACTTTGAAGAGATGCAACAACATGAGCTTAGAGTTTCAGCCACTGATGGTGGTTGGATTGCAAAAACAAGCTATGTCTCTGTTACAGTACATGTGACTGATGTGAATGACAACCCTCCTGTGTTTGATCCTGATGAGTACTTCCCCATTGTGCAGGAGAACGTTCCCAGTGGCACCACTGTGGTAAAAATGAACGCCACAGACCGTGATTCGGGAGCTAACGCAGTAATGGCTTATGTAATACAGTCATCAGACAGTGACCTCTTTGTTATTGACCCGAACACGGGCACCATCACCACCCAGGGCTTCTTGGATTACGAGGCTAAGCAGGTCTACCATTTAACTGTAAAGGCCTTCAATGTCCCAGACGAGGAGCGCTGCAGCTTCGCCAATGTCAACATTCAGCTGAAGGGAGCCAATGAATACGTACCCCGCTTTGTCTCAAAACAGTACTACTTTGAAATTTCTGAAGCTGCTCCAAAAGGCACAGTGGTCGGCGAAGTGTTCGCCAGTGATCGAGACCAAGGGGACGATGGAGTGGTTTACTACCTCATTTTCGGGAAGAGCAGAAGGAAAGGGTTTGGCATCAACAAGAAAACAGGCCAGATTTATGTCACAGGTACTCTAGATCGTGAGAAAGAGGAAAAGATTTCACTGAGAGTGTTGGCAAAGAACGCAGGAAGCATCCGTGGGGCAGATATTGACGAAGTGTTTGTTAACATTACAATTCTTGATGCCAACGATCCTCCTGTTTTTACCCAAGAGCTGTATGATGTGCAAGTAAGTGAAGGACTCTCACCTGGTGGTCTTGTTACCTTTGTGAGTGCTGAGGACTCAGATTCTGTCCCAAGCTGGAGCAGATTTTCATACTCTATTGCTCCTGAGTTTGATAAGAATGTTTTCACAATCAACTCAAAAACTGGCCAAGTGTCTGTGGCTGCAGAGCTAGACAGAGAAACAACTCCTGTGTATAATTTAACAGTTCTTGCTGTTGATACTGGCACACCTCCTGCAACCGGAAGCACCACTGTGATTGTGAACCTGGAAGATATCAATGATAACGGTCCAACTTTGACAACCACCTATGCGGAGGTAATGGAGAATCAGAAAGCTGGCATTGTAGTTACAACGCTAACAGCGTCCGACACAGATCTACCACCAAACCAAGGCCCTTTCCTATACAGCATTCTCAGTTCTGGCTCTGCCAACAGCTACTTCAGCCTGAGTCAAGCTGGCGTGTTAACCACCAGTCGGGAGATCGACAGGGAACAGATTAGCGACTTCTACCTCTCTGTTGTGATAAAGGACTCTGGTGTGCCTCAAATGTCCTCCACGGGAACAATTCACGTCGAAATAAATGATCAGAATGACAATCCTTCAGAGCCAAGGTCTATGGAAATCTTTGTCCACTACTTTGGGAAAATGTTTCCTGGAGGTTCTTTGGGAGATGTCAAACCCCAAGACCCTGACATTCAGGATAGGTTTCACTGCTCCCTTATTCCCCCATCCTCCGGTCTGTTTAATATCCCAACTGGAACGTGTAACCTCAACTCTAAGTCCCGCTCAACAGATGGAACTTTTGAACTAACAGTCCGTAGCAGTGATGGTGTCCACGGTTCAGTCAGCAATACAGCCCGAGTCCTCTTCATGGGTTTCACTAATGCCACAGTGGACAACAGCATACTAATTCGACTTCAATCTCAAGGAGTCAAAAGCTTCCTTAACAACCACTACCTCAGCTTCCTACGTATTGCCAACTCTCAGCTAGCAGGACTAGGCACAGGGGTGCTCCTTTATGGAGCATTTGAGCTCAACAATCAGACTTTCCTAATGGCAGCTGTGAAACGAGGCCACGGACAATATGTCAACCCCAGTGGTGTGGCCACATTCTTCCAGAGTATCAAAGACATTTTATATAGACAGAGCGGGGTGCAAATAGATGCGGTGGACCATGATCCATGCACACGTAACCCTTGCCAGAATGGAGGCAGCTGCAAGAGGCGTCTCAGTGTCGGGCCTGATATGAAGACAGAAGAAAGTGTCCCAGTGATCCTTGTTTCTAACCACCCCCTGCAGCCCTATGCTTGCAGCTGCAGGCCAGGATACACAGGAGCTCTGTGTGAGACAGACATCAACGAGTGCCAGCCATCGCCCTGCCACAACGGCGGCACCTGCCACAATCTGGTGGGGGGATTCTCCTGCACCTGTCCTGAAGGTTTTACCGGGATGGCCTGTGAGAGGGATGTCAACGAATGTCTTTCCAATCCCTGCAAGAATGGTGCGCTGTGCCAGAACTTTCCCGGCGGCTTCAACTGCCTCTGCAAATCCGGCTTTGCAGGTACTGTACTATACACGTAGGAGTCACATTTTATGTCTGACAACACAGTTATTCATGTTAGGCTTGGTGAAAAAACATGTGGTGACACACACACTGACACTCACACAATAATGTGCTCACCCACATGACTTTGGATCCAAGGAAAATATTAGCTTCTTAATGTTTCCAAGAGGTGTTGTAGCCATAGCATACAAGCATGGCTGCCAAAAACAGTTTGTTTTTAGGATTACTAGCTGCCATGTTTGCTTTAATAAAGAAGATGATGCGACGCTGACCTTAGTTAGGACTTGAGTGTAGAATCCATACACAGTTCACCAATATCACATTTCATTATGTGCCTTTTATGTGCTGTGACCACACACAGATACACTTCTAATCCAAATGTACACAGATAGATTTCCTAAGCAGGGATTTCTCATTTGACTCTGTTTTGAGTTGAATGACAAGTGAGCAGCTTTATAAAAGATCCAATCAGGCCTTTTCGTTTGGAAATGTAGTGGATGCACTGCATTATTACCCTTGATAAAAGGGGAGTGGATTTTAAGTGGAATTACTTCGTACAGTCATTTGAATCCAGTACATTGTCCAGGGGCTGACTGCAGCATCTGAAAGACATTTTCAAGGCAATTTGCCTCAAGTCAAGTCATTACTGTCCCTGTTTATTATGACAATAAAAAATGACTGAAATTTTTTTAGGTTTCATCAAGATAAATGACTCTGGTGTAGAAATGCACCTACTGACTTACAGTAGTTTGCTTGCCCTCAGAGGGAACTCTCAACTTCCTGTTTTCCCTGCCTGGTTTTTGGCAGCAGAATCAATCTCCATTAAGCAACTTGTCTCAGGATTTACAACCTAAAATATATTTGCACAAGTTCATTGTCAGTATTTTTGTATTGTGACATGCCTGGATCATTTAGTGTCTTGCACCAAGCCCCTTTTATTTTTTCCTTTTCATCATGATGTTAAACCTTTCAACTCATGTAGATGTTTGCCAATATATGTGACAAAAATTCATAAACATTGCAACTGTTTGTCTTTCAGCACTGCAAAAGAAACAACTTTGTCCAAATGTAATTTGATCTTCCAACGTGTTTGAAAATCTGATTATTCCTAGCGAGAAGAATCTGCCAATTGAATAAGATCATTTAATTTTTCCGGAGTTTCAAGATGTTTGAATCAAATGATGAAATCATTTGATTCATAATGTAACAAGAGATTTATATTCCAAAATAGCATCACTAGCATCACAAGATCAATTTCAGAATAAGGGAAACTGCACTAAAACAGAGGAAATTCCATTTTTCTTTTATATATTTTATGTCTGTTTCAACTAAAAATCTGATTTTAAGACTCACTACAGCTTTAAAGGGTTTGTTGGAGCCCAGAGTTTTGTTTTTTTGCAGTGCATTTCTCAGCTGTGAGGTGATGAAAGGCCTGCATGACTTGGCCCGTGGGGAGAGTGAACTGTGTTCCCCTTAAGGTTTTCCTGTGTTGTCTGCCACCCCATTCATTTTAATTTGTGTTATTCTGTGAACCCAGGCAAAACGTGTGATTCCATCATCAATCACTGTGAGTGTAACCCTTGTTTTAATGGAGGGTCCTGTCAGAATCGGGTGGATGGATATTACTGTCATTGTCCATTTGGTAAGTAATAATAGGAAACTGTTTAGAGTGTTTGTGAGCCCTGGTGAATTGAAAAGAAAGATGTTTCAGACATGCAATCCCCCCTAAAGAAAAGCCATTATTAATCCATGATTTAAACAAAAGCGAACACTGTCATTTCATTTTGTGTTTCCATTTTTCATTATTCTTTTTTCTGCTGTCAAAAAAGCAAAAAGAACAGTAGATATTTCTGCTTTGTTACTACTAAAAACATAACTCATAATATAGCTCATTAAAGATTCTGTTTTATCGGTAGATATTTTTTATCACAGTAGCAATGTGAATCATTCATTGGCTACCTCTGATTCCTATTTTTGTTCTTTTGTTCTCAAGGGGTTTTCGGTAAACACTGTGAGCTTAACAGCTATGGCTTTGAGGAGCTTTCCTACATGGAGTTTCCGTCCCTGGATCCCAACAACAACTACATATATATCAAGTTTGCTACCCTGAAGAGCAACGCACTGCTTATGTACAACCACGATAACCAGACTGGAGACAAGGCGGAGTTCCTGGCTTTGGAGATCTTCGAGGGACGGATGCGTTTCTCCTTCAACTTGGGAAGTGGAACATACAAACTGATGGCCATGATAAAAGTTTCAGATGGGAAATTCCACACTGTCATTGCCAGGAGAGCTGGGATGGTAAGAACGTCTATTTTTGAAGTAGAAATTAGCTCACACATTAAACGTTTTTCATCATGCATCCTTGAAAACTTTTTCATTGAGTGGCTTAATAGTTTTTACGGGTTTAACAGCTAAATCATTTCAGAATATCTGAAAAATGCCACATGGTATGGACGTGTGCTACACTATCAATAGCATTTATGTCTTGTGCTTTTACAGCTTGAACCTGCATCCACATTTCTTATATTCTTTTTTGCACCATCAGATGATTATTTAAACTCCCCCAAACCACGGATAGCTCAGCTTATGGTTTTCATGGTTAGTAATTATATTTTATTGCTCGTTGTGATTTACTTATATGAGGATCCAAAATGGCCCTGAAGGTTGAAACTCTGTCTCCTGTGCTCTGAATGAGAGGCTTCACTCTCCCAGCAATGCAGTGGCAAGAAAAGAGGTGGGAAAAAGTCAAACCAGGCCTTGTCAAAGCTTCTATAATGTAGCTCTCCTGCTGGTCTTCAAATCTGTCATTTCCCACAGTGCACTGAGAGTTTCAAAGGAAGCTGGTAAAATAGTTAAAAATTTCACTTTTGAGTTGGTGCAGAGTGACAGGGTGGAAAGGAATACAGCATACATTGAGAACTGTGAATCTGCATCCATATAGTGCCCTGTGAATATTATGCAGAGGTGGTCATGTCAAGGCTCTTGAAGAATGAAACTGAAATGTGTGTATGTCGTGCCTCAAGTGCTAACTTCCTCAGGCAGTGTAAAGTGATCACTATGTTTGCCAAGGGTGCTTTGGGTCATTTTGGTGGTCAGGCTTGAGGTCTGCTCTCAGTTCCTGCCCCTTGAATTCTGAGCCAATGTCTAAAGCAGACAAAAACCACGGACACAGTCATGCACTGCTTTGTCATGAAGTCTCCAAGTAATCAGAGGGAGCAGAAAGTTCACAGATACTGTTTCAATTCTGACTAAAATTAAAGCTCAAATCCGTTCAATTGTCAAATGCAATAAAAGACAGACAGTTTTTTCAGTTAGGGTCAAACTGAAACAGCAGTTAGCCGTTGTACTGTATACTATATATATCCCAAAAGGATCAATAAAGGGAAGTCTAAGTCTAATACTGTGTACTGTACATTTTTATCTCAATTTTGCTGTTAAACCGCACTCATTAAGTTAATGTTATTGGCAATGTGCTCGGGGAGTATTGCAACAAGATGTTAACACAACATGGATGGATTATCACCTTACAGACATAAATATAATGAACGAATTGGCAAACAGTTGCATACTTACACACCCAGCAGACAGAAAGCATCATTTGCATTTATTTAAAGTCCACGTGGTGAATGTAAGTCCAATGTTTACTCTTCTTTTAGCTCTGTTTTGGTCTCGGCCACCTCCTGAGTCAAATATCTGTATTTATATATATTCACCAGCTAGTCCCCAACTTTGTCTGTTTTACAATTGGAACCTTTTCCCTAAAACAACAGCACATTGTTTCCAATGAAAATAGTTTAACACATTACATCTATGGATCGTCCTGCGTAACTTGACACAAACCTTAATGCATTGTCATCCTAAACCTCCCTTTCCTGAAGCTCACAGAAAGAAGTTGGAGTAGCAAACCTACTTACCTCAACTGCACAAACTTTCCATAACCCGTTGATTCAACTTGATAAAGTCTACCTGTAGATGAGTCTTTTGTGAGATATGGCCATTAGAATAATTGATGTTTCCATTAGGGTGGTGGCAGAAGTCTCAAAATCTGTGCAAAACACTAACAAATCTATTTCTATACCACAGGGGAGTGTAGGAGAAAATGTAATTACATTTAGAGAAAATTTGGTGAAATTACATTTATAACAATTAGTGTGACAATAAAAACAATCATGTGGCAGTAACTGACTGTCTGGAAAAGATCACAGCCAAAAACATCTAAGCAAGAGCACAACTGGTTTAGTTGAAATCAGGGTTTTAAGGACAAACAACCAAATCTTCTATGAATGAGGTTTGCAAATGTAGTTTGACAGATCAGGACTTTCTGTAGCTGATTAGCATCAGCAGCTAATCATCAAGCTTTTGATTAGCCAAATTATTTGTCCTGGAAATAAGCAGAAAACAAATGCGTAAAAGCATTTCCTCAGTGCCTGCACCACAACAAAGAGCAATCCTCCATTATACTGTGTTAGTCATGGGGAAAACAATGATCTCCACTGGTGCTTTCTTCACATTTCCTCATATTCAGTGTTAACCGAGCACAAAAACACGCTCCTCATCTTTTCGTGTTACATTCGGTATTAATTTCCAAGAGGGTCTTCTTGAGATACATATTTTCTCCATCACAGTGTGAGACACTTGACAATGAGTTTAGTGTATTGAACTCATGGCTGCAGTAGCCTTTGATCATAGGAAAAGATGGAAGATTAATCAAATGTTGATGTGGTTCTGACGTTGTTTCATGCCGCTTCAGAGAGTCACAAATGTGTTTAAGAAAAAATAGTCCTGTTGTTCCTCTGTTCCTTTCGTTGTCACCGTGTGTGTGCTTTACTCTCACTTGGTTCTATGCACATTTCCATCTGTCTGACTTGCTTGTGACTCAAGTTTGTGTGTGTGTGTGTGTGTGAGTGCGTGCTTGGTGGGGTCATGGATGATTTGTGTCCGAGATCCGGGCCAGTGTGGTCCGTGTTTACTTAAGATCCAGGAGAGGTGGAGCAGGATTGCCCCGGTTTTTCAACACTTTCACACACTTTTCCGGACATTTTCCTCACTAGCCCATTTCTTTTCTCCCTAGAAGGGTCGTTCCCTCTCAGAGCACAGAGAGAGCAAGCGAGTAATCCACATCTGGACAAAAGCTTTATGACTATTAACGGGAAATAGGAAATGTTTTGCAGTAATGTATGGCATTTTTTATGCCACTCTCCCATCAACCACTGTGATGAATTGATGAAAAATAATTGCTCTATATACCATGTGGTAGACAAAGCTCACACTAACAACTGGACTTAGTTACACAAATGCTCATGGAGATGTAATTGTAGCGGTTGAAATACCCTTAATGGGTTGAACCAGAACCCTGGAGTGAAAGTTATGCTGCAGTGGACAAGAAGATATTTAGTGTGGCAGAAACATGTTTTTTTTTAATCCAAAAGATGTGCACATAATAAAAAAATATATATATTTAGACAGGGAATCATTTTGCAAAACAAGATGCTTTGAGGATTTTTTAATCCAGTCCTCCTTTGCTGTCGAAACATCAAAAAATAAGCATTAACACGCATTTGTGGTCACATTCTGTGACACACACATTGTAGTCTTCATTAGATCTTTCCCAATGTGAATTAAGGAATATGTCAACATTTTGGGTAATATGTTTTTGCTTACTGGCAGAGACTTACATAAGAAGATTGATACCACTCTCATGTCTATGCTAAATATGAAGCTACTGTACCACCACTAGCTAACATAGCTTAGCACGAAGACTGGAAACGGGGAGACAGCTTCATGGCTCTGTAACAAAATCCATGTTCTATCACTGTTACATATTGTCTGGTGTTCTTTGCTTTGATAAATGAGCATTTGTCTATGTTCTACATAATTCCCAACAACATTGACTTTTCTATCACATAAAAAAAGAAGATAAAATGTGTTGAGATCAGATAAATATGTAAGTTGTTACGCAGTTGTCAGGACTCCAAATTTAAACATTGGCTTTTTCTGCCAAATTCAAAATAAACGTAAAACGACCCAAAATAAAACAATCGTATATCTGTGTGGATCAATATTTGGCTATGTAACTAGATTAACTAGATTGTCAGATCTATAGAGGTAGCCCAACTAGGCTGCAAGCCTGCATTTCATAAGTTAGTAGCAAGAGAGCAACATCACCATTAGTCTACTTTTCCCAATAAACTGGGCTTATTTGGCTCTACCGACTGATTTTGACTAAAACTCAGGTAAACTGAGCAACATCTGAAAGAGAACAGTTAACTGTGACAGTGTTTGCACTGAACCAGTACCAGTGACACTCATTCCCACATGCCGCTGATTACAAAGAGGGAGAAACAGAGGGACTGCCACCAACTATGTCAACCACAGTCTACCAGAAGTCTAACTGAGCAATCGTTGACTGAGGTAGTGCAAGTTCACAGCTGTTTAGTCTTAAAGACAATAACACGTGTGTGTGTGTGTGTGTGTGTGTGTGTGTGTGTGTGTTTTTATCATCATGTAGGCTGCATCTCTGACTGTGGACTTGTGTGGAGATGACCATGAACCAGGCTACTGTGCTGTGAGCAATGTGGCAGTACACACTGACTGGTAAGAAAATCACGTACACACAAACCGAGTACACAGATGTTCTGCTCTATTCTATGATCCAATTGTATACATTAAAATAGTGTTGACAGTTTCAGGTCCAAGGCTTGGAAAACGCAATGCGTAGAAAAGTTTTCCATGTCTGGCAAAATAATGGAAAGTAGTTTTTCTGCACTTCCACATTAGCTGGTTTATTTTTAGTTGTTGATTGAATATAGCCCTCTGACTCACTATGAATTGACAACAATTTAATTTGTAAGTGGTTTCCAACCTTTTTTTTGTCTTATGATCTCCGTCTACCTCCACTGAGGAGGGGGCGGGGGGAGGTGGGGGGGCAGGGGCACTGAGTTTGGCTCCGTCAAGGACGCTCATTCCGTTCCTGAAGCTGAACTCAGCAATACCAAGTCTTGAACCAGGGGGACCTCTAGCTCACCCATGTGGGCCAATTCCTGCAGCGGCCCAGGCTTGTTTCTGGCCCGCGGCCCTTTGCTGTGTGTCGTCCCATCTCTCTCCCACCTTTCCTGTAATTCCTGTATCTAAAGAGGAAAAAAGCCCCCATCTTTCCTTTTTTTGTTTTTGCTCATTTTATTACTGCCTGACTGTCAAAGTATCTGAATGAAAGAAGATTGCTTAACAAGTAAGATGCAGTTCTTATACATTTTTGTGCAATGTTAATGCAAACAAATGAAGTCATCTGTTGTAAATATGCAATATATGATGTAAAACTCCATTAAGTTACTAGATGAGCATTTCCTTTATCCACAGCTCCGAGCCAGGCCTTGTGGGGTTAACATTTGACATTTTACGTGTGTGTGTGTGCGTGTGTTTGTGCTCATGCATACTTGAATGCATTTGTAAGCTTCTGGATATCTGTGCATGTGTACTTTGTGTGCTTCGGTTCATGTGTGTGTGTGTGTGTGTACCGATGTGTCCAGGATCCTGGACGTGCAGCCCAACAGGCTCTCGGTCGGAGGCGTCAGGTCAATAGAGCCCGTCCTTCATCGGCGCGGTCAGGTTGCCACCCACGACTTTGTCGGCTGCATCATGGAATTCGCCGTCAACGGCCGCCCGCTGGAGCCCAGTCAGGCGCTGGCATCGCGTGGCATTCTTGACAGGTCTGCATACCCCCCCTCCACTCCTGCTTTCACCCTCCCTCCATCATCTCCCTCTTCTTCCCATCTGTCCGTCTTCTCTAACCTCCTCGACTCTCGCTGTGGGACATCTGTTCACACTCCCAAACCCTCGAGAGAGTTTTGAAAGAGTTTTTTTTTATACAAATGGCATATTTTTGACGGAGGAAACCAATTGCAGAACTCCGGAGATTTTTTTCTTCTTCTTTTCTGTCCTGCTGGTGAATAGTGAGGCGAGAACAGATCTTTTAATATGCTAATTCTCTTGGGGTTCTTTATGGGTTGTTTGTATTGCAGTACGGGGAGAGAAATCACGGCTCATCTGCCGCTTTTATTTTTTTTGGGAGTTACTTTTTCGGCGGACCCCCCAGCTGCCGACTGTGCGGTTGACTTGTCAAACTGACGTTGTGTTTGTCGTTGTGTCTGTAGATGTCCAAGACTGGAAGGAGCCTGCACCGCCAGCCCCTGCAGACATGGGGGCACCTGCTTGGACCACTGGTCTTGGCAGCAGTGCCAGTGCGTGGATGGTTTCACTGGCAAATACTGTGAGAAATGTAAGACTATGCCTTGGAAGTTTTAATGCTGAGGCCGCACTTACTAAGTAATATTCATCATGATTATTTATGATTTGTTTCCCTCATGAGTCATCACACTGCAGCGTGTAGCTTAATATAGGACACCGCTGTGTTCTGAGCATTTGTGTCTGACAAACCTTTCAGGTTCAAGAAAAATGCCAGAAACATGTAGCTCCTGTTCAAGGTGCTGTGCTGTCAGTATGTTAAGCAATCTTACCAATAATCATTAGCACATTTATTTTGAAACTTTCATATTGTAACTGAGAACAAACAAAGTTGTTGTTCAAGACGTCTGGGAACATCCATACTTAATTTTTCTCTGTTTGCCATTTGGTTTCAACGCATGGGAAATGGGCTGCTTTGCTTTCTGGCATGAATTAGGATCACAGCACTTTTCCTCTAATACAAATGGACCTTAGTCTCTCACGCATGTGTTTCATCTTCAGAAAAGAAAGAGAAAATGAACATGATGCCATGAAGTACAGGGAATGACACAGGAAATGAACATACTCTTCTCAGGAGGAAGCAATGACGTCTATGAGAAATGTCAAATTGATGAGCCATAATACCAGTGGTGTGACTAAGATGCTGCCAGTTATCTTGATTTTGGTCTTGTGGTTACAGTAAATTTAGTCAATTTGACCCATCCCAGAGCCCCAGTGGCTTAGCTAATTTTATCCTTGCATTCTAGCATAAAAGGGTGTGCTAGAAGCAGCTTGGTGACTACAGTCACTTCTTGCAGGGCTGGCTGGTGAAGCCAGTTTATTAAAAATATGGATTTGTACCATCACGTCGTCTTTGAAAAACAATATATACTATACAATATATAAGCCTTAGTCCAACACTGCAATTAAGCTACAATAGCTTTCCCTGTTTTCAACTCTCTGGCTTTAGTCAGATTCAGATTTAGATTCAGTCACATGATTTTTGTGACTTTTTTATTCATCATTCCAAATTTGCATGTCAACGTTCACCAAAAGTTGAATTTGATGCAAAATGTTTGCACAGATGTACAAATCCACTGATTAGCCACAACATGTTGAATCCGGCCGCAAATTCCATGACTAAACAATTTGCTCTGTACTGCACTGTGCAGTGTGTTCAAGAGCATTTTAGATGAGGGAGAAGGAGAATGGCACAAACACAAAACATAGTTTCAATGGAAAACATTATAAACAACAAACACTTAAATTTCATGGATCATTTTACAAGTTACAGCACTCATCTCACGCTCAATGGCATGCAGGCTGTTCTTTGCATTGACCTGTATCTTTCACTTATGGGCAGATATTTGTAACCACTGGTGAGAATGAAAGGACCAATTTGTGGTTATGGCAGTCGGATTAGGAAAATCATTTGGGCCTCAGTGCCCGCCAGCACCGGAGTGGAAATATAAGTTTTACAACTGCCTGTGAAATGTGCGTGAATTCAGACAGGATTGAGGATATTCTCTATCTTACTCCCACAGACATGACAGCAGACACTGCCCTGTCCCTGGATGGAACCGGCCGCCTGGACTACTCCCTGAGGCAGGGCCCTAAACGTGACGTCCTTCTCAGACAATCATTGCAGGGCGGGACCTCTGACCGCGCGCGTCCCAGCAGCTTGGAGGTCAAGTTCAGGACGCGCAGCAAGACCGGCACTCTGCTGCATGTGCAGGAGAGCAGCAATTACACTACTGTGAAGGTGAGAGAGAGGAGTGACTTGTTGCAACGCACTGAGAAACATAAGATACATTTTCAAATAATTGCTGTCTGTGTGAACATTATAAGATAAGACAAGATAGACTATATTGACCCCAAAATAGGAAAATTCACTCATCATAGCAGTTCAAGGAACACAAAACAACTTTGAACAACTGCCATGCTTCGCTCCTGTCGAAGCCATGGTCTCTCTCTCTTTCTCATGGGTGGGCCAAATTCTTTCTCATGGGTGGGCCAAATTCTCTGGGCGGGCAAAGCAGAGAAAAGGTGAGGTAACCTTCCCCCTGATGACATCATATAATACAGCATATCATTGAATTGAAATGAATATAGGGAGGATTCCAGATCGGCCCATCTGAGCGTTAATTTTCTCAAAGGAAGAGCAGGTTACCCAGGGCTTGGTTTACACCTATTGCCATTTCTAGCAACTAGGGGACCATTGGCAGGCTGGGGGAACTAATATATAATATGAATCATAATGTTAAAAAAACTCATAAAGTGACATTTTCACGCCATGGGACCTTTAAACTAGCCAGGTCTTACTAGACCCTCGTACATTTAATTTGTACAGAGAGTCTGGCCACTCACTGTGGACAAGTGTTAACTTCCTTGAAGAACCTTGCATGGGCTCTGATTCAAACTATTGGATCTGCCCAGAGCAACTCTGGTAGCTTGGCTACGCCCTCTTACGTACTGTCTGTTAGGACGAGGCTAACAAGATGGGAGACAACAACAACTATCAGCTTAGCATTGTTAGCATTAGCCTTAGCTAATTCCTTCACCACTAATGGAGCAAGCTGAAAAGTCTAACTTTTCCTGAACCCTGTGGGGAGGAGGATCACAACATCACGGCCACCAACAAAACTCAGCAAAGATTGTTCTTGCTCGGGCTTTAACTGCTGGATATTTGCCAGTGTTGCCACAATGGACTGAATCTTTCTTAGCCTCTATTATGGAACTCGTCAAAGGTTTCCGAACCTCAAAGTCATTTTTCTCAGCCACTCCCTCTGTTTGCTGATTGGAAGGGTAACAATTTGGCCGGAGAAAACCCGTGAATATACCAAAATCCAAACAGAGTACTGAAGGAAAGTGAAAATTGAGCCGAGGTACGCAGGAGGGCGGAGCCTGGCTATCTTTAAACCACATTCATCACATGGTCCCATGAAGATTCAGCTCGACGTAAAATAATGTTCCGTTCTTTTAAGGTGTTTTCAAATTTTGAATACTGTGGCATAGGACATATCCCCTTGTACACATAGTGTCATTTCCGCAAATTAAAAGCACTACAAGTTGTAGGAGAAGATTCAGCTTAGTTTGGCATTGGGACTCTACTAATTAGCCAGCTAACGTTGCAGAGCAGCGGCTGTTAATATAAGCATCAGATAAGCACGAGCCATGCTTGCAGACTTAGAAGGCTCATTAGGGAACGTGCAAATCATAATTAGATCATGATCATGATTAGTTTCTAGTCAGTGCCAAAACCCAAATCAGCTTTGGCTCATCATCGTACAGAGCTGAAGTTCTGCAATATGGCCGCCAGATGATTTTTTTGCATCACCAAAAGCAATTGCGGTCATGAGCGTGTATTAGTGTGTGTGTCTGCAAACATACAGTAAGCTGACACTGAAAGGTGGCCTGAATGTTTGGATATAGGCTAAAAACAGGATGCTGCACACACATAAGTGTCTGTACATGTTCTCTGCTCTCCGTACTTTGATTCACCCCTTACAACACCAGTCATCACCCCACACACTCTCTCCAACTAAAGGCAAACTCTATGGGTCTTTCTCAGCCACCTCCCTTTAGTCTAATTCCTTTTCTTCTCCTCTCATTCTGTTCAGCACCCCCTCCCTTTGACTGATCCTGGGCAGCTGCCCAAAGAGGCCCGAGCGCTTATTCATCCTCTTCAATTTTCCTTTTAGACACCATCCACCCTCACCACCACCGACCCGTTCCCACTTTAGTATCAGACTTTGTCTCTTATGATTTGGTTTTCCTGCTCGGAGCAGCTTCTGGTGCACAGCGAATCTCCATCAAGTATTACAAGCACCATGACACCTGAAAAAAGAGCAGCATGGGAATACATACTGTATGTATGTACATATGTTAAGAGTCTGAACTATATATACTGAGATATAAAAAAAAAAAAAAAAAACATTTTTTAAAGATGTTTAATAGATAAACTTCATGATTGGTCTTCCAGACTTGGAGCACTTAGTTTTCTTTGGCTTGGGGAGCTTTCCGCTTTTCCCATTTTAAATCAATTCTTCCGGAAGCTACTTATCATTGCTGATTTTTCGGGGTTCTTTGAAAAGAGAGGAGAACGGGATTACTTTTCCATTGAAAGTGGGGAGTACGCAATGAGATTACCATACGCAGTGTGAGCCGCAAATTTGTCATCCATGCCAAAGTGAGCTTGATTCCTTTATTTTAAAGACCCACTGAGTCCTGTCTTTTTTTCTGAACAGAGGGGTCCACCAGTGGGCGTTTGAATGAGCATGTTTTCTCAGGATTTGTTGCAAGCAAGCTTCTGGTCATCATCTGGCTGAATATCATTAGCTAAACTATAAACACAAGTCTTGAGAACATGATTAACTACAGCATGTCCCCGCCGGAAGGAAGATTTACGATTTCTGTTTTCGATCTCTGACCTCAACATCAGATTCGGAAAGCATTGTGGTGGTAGTTTTGTGGAGACTGAGAGAAGACTTCCTCTCATCGCCCATGATTGATGCTGACATAAGTCATCGCAATAATCTGAAACATTTCTAAACCCTAGTTTATGCAGTTCTCATTAGGGAACAGTATGTCTCTTATGCTAGAAATTAAGAATTATAAGAGTATGCATCTCGTGCATTCATCCGGCCTGTCTACTCATCTCTAATTTATGAAATCTTGTCTAATGTGGAAATCAACATCCAGACTTATCGCTATGCTTAACTCTCTTCTCTCAGCTGAGGAACGGCAACATCCACTACGTCTCAGATGCAGGCGTCGGGGGGAAGGTGGAGCGGACAGTGGGAGAGGCGGTGCTGTCAGACGGCCAGTGGCACGCACTCCAGCTGATCAAGAACGGCTCAGCCACGGTGCTCCAAGTAGACGGCAGCCACCCCAGGGTCATCCAGCATGCCACCCAGGACTTTGGAGGACTTAGCGTATTAATCTTTTCCCTGGGCGGGATCCCACCCGGACCTGCTCAGCAGAAAACTGCAGCAGGTGGGCCTCAACGGTGTATTCATCATGTGTTTGGATTTGGGTGGACTAGGATAGTAGGTCATCAGATCAGGTCATTTCTGTCTATAATGGAGTGCTAAAAACCTTATCTCTGGCTTAAGATTGTCAGTGTGATCCTTCATTACCAGAGCCACACGGAATCTGTGGACAGAAAAGTCAGCAAAGTTTTTCATAGATAATTGTTCGGATTTTCCATAGATTTTAAGCAGATTCTATGCAGATTTAAAAATGTTTTTTGGGCCCCCGGGTGGCTCAGTTGGTGAAGCTGGCGACCACATATAGAGGTTACTCCTCAACGCAGCGGGCCCGGGTTTGACTCCGACCTGCGGCCCTTTACTGCTCATCATTCACCTTCTCTCTCCCCTTTCATGTGTTCCTTTGTTCTGTCACAAATATGGGCCCAAAAAGTGCCCCAAAATAATCTTAAAATAAAACTCAAAATGTTAAAAAAAACAAGTCAACTAAATTCCCCAGATTTTCATTTTGAATTGCCTGAAAAACTATATTTTGCAGATTCCCTTGTCACAATAGCAACTGAGGTGCCTTTGAGCAAGCCATTCAACCCCCATCCTTTCCGTACACAAAGAGTTGATCAGAGAGATTGGTGCAGTGACCAAGGAAATCATATATTTTGTGGACCTAATGAACATGATGTCATTATCCAATTCATTGAAAACTCAGCGTATCTGATGCATGTGGTGGGAGTGGGTCTTGTTCATTTAAAGGAGCTGCTGGCTTCCTTCAAAAAATGTTGAAGTACAGTTTGAGTTTCAGGTGATGATCTAAACGTTGTCTCAGAGTCTTTTATTTTAACCCTTTTTAGGAAACTATTTTACAGCAAAACACTGTATTTTTTTGTGGGTTTTGCAAGAAATGTACCATATTTAAAGTTTAAAAATCTCAGTTTGGGTATTGCTCTCTCCAAAACTAACTATGACAGTCAAACCCTTGATGGATGTACACTCTAAAAAAGTACAGTACATGTGTATATACGTGCTGTGTCAAGAACAAATGCTGAAGCTTTCAAAAACTGGCGTTTGACCAAAAAAATGCAGCAGTGTTTCCACATGTTATTGAAACATCTTCTACATGTGTGCATATGCACTGTAGTTTTCCGTGACAGAGAACTCATGCTCTTGTTGCCTCTCTAAATCCAGTACAAACCTCCCCCCCCCCCCAAATGAATTGATAGACTGCTGCTCAATGTGGTGACCATATTAGGTGGCCGTCCAACAAGACTCTGTGAAACTGGCCTGAGATCGGTTTCTATCAGAAGCTGCTGAGATTTACCTGCTATGAGTTCACATTAGTTGAACAAATGTTTCAGAGTATCATTTATGGAGAAAATAACTAATATTAATTTAATTTGACTTCATCTTGGCCTGACATTTTGTGTTTTGTTCTTATTTCCATGGACTCTCATCAGAGTTTAGACTTAAATCAAAGATCAGATTTCCTCGAACATGAGCTGGGAAAGAGTTTGGAAAAGGTGAAAGAGGGGGTTTCCAGGGGGAGTTAATGCAACACAGTAAATTTTCAAATTTCAGGGGAGGAAAAAACTAACCTAATACTATGCACTAATATGGTAAAAAATGAGCCATTTGAATTATTTGTTGACCTTTTTTACATAACGACCAGAGCATACGTAAAACTAACATGTTCTGAGCATGCAGCTCTGTTGCAGACTGCCTGTTAATCAACCCTTACCTCAATGTGTGTCTGAACTGCCGGGTTCTTTGTGTACTCACTTTTTTAGGAATAATGAAAAGGCACAAATGGATTTAATCTGCACTGGGATAAATTCAATAAAGTCTATTTACATCGGTGAGGCAGTGCTGTTAGGCAACACACGAAGCAAAAGATTAAATTAGATACAGAGACATTCATCCAACCCAGATGTATGTCTTGAAGCTATAATGGCTCCGATGATGGATTCTCTGTTAGAAAATATTTCATCTTTCTATCAAATTGGCCAGCGATTGATTTTAAAATCATGCGTTTGTTTTGAAGCTGCTTTCCATGAGAAATTTCTCCTCTTTTTTTGCTGTTGTCTTTAGCTTGAACCAATTAACTGTCTAAACAAAATTGCTTTAGCTCTGTTTATAGCTCCCAGTTCCTGTTATTTACATGGAAGCGATCAAGGGTCGGCAGACATTTTGAAAAACCAATCAGTCTGGTGCCAATCCGAAAGCATTCCCCTGAATGCCACTGTTATGTCCTTGGTAGCTGCTGATGGCTGCTTCTTGTTATCTGAACTGGTTTCCTTATTTATTTACAGGTTTTGATGGCTGCTTGGCCTATGTGAAGTACAATGGGGAGAACCTGCCGTTTACCGGAGAACACAGCCTTGTCAGCTTAACTAAGACCAGTTCGTCTGTCAAGATCGGCTGCAGAGGTCCCAACCTCTGTGAGAGCAGCCCATGCTGGGACGGCTTGATGTGCGTCAACCAGTGGTACACGTATCAGTGTGTTCCACCCGGCGACTGCAGCTCTAATCCCTGCCAGAACCATGGCAGCTGTGTGCCGGACCCCCGCTCAGGTTTCAGCTGCATCTGCTCTGAGTTCTACACAGGCAAGACTTGTGAGACCTTGGTGGCCTGTCTGGGTGTCCAATGCCCTCAGGGTAATGTCTGCAAATCAGCCAACAACGGCGGGTTTGTCTGCAGCCCAAGCCCAACAGCGGAGACAATGGTCCTCCCCATCTGGGCGGTGCCTGCTATTGTTGGCAGCTGTGCCACCGTTCTTGCCTTGGTGGTGCTCAGCCTGATCCTGTGCAACCACTGTAAGGGCCGCAACAAGACCAAAGTGCCAAAGGAAGCCAATGAGAAGAAACCCAAGGAGAAAAAGAAGAAGAAAAAGAAAAAGGGTAGCGAGAACGTAGCATTCGATGACCCAGATAACATCCCGCCGTACGGAGATGACATGACGGTACGGAAACAACCAGAAGGGAACCCCAAACCGGACATCATTGAGAGGGAGAACCCTTATCTGATCTATGATGAAACAGACATTCACCACAACAATGAGACCGTCCCCAGTGCTCCCTGCGTCCCCTGTAACGGCCCTGAGGCCGACATTGAACACTATGACATTGACAATGCCAGCAGTATTGCCCCTTCTGATGCAGACATCATCCAACACTATAAGCAGTTCCGCAGTCACACACCCAAGTTCTCCATCCAGAGACACAGCCCGCTGGGCTTTGCCAGACAGTCTCCCTTACCCCTCGGAGCAACAAGCTACACCTACCAACCTCAGTACACCCAAGCACTGAGGTCCACCCCGCTCAGCCACTCCCACTCAGCGTGCCCCACCCCAAACCCTCTCTCCAGACACTCCCCAGCCCCATTCACCAAGCCCTCCTCTTTTTACAGAAACACTCCAACCCGAGAACTCAACCTGGCTCGCCGTGAGGGCAGCCCGCTGGACCTGCACAACGACATGTGCCAGCCACCTCCCATGTTCAACTACGCCACCCGGCTGGGGAGGCGCAGCAAGAGTCCGCAGACCATGGCCAGCCACGGCCACACTTCCAGGCCCGGCAGTCGGCTCAAGCAGCCGATAGAGCAGATCCCCCTGGAGACAGGGCCTCCTGTGGGGCTGTCTATAGAGGAAGTGGAGCGGCTCAACACACCGCGCCCACGCAACCCCAGCATCTGCAGCGCTGACCACGGGCGCTCCAGCTCAGAGGAGGACTGCCGCAGGCCGCTGTCAAGGGTCCGCAACCCCGCTGATGGCATCCCTGCCCCAGAATCCTCTTCAGAAAGTGACTCACATGACTCCTTCACCTGCTCAGAGATGGAGTACGACCGGGACAAGCCGGTGTCTTACAGCTCCAGAGTTCCCAAGCTCTCGCAAGTCAATGAGTCAGACGCTGACGATGAGGACTACGGTGGGAGGCTCAAGCAGAGGCGGTACTCGAGCCGGAGGGCAGAAGGAGGTCCTGGCATTCCCCAGATGCCTCATACAGAGCAGCACTACACCCTACCCCACAAACTGGGCCAGCAAGCTGGGGGCTTCAACTGGGACAATCTGTTGAACTGGGGCCCAGGTTTTGGACATTATGTAGATGTGTTCAAAGACTTAGCCTTGCTTCCCGAGAATGCGGCAGCAAGAGACATTGAAATGAACAGCGGGGATGGCTCGGTTACCATTCTAAACGAAGGAGAAGCTGAGCAATATGTATGAGACTATTTATTACAATGTAGTAGCATCTAAAAAAAGAAAAGAATGAGTGTATATTTCAAGAGAACATTGGACTACACGTTTTTTTTTTTCACGTTATGCAAAATTGTAAGACGACTTTCAATGCAGTAAGGCAGAAACATGTCACCTGGAACATGACCGATTTTGTCATTACCCACCTTGGAATAGTTTACCAGTCTTTTCTAGGTCCAGAGTCAACTGTACAATCGAGCATTCAGCCCTCTGAGGCCTCATTGCGAAGTATCCATTGACACTGAAAGGCTCAAAAAACGACAAAAAATAAATCCATGTCTGAATTCAATTTAGTGACTGCAAAGCGCTATTCACATTATCTTGATCGAACATTTCTGTTTGTATTACCAGTATTGCCTCTCCTTTCCTAAAACGTCACATTTACAACTGAGAGATAAGAGGGTAGATAGTATTATCACTCACAAGAAGAGAATTCCAACGGGCCATGGAGCGATAGCAAACTCCCGTTCTCCGTCTTTATACGGTTCAATTTTTAATTGACTTAAAAGGAAGCATGTGTGTTTGATCTGACTGCACCTGTAGGTGACAGTCCGCAGCCCTTGGTTTGAAAGTAGGTACCGCGTTTTGCTCGCACGGTATGACAGACCCCCCCCCCCCCATTAACTTTTTCTCTGTCTTTGCCCTGGTGTATTTTCTCACAGAAGACTGGCTAAACACTCCAAGAGTGAGGACTAATCAAGTCCCCTGCCTTACAGACATTTGAGGATTTCAGTACGGGGGAGCACATCTCCTTTTCTGTTTTTCTGGCCTTCAGTAGCAGAGAAGGTTTTTTGGGGGGGGGGGGGGTGTAGTGTTGTTTATCACAGATTGCTCTTTCTGACCAGCCAAGCGTTGATAATGATGATGATATATGGGTCCTATGAACATGACCCCAACTAAAACACTATGAACATGTGTACATTTTTTTTTAATTCATGTGAAATCATGGAGTCATTTGTTGTTGGTGTTCTTGTCCAATTATTTTGACATGTATGGTTTCTACATTTTTGTACTGTTTATTAACTTAAATTACTTAAGTTGTGTTTTTATGGATATTTTCATACGCTGAAATGTTTGTTCTTACTTTCGGGGAAAGTAAGATTGAAGACTTATTTTTTACATTTGTTACATTATGTAACATCAGTATTTTCCACTTTTGATAAAACTATAACATGTTGTATGCTTTGTACCTGTAAAAAGCCAATAACAGAATAAAAAAAGTATTTATTTAAAAGCCGCTTTTGAAACCTTTTCTTTTACTGCAGGGTTAGGCAACTGATTTAGATGCATGTAAGCGTTAAAAATGGTCACCTTCGAGCTCAGATTACCTCCCATCCCAAATCATTTGGGGGGTAAGATATTTTATATTCAAGGCTCACTCTGTGCAGTCTTTAAATAAGACTGGGTCTGAACAACACATTTGAAAAGGCATTTCAGGACTGAATGAAACTGAGCCACCTCGCTCACAGCCAAGCAAAACATCAAGCGGACGCCGCAACGCAGGGCCCTACATTGCTTTCAGCAATTATTTACATCTGGCTTATTGAGCAGAACCCCTTTTTGTCATAGCTCAGTGATTCGGTATGTAACATGCTTATCTTTTCTGTCATCAAGAGGAGAGAGGCCACGAGAGAAAACGCAGGGAGCCGCGGAGCCGGCGTGGAGTGACAGCCCGAATCTGGGTAAATTACTAGAAGCTCTCGGGGGGGGAGGCTCGGTCCTGCAGAGAGCTCTGTTGGACGAAGCTGGGAAGCTGACTCTTTGGGAAGGCTGGAACATGCTGATGTTGAGATAATAACACTCGCAATGATAATGAGAGCGTGGGTGGGTGGTGGGGCAAGTAAATAGCAGATGAATTCAAATAAACCTCACAGCATCTCCTCTGCTGTGAAATGGCAGAATCTGAAAGAAATCAGGCAGAGACCACTTCAGGTGCAACCCCCTCCTCTCTTTTATGTACACATAGGGCACATTGTTCTACAGTGTGGTAGGATGTACAAAAAAAACTCATGAGGACTGACATGAATCTGTCTTTCTGACTTTCTTGGGGACAGAGTAGGGTGTGGGGGGGTATTCCTTCTTTTTTTCCACAAGTGCTGTTTTTGGATATTATCCAGATGGCTGCTGGACTTCATCGAATGGCGGAGGAGCTTATGGTGTGTTTAAGGATTAATTGCAGTATTTATCTTAAGTGCGAACATTGCATGTTACATTGTAGGACGTGGCCCTTAGAAAAATACAACGTGTGTTATTCCTGTCGACTCAAATGGTGCGATTCAGTGAGATATGTGTTGGTCATGACACAAGAAACATGCGACAGCGCACAAACACACATGATTACGGTTCTCACTTTGAAGAGTGGTGCTGCAAAGTAATCATGTCTTTGCTTTATTAAATCACGAAGATGCAGGGTTCCGCTTGGAATAAAGTGATTTCAAACGTGTTCTGCAGATCAGACTGAACATATTTGTCTGGAATGAAGGTGCGAACAATCTGGTGTTTGGTTTCCCATGGAGCTTCTGCAGAGTTTTTTTTTTTCCCTATGGGTCCACAAATGTCATCAAAACACAATTCCCATTAAGATGATTTCCATGTTGACTTAAGAGTTTCCCCAGTATTTATAAAAGGATGTGGCATTGAGCTGCGAGTGACTTCCTTGAAACAGAAAGTTCCTCCCCGAAGCTTGTTTATAAAGATTGATTATTCTAAGCCCCAGTGTCCTCATACAGCTGCCTGAGTTTCCCTTAAATTACTTAATAATCAAAAGCACATTCATTGCTGGATGTTTCACTCCCTCATTTGTTGGCGTTGACTTTTGATTTGACTGTGAATGTGCACAAACAGGCAATGAGAGTGAACTTCATTTCAACCTTTACAAATGTGAAAAAATAAAATAAACACTTTTAAAAATGTATGTATTCTATACAAACACTGGGTGCTTTTTCAATGACAGTAGGTCCAGAGTTATTGTTCTAGTTGGGATGTGGAGGGTGTCCTGGTGTTTTAGGATACTGGCCAAGTATTTGCAACGGTCCTGGTTCTGTCTCTGGCTTGGGCCATTTGTTGAATGTGATCGCTTCTATGTCTACCTCTCTAATTTTAGCTATAAAAGTTTTTGTGAAGTCAGTTCAATGTTACTGACTACTCTAGACAAAGTGCTCACTGCTATTGGACAATGTAGTTGATTTGTTCCGAAGATTGTGTCATCTGATGACTTTAGCATGCAAAAACTTGAATGAAGATTACTATCTCTTCTGAAGAGTCCGTCGTGTTTTTTTATTTGTCCTCCTTGGTTATTAGCAAGTGCATAGGTTGGAAAACGCATAGTCCTCATAAATCCACTGGAAATTCCAACACAAAAAAGCAGAAGGTAAGGGACATCCGGGCGGAAAGACCGTGATCCGACGGAGTTTTCTGCGGCACTGGAGCATTCCTGGAAGTGGAACGTCATGGATGTAAACTATCATTAAGATAATAGGTAATGTCCCTAAATGCATAGTAAGCCTTGCAGCACTCTGGCCAAGCATAAAAACAAAATGGCTTATGTCACAATTTCATGTCAGAGGTCAGAGTATTCTCACCTCTTGCCTATGTACAGTATACTCCTACATCCTCAGCTCCCAGCAGACCACTCAGTATGTCTCCCCTCATTAGCAAAGTCGTCACATGGCTCTGCAGCTTGATGGACAAATCACCGGTGCATCCTCTGAGGGCTTACATGTGAAAGAACATTACTGTATTGTTCCACAAATTATCACCCGATCATAGGGGCGCTCTACATTTTCACATGTGCATCAAAGCTGCGAGGCTCAATCTTTGATAAGTGTTCCGTAATGCTGTGTGTACCGCAGCCAGCCAGTGCCTTTCAACACTCATAAAAGCTCCAGCGAGTTGAAGCTGTTGAGAAATGAAAGAAAAAAGTGTTTGTGTGTGTGTGTGTGTGTGTGTGTGTGTGTGTCTGAGGAGAAAGATAGCTGTCCCATCTTTGAAGAAGTGCCTTTCGTCCTCTCCGTCTGTAAAACTCTGCGGTTTTTACCCCAGCATGGAGTATCTGGGATTAAGCGGGGCTCTGGCTGACACTAGCTTGAGTGTGAATTGTATGAAGTGTATGATGAATGCTAAACAGACAACGTCGTCATCATGTGACCTCTGGCTCGAGTGTCACACTGCAGTCAAGGAGTCGCTCTGTCAGGCTCCGCAGAGGCAAACCAATCTGTTTCCCATCCCACGTGTGACATTCTGCTGGCTCAGCCAATTTCAGAGTCTTGTTTTCTTTTTTAATTCGGGGAGACGATGCTGACCTACTAACTGCACTGAACTGCTAACCTGTTCCCAATTTCAAATCACTGGACCTTTTTACAGAGCAGACTTTTTGACTTGTCACAGTAGGAAAAGCAAAGCTGAAATTGCTAACCTTAACGATGGCTCAATTCCATCAAATGTCCCTGTAAGCTCATTTCAGTAAGTCAGCATGCACAATAACAGGGTCTCTCCTGAGTGGAATGCAGCCATCATTAATGCTTTTGAATACACCTGTGCTTTGCCTACTATAACATGTCGACATACACCTACGTAAGTGTCCCTAAAAATGATAACTGATGCTTTAAACCCATTTTCAAACTTATTAGGTTTCCTTTTTATGGCCTAACTTAGTTTCTATTTATACTGTGGAGCACAAATGGGATTAAAACTACCTCTGGTTTTGACATTTTAAAAATAAACCAGCTAAATTATGCCCTCTTGGTCCAACCCACCCAATTACAGATTCCGTAGATTTCTCCTCATCTGATACAGGTTCCCTAATCTCTCACTCTGTGTAATATAGTGTTAGACCCTGCTATTCCTCACCTGGCCACCAGTTGTCCTCAGCGTTCTGTGGACTCACATGTCTACACACCTGCTCTACATTTGTTATCAGCCTCTGTACGTGTACTGCCCAGCAGGCACTCCCTCCCTTGCACTCAGTTTGCCAAGCTTTTTTTCTTTGTTCATTGTGATTGCTTGCCTGTTTTTGAATTAGGTTGTTGACAACGTGCAGTGTTTCCACTATGTTCATTTTACCGTGCTGGCCCGCCATGGCAAAATGTCTGCCGCCACGGTATCAGAAAGAGGACAGACGCACAATGTAGTTGCGGTTGCCTTTTAAATGATCCTTCCGGTTGTTGTTTGGACAGACCTGTCCCCACTGCTAAAAACAATCCTAAAGGAAACACCAAAGTGAAAAACGGTTGTTGCCCATCAACTGCTGACTCATGAGTCAGTGTTCATACTTTACTTGAGTATTTGCATTTTTTTTTTTTAAAGAGTTTTTTGTTTGGCATTTTTAGGTTTTCTTTTTGACAGGATAGCCTTGACTTGACGGGGAGAGAGAGGGCGAATGACATGCAGCAAAGTTCCGCCACTGTGTTGAAGACTGAGCCTCTGTTTATAGGCGATGTACCAGGTAATCTAGCCAGGCGCCTGGGGTATTTGTAATTTATGTTACTAGTTACTTTAAAGATTAAGATTTGAACTTAAAACACTTTACATGCTAATTAAACACAATGCAATGCTATGTATTAAACCCTGGCTCCCAAAACCTCATGGTTTCATTGGAATAACTGTTCCTAAAGAGGTCACACTATCCATTATTTTTACACATAAAAAAACTAAGATTGGATAAGTGTTCCACAGCGGGTGCAGGCTCTACCCGACCAGACTCAGTTAGACCCAAGTTGTACTGTATTTGTACTATGTTTTTTTTAATGATTTCATTTTTGTTTCGTTGTTTTGTTTTCTTGAAGCACGCTCGATCCCCTCTTCGCCCAGCACCCTCGCTGACTTGAAAGGAAGACGATGAGCACTTCAGGCACATCACGGCAAGTATGTGTTGTCCGCGTGGGTCCCAGCTCATAAATCTGGGGGATGGACATTTGGGTTGAGCCCTTATCAAGGCATTAAAATCTGCAGCGACAGTGTTTTAATCATACTGGAGTTCAGTTTGGACTACAACTCCAGCCAACCAGTTTCTGCTCCGAATCATTCATGATCCTCGGCTTACATGTACACACAAAAAAACATTGCATAAATAATGATCAACAAGCAAATCACACTAAAGGGCCAAAACCCC